>NC_057737.1:8872142-8913656 GCF_004010195.1 Chiloscyllium plagiosum | reverse complement strand
AAGAGATATCATGTGATCGAAGCATTTGAAAGTTTAATTCCCTGGAATGGTGAATGCTAGCCATGGAGCCACCCCTAAAGGAGGTGGTTGAGGGGTTGTTGGTATGGTCTTCACTGCAAAGGGTGAGGATAGGCCTGGATCAGCTGAATCGATCCTACGCCTGTCACCTGCCAACCTGGATTCAAAGGTCGATCACACTAAAGACTTCTGACAGCCCACAATCCAGGAAAATGAATAATGTGAAAAATCAGATCACATTTTCTTTGAAAAAAGAATTACAAAGAATGAAATTGATTGAGAAATTTGGCAAAAGTAGAAGTTCAAATATCATGAAACATACTTACATTAATTTAAAATCATTTTTAAAAGTTCTAGCTTAGAAAATTAATAACAATGGAGACATTTAACTATAAAATGTTTCCCAGCCAGCTCAATCATTCAGATTGCAATTAAAAACCCAGTTACACCTCAACGGACAGGACTTGTCTTTTTACGGAGTTTCTAACAGTGATATTGGTGGTGAAAGGTTATGCCAAATCAACTGAATTTACTCAGGGACTCAGTGGTTAGCACTGCTGCCTCACAGTGCCAGGGACCCGGGTTCGATTCCAGCCTCGGGTGACTGTTTGTGTGGAGTTTGCACATTCTCCCCGTGTGTGTGCTCTGGTTTCCTTCCACAGTCCAGAGATGTGCAGGTTAAGGTGGATTAGCTATGGGAAATTGCCCTTAGTGCTCAGGGGATGTGCAGGTTGTATAGATTGGCCATGGGAAATGCAGGGTTATAGGGATCGGGTAGGGAGGGGATGAGCCTGGGTGGAATCTTCAGAGAGTCAGTGAGGACGTGTTGGGCCGAATGACCTCTTTCCGCACTGTAGGGATTCTGTGACTTATTTCTGACACAGAGAGAATGGGTGCTCACTACCTTCAGCTGGGAATTGAATTACAGATCACATTTCCATGTTTGTATGTCACTACACAAAAACTAGGTGTCAGATTCCCATTCCAAATGTTGAATACTGGCTGATTGCTATCAAAAATTCTGCAAATTCCATTCGCACAGAGATATAATAAAATCAGCTGACAAATATGTTTGAAAAGAAACCCACTTTTTGTTTTAAGATGTTGATCTGGGTCACTAGTGTCCTTTAGGGAAGGAAACTGCATTCCTTACCTGGTCTGGCCTACATGTGACTCCAGACCCACAGCAATGTGATTGTTCTCTTAACTACCCTCTGGGCAATTAGGGATGAGCGATAGATGCAGGCCCAGCCAGTAATGCCTTCATCCCATGACTGAACTTTAAAGAAATCCTTTCTGAAACCCAACATTAACACTGCTTCTCTCTTCATGAAAGTAATCACAATTCCCACAGGTCTATTGGTCACTCCCTCATCAGGGGGTGGTAACTGGTGGTGGTTTATCCTGAGGGTCACCACACCTCAGGCAAGGAGGGGGAGGTTGAGGGGGTGAGACCTCAGTCAGTGCAGGAATTGAACCTGTATTGTGGGGTACCTTCATTCTGCATTGCAAACCAGCCGTCCTGCTGAAGATAAATGGGTGTCTGCTCAGTTAGCAGATCCCCCAGTGCCTCAGATATATGTAAATATTAGCATTGTATGTGTAAGAGAGGTCTTTGTTTTGCTGGATCAAGTCAAAGTCCACTGATTTACTTGATATGCAGCCAAACTGCTTTTGTGACAATGCAAAGAGGTTTTTTTTATGAATAAAGTATATTTTGAAATAAAATCTCAGCCGTTCAGTTGAGATGGAAGCTGGCATGAAAATACTTAATACTGATCACAGAGCTTACCCTCTCACATTTCATCCAAAACAAATTACCTGACCTTTCACCTTGTGAAATCTGACAGCGTGCAAACTAGCCACTGTGTTTGTCAACACTGCAGTCACCATGCTTCAGTGTATGTAACTGATGTGGTAAGGCAGTCCGTAAATACAAGTCTTGCAGTATGAAATCTAATTTCAGACCATCTCTGTGTTTAATGGGTTTTAGGAAGACCTGCTCTAGTCTCATGTGGCTGACTCTCCAGAGGACAAAGCTCTAGATTTATTCCTTGGGTTCAGTCAGTTCTACCCGTGCAGAGGAGCATCATCACTTATTCCTGACAGTGTATGTGTGCAAGCGATACTTCTGCCAGCACACCAGATCAGGCTGTCATCTACATCTGCTGTTCCGCAAATAGCAAACGCCACTCGTGTGGAATATCCCACAGCACTTTATTTAAACAAACCTCTTCCTAAACAGGAGACAGGTGGGTATGTCCTTGACGGGGTTTAGGCAGTGTCAGGTCATAGGTGGAGAGGACAAGCTGTGAGGGGATGGGAATTTGACAGGCTGCATTTTACCCCCAGGCAATGCATTAAAAAAAGCATCAACCCTCACTAACACACTACTTGAAACAGTAAGCTATAGGACTAAGTCACAAGAGGCAGCTTTTAACGTGTTGCCAATCTGAATAATAAAGAATAAGACCATAACAAAAAAGAACAGTAGGTCATTCAGCCCCTCAAGCCTGGTCTACTGTTCAATAAGATCGTGGTTGATCCGACTTGCAGGAGATCCACTTTCCTGTGTTTTCCTTGTAACTCTTGATTCCCTGACTGATCAAGAATCTAGCTGAAAATGTGTTGCTGGAACAGCGTAGCAGGTCAGGCAGCATCCAGGGAACAGGAGAATCGACGTTTCGGGCATAAGCCCTTCTTCAGGAAATGGCCTGATCAAGAATCTAACCAGCGGTAATTTCTCTCTAGAGAAAATGTGTAAACAAACTAAGGGGGTAAATGGGGACTGGAGAAGAATACTTACCCCACTGAACCCCAACTCTCTGGACTGACAGTTTTACAAGATGGCTGCCCAACTCCACACATCCCAGTGCCTCACACCTGCCCTTGGGTCATTCAGTTCACATCACATAGTCTTCCCATCATCAACTGGAAAAGTGAACAATCCTGTTGCCTCCTAATTAGGGAGAGTACTGTCGTGGTGATGTCACTGGGCTAGCAATCCAGAGCCACTGGTTAATCTTCGAGGGACACAGGTTCTATCCCATGATGGCGGCTGTGAGTTGAATTACAAGTTAGCTTCATGGCGACTGCATTAGAAACCCATCTGGTTCCCTATTGTCTGTTAAGGGAGTGAATCCCACCATCTGAATCTAGTTTGGTTCACATGTGACTCCAGACCCATTATAACATGGTTTGCTCCTAACCGCCCTCTTAAATGGCCAAGCAAGCCAATCGGATTGAAGGAAATGGAACAAACACCTAGGCTGCATTGCCATTCAATCTGATGCATGAGTAAAACAATTAATGAATTGTACTGTCATTCAGTGGCCTCTTTACCCAGCTCCAAACATGCTCAAAGAAAATGAAAAATATACCCCTCAAAACGTCCCTGTGATTTCGGTGTGCTCTCCATTTTGGTCACTGCTGTACCCAGGAATCAGGGACAGGACAGATGGGAGCCATTCAGCTAATGGTGGACCTCTGCAAGAGCAGTGACCCTGCCTTTTCTCCATAACCCAAACACAAGTGTTCTCTTCATGTTAAGTACCCAGAAGCCTGGAGTGAATTTGCCTCCAGCTTACTGTCAGGCAGTACATTCACTGAATGAATATGTTATTCCCCATGTCAATCAAGGTCCCTGTGGCTCTTGACCTTTCTCCCAAGGGAAGGTGGTTCTCTGTGTCTGTGATGTCCAGACCCATCAAATCTCCTCTTAATCCTCTCTTCTTCAAGCAGCTTCTCCAACCTTCAATGTATCTTACATTAGAATCATAGGATCCCTACAGTGTGGAAACAGGCCATTTGGCCCAACAATTCCACACTGATCCTCCGAAGAGTAACCCACCCAGATCCATTCCCCTATCCAATTGCTCAACATTTACCCCTGACTAACCCACAAATCCCTGGACACTCTGGGCAACTTAGCATGGCCAATTCACCTCACCTGCATATTTTTAGACTGTGGGAGGAAACCAGAGCAAACCCACGCAGACACAGGGAAAATGTGCACACTCCACACAGACAGTCGCCCGAGGCTGGGACCGAACCCAGATCCCTGGCGCTCTGTGGTAGCAGTGCTAATCACTGAGCCACTGTGCCGCCCTTAGTATCCATTAGTAGATGGAGAATAAGCTTTAAGCCTAAGACAATGCGGGAGGATTGGAAATCCTAAACTTGCAGATGACACTTTTCATTTGGAACAAATTGCTGCAGTGAAACAACGATCCAGTTTCTCTTTGTTTTCTCCTGAAGATGGAGATGTGGGTTTCCCCAGGATTCCAGTTAGTCTTCGGGGACAGGCTGCAGAGTCTCAGGCCCAGAAGGTTTCACCCAGAGCCGAGCAGTGTGAGAACATTCCTGTATCTTCAGGAATCAGGGCTGACTCGGGCTGGATGGAGGGCAGCTGCTGCTGAAGGTACAGACCACCAGCTGGTGCTGTCACTGCTCAGTGACTGGTGTGCACTCCCATCTTGTGGTTGGGACAACACAAAGACACAAACTTGGAGAAGGAGCAGTGTACTCAGACCCTTCAAGCCTGGTCTTCCATTGAATAACATCATGGCTGACCGGATTATAACCTCACCCCTGGCCACCCCCGGTGGTGTTGCAGCCTCTCTTGCCCACGAAATAAAACGGAATTTCTGAAAACCTGAAACGGAAACAGAAATTGCTGGCGAAACTCAACAGGTCTGGCAGCATCTATGGAGAGAGAAACAGAGTTAACGTTTCGGGTCCAGCTGACAGTTCCTGAGAACCTTTCATCTCTGAACTGTTTGATCAGATAAGAACTATCCTGATGGGAGGAGTTTATGTTGCAAGATCAGTTAACCCTTTCAGGGTACGTTATAAAACACAACCCAGTCCTGAAATCATTAGAACATTATCAGCGCTTAGCAGAACGAAGTTGCCTTGTTATTTGTCGCACATTAACGAGTCTAACCACAAATTACACTCGCTAGCTTTATCTTGGCCAATAACATTTAAGAGTAAAGGGATTATTTCAGTCTTGGACTGAATCTAAAATGTAGCAGGAAAACTGTTGACTCCTTCACTGAACCGTGTCCCAGTCTGCTGACCGGTTGGCTGGTTGTATGAAGGTTAATGCCACGTGATGGTGGAGGCGAGCTCAGTTAGTTGGATGGCTATGTGGGGTTTGCTGTTGTAGCTGAGGTAGACCTGGTTCCTCGTCCCATCTCCTCCCTGCTCAATGACCTTCAAACAATCAAGGACTCAACCTGCAGAAAAATGTAGCTCTGGTTGGTTATGGTAAATCAGACATGTAATGGCTATAACACAGGCAGTTGCTTGATTGATGATTTAAGGGTTTTACAGGAAAATCCCTGCACATTTGGCCACCATCCCAAACCTTTTGCTCTTATTGCATTTTCAGGAGCTTGTTATTTGATGGATACCAGGGGAGGAAGCTCACATATAGGTCCCACGCTCTGGACTTCCTCCTCCGAGCCCTCCTGCCTTCTTCTCTCTTCCTTAACTCGTCTTGAAAAACAACGGGACTGATTGTTAGTAGCACCTCAAGTGTGGGCTGCAAGGCAGGAGGGCAGTGGCTAGGCCGCACAATGGATTCCTGCTGCCAATGTATGTTGACAGTGAGGTGGGTGGGAGGGGGGTGGCGTGGCGGGGGTGGGCGGGGGGGGGGGGGGAAGGGTACCAGACAGCTCTCCTGCCCAGAGACTAATTGGGCCACTTTCCCATCCAGGCAGGTATTTAACCTGAGCTAGGGTATGAGGTAAAGTCACATACACTTGCCAGACCAGAGGGCCACTCTCTCATCAGTGAGACATCACTGGTGGGTGCTTATCCTGAGGACCACCATGTCTCAGGCCAGGGAAGAGGTTGATGGGACAGTCCTTCATGGTAGCCTCACCTGGTGTGGGAATCAAACCCACACTCTTGGTGTCATTCTGCATTGCAAGCGGCCCTCAGCTGTATGGGGAGATTGATTGTCCGACTGTGGTCTCCTCGCGACAGGCTCAGGGAAGGCCCATTTGTACTCAGGTGGCAACAGCACCGTCTGCCCTCACCAGGAGCTGCCTGCCTGAGTGGCCTGGACGCTAGCACCAGCAACCGCTTCCCCCCCCCTACCAATCCCAAGGAGTTTACCATGAGGCCACGTGGACATCAATGCAGTCCCAACAGTGGCCACCATTGCTGGTAGCGCTATTGAGGCTGCTGAGCTCCCCACTCTCTGATTGGCTGGCAGCTTTTTGTGGTCGGCAGGGACTGACCCAAATAGAGACTACTGCCCCCCCTGACGGCAGCTAATGGCAAGCTCCAATTCGAATCCCACCAACTACAGGGGTGGATTGGCAGCTCTACACCCCGACACACTCCTCCTTCCGGCTCCATCTGTGGGACACCAGCGAACCAGCTCAATCTCTCCGATCCAGCTCTCTACCGCCCCATCGAGCCTCTCCTTCAGTGTCAAATCCTGCTTTATAACTTGCCTGTGAAACGCTTCAGGGAGTGGCGTTTCAAAACACCCAAGGTGCTACGTAAGTGCAAGTTGTTGTTGTTTCCCCACCTGCAAATACCCAGGTTATGTTGATGCATGGTCCGACTGAGATCATCTTCCTCAGGAACGGGCCATGGATTGGGCTCTGCAATCTCCCTGGGTGGTCCCCAATGACATTGGACCCACCGGGGGGGGGGAACGGGGGACGTTCTGACTTTGCTGCAATGACATTGACTAACCGTGCACTAAGTTCTGGGGGATCAAGTGCATCCTACTACTGGGGTAACCCCCGCCCGCTGTTCCTCACATCAACTTCAGGAACACACTAAAGATATCAACGATTGGAGCAGCTGGCAATGTCCCTGGGCTGGATCACATCCTGCCTGATGTTCTTAAAGTTTAAAGACATGCAGGTTAGATGAATTGGCCGTGCTAAATTGCCCATAGTGTGAGGTGCACTGGGTAAAATGTAGGGAACAGAGTCAGGGTGGGTTACTCTTCAGAGGGTCAGTGGACTTGTTTGGGCCAAAGGGAATCTAATCTAATCTGAAAACACCCACGTCATCTTGCAGTTGGCATCAGAACCACAAACCTGGGACAATCAGCCACAGTAATCTATCCATTTTAATTGGAGATACTGTCACTGCTTATTGTCCCATTTATATTTGCACTATAACATTACTACTTTATTTCAGGCATGACTAGGTTAGGATTGTTTTCGCTAGAGTTCAGATGAGTGAGGAGGAGTTATCTCATAGAGACTTATAACATTCTAACAGGATTGCACAGAGTAGATGCAGGGAGGATGTTCCTAATGGTCGGGGTGTCCCGAACCGGGGGGGTCACAGTCTGAAGAGTCGGGGTGGACCTTTCAGGATGGAGATGAGGAGACATTTCTTCACCCACAGAGTCTGTGGAATTTATTACCACAGGAAGGAGTTGTTGCCAAAACATTGAATGTATTCAAGAGGCAGCTAGATATAGCATTTGGGATGAACGGGGTCAAAGGTTATGGGAGAAAGCAGGATTAGGCTACTGAGCTGGACAATCAGCCATGACCATGGTGAATGATGGAGCAGGCCCGAGGGGCTGAATGGCCTCCTCTGCTCCTATCTCCGATGTTGTAATGCTTCACTTGGGTATGGCATTGATTTGGGTCTCACCTGTACATCTCCAGCCCCACTGTAACTCAAGTCCACATCCACAAGAGACAGCTGACCCTGTCAAAACCCTACTTGCATCCCCTAAGGCACTTCAGATTTCTTGCCAAAGTCCTACCGATGATCTGTTTATTTTTTCAAGGAACTTCAGAAACGTAAGAAATGGAATGAGACCAGCTGAGTAAAGGCTAACTGCAAGAACAGGCCAAAAATCCTGCAGTGAGTAACTCACCTCCTGACTCCCCAAAGCCTGTCCACCATCTACAAGTCAGGAGTGTGATGGAATACTCCCCACTTGCCTGGATGGGTACAGCAACAACAACACTCAAGAAAACCGACCCCAAACAGGACAAAGCAGCCCACTTGATTGGCATCACATCCACAATCATCCACTCCCTCTATCTCCAAGATGTATGCAGAACTTCACCAAAGATCCTCTGGCAACACCTTCCAAACCCACGACCACTTCCATCTAGAAGGACAAGGGCAGCAGATAGATGGGAATATCACCACATGCATGATCCCCTCTGAGCCACTCACCATCCTGATTTGGAAATATATCAGCATTCCTTCACTGTTGCTGGGTCAAAATCCTGGAAATCCCCCACCCCGAGACATTATCGATCTTTCTGCAGGTGGACTGCAGTGGTTCAAGAAGGCAGCTCACCACCACCTTCTCAAGGGGCAACTAAGGACGGGCAATAACTGCTGGCCTAGCCGGTGACACCCATGTCTTTAACTTCCCTCGTTAATCACAGTTGGACTGCATTTTCCATATAGCTTTCTGGACTTAAAGAATGCATTAGTATTGCAAGCTATGAAATGGCTCTTCAAATTTGCTAAGTAGATGAATAGGAAAGGTTTGGAGGGATACGGGCCAAGCGCAGGCAGGTGGGACTAGTTTGGGAACATGGTCAGGGTGGACTGGTTGGACCCAAGAGTCTGTTTCCGTGCTGTATGACTCTATAACTCTCTATGACTCCAAATATTTGTCATCGCCTATCTACTGTGATACCTTTATTAGAGTTTCCCAATCTATGCTAGCCACTGGCTCCTTCATACCTAATTGGATATGTTCATATTTAAAACTCAAGGTTCATACCTAACTAAATCACTTATGTAAAATGTTGTTCTATTATGGTTAGTCTTCTCCAGAGGGTCCTTTACTGAAAATAAATTAGTTAATTGTACCTGACTGCACAATGTTTTTTTGCGGGTCACTGTGAAGCGCTGAGGAGGAGAATACTATTATGTTGCAGTGTTCCACAATAGCATTGCCTAAAGAGCTGGAAATTTTATTTGAGGGCAATCTTATTTTTTGAAAAGCTTCACTTTCTCTGTAAATGTTCTGCCTGACTCGAAGCAACCTTTATAATGAATTTCAACAGTGCAGAATGCTGAATGCAATCATGTGTTTGTCTCCCAGGGTACAACAGAGCACACACAGTAGATACTTGACAGCTTTCAATGGCGATCCATCCAACCAGTGTTCGAAATGCAATCTCAACATTGAATCTTCCTCCCCTTAAAATTAATATACTCTATACGTTGCTGAAGAGATGGTCATTTTGCAAAAGCTTTTCATTTTCATAGAATCCCTACAGTATGGAAGAAGACCATTCAGCCCATCGGGTCCACGCTGACCCACCCAGACCCATCCCTGTATTTATCATGGCTAATCCACCTAGCCTGCAGATCTTTTGTATTGTGGGAGGAAACCAGAGCATCCGGAGGGGGAACCCCACACAGACACAGGGAGAATGCACAAACTCCACACCAACAGTCACGCAAGGCTGGGGTCAAACCTGGGTCCCTGGGACTATGAGGCAGCACTGTAACCACTGAGTCACCGGACCACCCCATTGCACTCCTCAGTGACCAATACAATTCTTACCATCCTAATTCATCCTAAAGGAGAAGTCCTCAAAATCCTGCAAACCCACAGACAGGAAAAGTGTCCTCTCTCAGTCCATCATTCCCAGCATTGTGGCGCTGGTTCAGTCAGCGGTGTTGGGTGGTTCACATTCCAAAACCAGCTCTCTACCCCGAACTCTGTCACAGCGAGTAGTTCCCAGGAGGGTGGAGATAATGCTTCGAGAATATTCTCGAAGCCTCCCTGAAACAATGCACCATCTATACCGACGTGTGGGAATCCCTTCCCCAAGATGAGCCAAACTGGAGAACGCAGGGACAGGAATAGGCCATTCAGCCCATTCAGTATTCCATTCCCAATCCAATATGATCCTGGCTGATTGCACACTTTAATCAGGGGAGGTGATGGTCTCATGGTATTGTCACTAGACTGCTCATCTAGAGAGGAGAAAGTGAGGTCTGCAGATGCTGGAGATCAAAGTTGAAACTTTATTGCTGGAACAGCACAGCAGGTCAGGCAGCATCCAGGGAACAGGAGATTCGACGTTTCGGGCACAGGCCCTTCTTCAGGATTCCTGAAGAAGGGCCTGTGCCCGAAACGTCGAATCTCCTGTTCCCTGGATGCTACCTGACCTGCTGTGCTGTTCCAGCAATAAAGTTTCAACACTGCTCATCTAGAGACCCAGGTAATATTTTGGGGACCTGGATTGACGGTGGAATTTGACAGACGGTGGAATTTGAATTCGATAAAACATGAACCACTGCCAGAAAGCCAATCTGGTTCACTAATGCCCTTTAGGGAAGGAAACTGCCATTCTCACTCGGTCAGGCCTACATGTGACTCCAGACCCACAGCAATGTGGTTGACTCTAAACTGCCCTCAGGCCAATTAGAGATGGATAATAAATGCTGGCCCAGCCAGTGATGCCCTGATAATGCGAATGAAAAAAAAATCCTATCCCCCACAATTGTGTATGCTGTTGGGAACCAGAAATCTATCAATCTCTTCCTTAAACATACTCCAAGACTGAGCTGTTTGTGATAGGGAATTCCTAAGGTTCACAGCCCTCCAGTTATAACAATGTCTCCTCATCTTGGACCATAGTGATTTGGTCTTCGTTTTAAATTCACATCTGCCAAAATTGAATAGGTTTTGGTGAAAGCCGAGAGCAAATGTTGGAAGGAGGAGTGAGAGAGAGAGAGAGAGAGAGAGAGAGTCCTCCCACAGTCCAAAAATGTGCAGGTTAGGTGAATTGGCCATGCTAAATTGTCTATAGTGTTAGGTGAAGGGGCAAATGTAAGACAATGGGTCAGGGTGGGTTGCTCTTCGGAGGGTCAGTGTACTTGTTTGGTCAAAGGGCCTGTTTCCACACTGTAAGTAATCTAATCTAAAAAATCCAGCCATCTCTTCATGCACCAGCTGTGGCACAGACAATCCCACAATGGGCTGTCCACTCACCTCAGGGTCCCCAACTCCAGGGTAAGACTGACTCATCCTCAATATAACCACACGGCCTCAACATTGACTTCACCAGTTTCCAAATCTCCCATACTTCATTCCAGATCCAACCCTCCAACTCAGCACCTTCCCCACCAACTATTCTACCTGTCCCCTATTACTGTCACTCATCTCCTGAATCACCTTCCCAATCCTTTCTTCAATGATTTCTTCAAGTGTTGACTGTCCTGCTCCTCGGATACTGCCTGACCTGCTGTGCTTTTTCAGTGCCACACTTTTATCGACTCAGAATCCTCCTCATCCTGACGGGACTGCCCAGGATGAAGAGGTCAAGAGAAAAGGAGTGCTGATTGGCTGGGAAAGGCGACTCAGATTTGCTGAGGTGTTGCCGTGGAGAAAGCATTGGGGAATGATAGATCCTGGAGTCCTCAGAAACTCAAAATGCTTTATCAATGAGTGAGCAAGATTCAAGTTCTATAATACTGACTGACTTCGCATGCTCCTGCAACACACAGACCAGTACAGCACAGCAACAGGCCCTTCAGCCCACATCTCCATGCCAACCACAGTGCCATACCATACTAACCCCATCTGCCTGCACATGGGTCGTATCCCTCTATTCCCTCAGATTTCTCTCCACAGATGCTGCCAGATCTGCTGAGCTTTTCCAGCAAATTCTGTTTAGGTATCCTTCTATTCCCTGCCTGTTCATTTGTCTGCGTAAATGTTGTTATTGTATCTGCTTTTACCACCTCCCCTGGCAGCAGGTTCCAGGTACATACCACCCTCTATATAAAAAAAACTTGCCTCGAACATTTCCTTTAAACTTACCCCCTAAACATATGCCCTGTAGTACTTGTCATTTCCACCCTGGGAAACATACTCTGACTATCCAAACTATCCATGCCTCTCATCATTTTGTCCATGTCTATCAGAGCCCTGCTAAGATTTAATGAAAACAATCCAAGTTTGTCCAACCTCTCCCTCTAATTAATACACTCCAATCCAGGCAATTTCCTGGTAAACCTCTTCTGTAGCCTTTCCATACCTTCCGAGAGGGCGGAGACTGGAACTGCATGCAATACTCCAAACATGGTTGAGCTGAAGCTTTACTCAGCTATATAAACACAATAATCAAAAGCCCCCATCCTCTGTCTAAGTTATCCTATAAAGCAAATCAGATGGCAAGATGTTTAAGGGAAAGAATTCGCTCTGGACTTGCTTTGCTCATTAATTGCTGTACTGAGGAGAGTTCCAGATGGTTGGTGTCGATGCTGCTTTGTCAAGGTTACATTGCTGTATTCCTGATGAAGGGCTGTTGCCCGAAACGTCGATTTTCCTGCTCCTCGGATGCTGCCTGAACTGCTGTGCTTTTCCAGCACCACTAATCCAGAATCAGGTTTCCAGCATCTGCAGTCATTGTTTTTACCTTTGCTCATTTATTGCTTCTCTCTGCATAAAACTGGAGTGTTCCAGATACAGGAATTAGATCATAAAGTCAGCTATCTCCCCCACATCTTCATAGCACAATGTTGTTTTTAGTTGTCCTTTTTAAACTGGAATGGGAAAATCAGGGCTCTCACTCAAAAGCAAATAAAGGAAAAGTCCTTTTTTTTGTTTTAAACACAGTGACCAGGATAACCATGGAATGTAACCTTGAACAAAGCAGCATCAACACCAACCATCTGGAACTCTCCTTGGTTCAGATAATGAATGCATTCGATGCCCAAGGCTCAACCGATTTGGGACATGGAGGGAGGAGGGGAGCATTAAACCAGAAACAGAAACTGCTGGAAACACTCAGCAGATCTGGCAGCATCTGTGGGAAGGGAAATGGAATTAATGTTTCATTACAGCACAGTTCCACACTCCCCCATTCTCCCTCCCAACAACACCACAGACCTGGGCATTGAATGCTGATATGCGCTTTGTTCCCCCACCCTGGGCAAGCCCGACATTTGATGCCCATCACTAATTGCCTTTGAACTGCAGCTTGGTGGGCTATTTGTAAGAGTGGTTAAGAGCCAAACCCCATTTCTGTGGAGTTGGAGTCACATAGGGATGTACACCACGTAAACAGACCCTTCGGTCCAACTCAGCCATGCCGACCAAATATCCTACATTAATCTAGGCCCATTTGCCAGCAGTTGGCCCATATCCCTCTAAACCCTTCCTATTCATATATCCGCCCAGGTGCCTTTTAAATGCTGTAATTGTACCAGCCTCCACCACTTCCTCCGGCAGCTCATTTCATACACATACTACCCTCTGTGTGAAAAAGTTGCCTCTTAGCACCCTTTTATATTTTCCCCCTTTCACCCTAAACTCATGCCTTCCAGGAAAATACCTTGGCTATTCACTCTATTCATGCCCCTCATGATTTTATAAACCCCAAAAAGGTCACCCCTCAACCTCCCATGCTCCAGTGAAATAAGTCCCAGTCTCCCCTCATAACCCTAACCCTCCAGCCTTGGTAATGTCCTTGCAAATCTTTCTAGTTTAACAACATCCTTCCCATAACAGAGTGACCAGAATTATACACAGTACACTATAAGGTCATCTCTCAGCCTCCAATGCTCCAGAAAAAATAATCCCAGCCTATCGCAGCCTGTAAGCCAAGAGGAGGGTGATAAATTTCCTTCTGTAAAAACCATTAGTGAACCAGGTAGGGTTTTATTTTACAACAATCGATGATAGTCTCATGGTCACCATTACACCATCCACATTTATGGATTGAATTGAAATTCCCACGGCTACCCTGACGGGATTCAAAGCCACTTTCTCAGAGAATTAGCATGGGCCTCTGGGTAATTCATCCAATGACATTATCCCAACAGCACCATCTTCACCACTACAGTGTTGACCCTGTAGTGAGCAGTGCAGGTTCGGTGGATTGGCAATGCTAAATTGCCCATGGCTTCCAGGCATGAGTAGGTTAGCCATGGGAAATGCAGGGTTATACGGTTGGGTCTGGGTGGGATGCTCTTCTCAGGGTGGGTGTGGGCCTGGGTGGGATGCTCTTCTCAGGGTGGGTGTGGACTTGATGGGCCAAGTTGCCTACTTCCACACTGTAGGAATTCTATGATATGGTGATGAGACTGCGCAGATCAGCAGAAACGCTACCAGTGCCAAAGTACAAATACCAAATATGGCACTAAACTCTCTTCATTTTACTAATTATTCATCTATAGTGAAACAGGAGTCGGTCATTCTACCCTTCAAGCCTATCCCCTTATAGAGGTTTATAAAATAACAAGGGATTATAGATAAGGTGAACGGCAGGAGCCTTTTCCCTGGGGTGGGGGAGTTCAAGACTAGGGGCATATTTTTAAGGTGAGAGAAGAAAAATTTAAAAAAGACAGGAGGGACAATTTTCTTAAACTGCAAGTGGTTCGTGTGTGGAATGAGCCTCCATAGGAAGTGGTGGATGCGGGTAAAGATACGTTTAAAAGACATTTGGAGAAGTACATGAATAAGAAGTCTTTGGAGGGAAATGGGCAAAGGGTAGGCCGGTGGGACTAGTTTAGTTTGGGATTACTCTTGGCATGGACTGGTTAGGCCGCAGGGTCTGTTTCCGTGCAGTAGGGCTCTATCACAGTCTGAGAGATTATGGCTGATCTCCATCAGACTGCCTCAATTCTATATCTGGGGTTATACCTTGGTCAAAGAAAAGTTCTACTGGTCTCAGATTTTCAATTATGAAACTATGCCGTAGGAAGGATGTCATTAAACTGAAAAACAGTGCAGAAGAAATTTACAAAGATGTTGCCTGGACTCAAAGCTCCGAGTTATAGAGAGAGGTTGGACAAGCTAGGACTTTTATCTTTAGAGCATACGAGACCGAGGGGGGGAACTTTATAAAGGTATACAAGACCATGAGAGGCATGGATAGGGTGAATGCAAGGTTGGGGAATCGGGGACTGGAAAACATCAGTTTAAGGTTAGAGGGGAAAGAATAAATGGGAACCTGAGGAGCAACTTCTTTACACAGAGAGTGGTACGTATATGAAATGAGCTGTCAGCGGAAATGGTTGAGGCAGGTACATTAACGACATTTAACAGGCATTTGGACAAATACAAGAATAGGAAAGGTTTAGAAGGAAATGGGCCAAGTGTGCAGGGAAATGGGATTAGCGTGGATGGACATTTTGATCAGCATGGACCAGTTTGGGCCAAAGTGTCTGCTTCCGTGCTGCAGGACTCTATGTCTCTGAGCGAACAAGACACATTTCTGTGGGAGACAGCTCCCACTTCGAGAGCTCTTTAGCGTGAAGCTGCTGGAAGTAATGCTTTAGGTTTTGAGCTGGTGTTGATGGACTGTACCTTTCAGACTCACGGAAGCCTTTTTGTTCCGGATTCATTGTCACGTCTTGCCACTGCATCGCTCTGTCGCACTGTCCTTGAGTACCACCTTCCCCCATTATCTTCACTGTGCAGGTATGTGCACAGGTCAAATGATCTGCCAACAGCTCTGTGTTGTCAGATGATGGGAAGACCAGCTGAATGATGAACCAAATGGCCAAACGTGGCTCACTTGCCTGCACACCGTAATTTAAACAGCTTTAGATGAGGTGGAAATAACACACATGGAGGAGAGAAAAGGCAAAAGACAAAGGGAAGGAGAGAGAGGAACCAAATGGCCAAACGTGGCTCACTTGCCTGCACACCGTAATTTAAACAGCTTTAGATGAGGTGGAAATACCATAGTGTCGTCAAGATAACACACATGGAGGAGAGAAAAGGCAAAAGACAAAGGGAAGGAGAGAGAAAGAGACAGATAGATACTGATAAGGAGAGAGATACAGAGAAGAGGGAGAGAGAACAACTTAAAGAGACATGGAGACAGAATTAAAAAGAGTGAGGGCTTGGGTGGTGGAGGGGAGGAGAGACAGACAGAGAAAAAAAGCAGAGAAATTCATAAAATCCTACGGTGAGGAAGCAGGCCATTCAGCCCATCGGGTCCTCATTAACCCTCCAAAGAGCATCCTACCCAGACCCACTCCCCCCACTCCCCACCCCTACCCCGCATATTCCTGTAACCCTGCATTTGCCATGACCAACCCACCTAACCTGCACGTCTTTAGACTGCAGGAGAAAACCCACACAGACACAGGGAGAACGTGGAAACTCCACACAGACAGTCGCCCAAGGGTGGAACTGAATCCCACTGAGACACAATGTCGCCCTCTTTGTCAGACGATGACTTGGGGTCTCTTGGCGTAGTGGGAGTGAACCTATCTCAGAGCCAGGAGGCCTGGGTTTCAAGTCCTCCCTGCTCTGAGGGCGTGTCATAGCATCTCTGAATAGGTTGATGATAAAATATCTCAGACAAAGTCTTCAGCTCGATTTGCCGAGGATCAAACACAGGTCACTACAGCCTCGCCAAGGCCATATTCCAACATTAACTGAGTAATGCTTCAGCAAACTGCAGGAAGCATCTTCGATGGAAGCCATTTTGTTTTCTGAACCACCAAAAAGAAAACAGGAAATAAAACAGAGCTATTTTCAATGCGTCTGCTGCCAGGTTTATTAGACTTATCTCACAATAATTTAAAACATTGTAACAGGACCAGATTACAATTTTTTTTTAAAAAAGGGAGAGATTAAAAGGGGTGCGGGGTGTAAATAAGTCAGTGGGAAACTCCTCAGAAGTGCATGATCATGGTGGGTTGGTGAAGGGGGGGGATTCGAACAGTGGGGTCGAAAGCCAGCCCAGTCTCAATGAGGTTGTCAGTGAAGGAACAGAGGCCTGTTTCAAAAACGAAAAGCTCTCAAGCTGGAAGGGATTGTAGGCCCGAGCGAGATTTAGGGCGATGCATCAGAAATGTTAATGATCTGCCAGAGCTTGCGTTGGAGCAAGCTGCCAACTGGATTCATCGTAACAGGGTCATCCTACCCGGCCAGCTAAAGCAGAGAAAGGAGATGCCAACAAGCCTCCTCCAAGGATATGCTTGTGACCGCTGTGTTAGAACGAATGGAAATTCAATAGCTAGAAAGACCTTTTTTTTTGGTTTTGATTTTTTTTTGTTTAAATAGAACTTTTGAACGAAAATCAGCCGAGAGTGTTAAATATTCTGTCTCGTTGGCGACTTCAGATTGGCTCTGGTTTTAGTTTCTCTTTCAGGAATGCCTTCACAAACTCTTCCACAATCGCAGGCGTGATCTCCTCCACGTCTTTGACGTACTTGGCTCTCTGTGACATGTCCAGGATGGTGAGGAGCGGAGCAGACTCTGGAAGGTTCGTAAAATCCCGTAGCGATTCCGTCATGTCATCCTGCAGCAAAGGAAGAGAGGGAGAAATAGCGTCAGTGGTCGGGGAAGGTGAAGACGGCAGTGGCTCATGAGGATGGTTTTGGGATGTTTTCGCTACAACATGAACAACTTGCGTTTATAACAGCGTCTTGAGGACAGGCTACTGAGAGGTAGGCTTTAAGGGAGCGTCTTAAATGAGGACAAAGAGGGACAGCGATGGGAGATTTAGCCGAAGGGACTGCACTGATTGAGGCCTGGGAGATGACAGCAAGGTCAAGGGTAAGATAAATAAAACTAAAGATCCTGAAGAGGTCAGAATTGCAGGAGCTCAGAACAAAACGAAATTCATTTAAGACAGAGACGAGGAGGAAGTCCTTCTCTCTGAGGGCTGGGAATCTGCAGCGTTCTTTACCTCAGAGGGCTGTCGAGGCTGGGTCATTGAGTATATTCAAGGCTGAGCTCGATTCTTAATCAGTAAGGGGAACAAGGACTCAAGGGAAAAGGAGGAAGGCCGAGTTGAGGATTATCAGATTGGGCATGGAATGGTGAGGCAGACTTGATGGGCTGAATTACCTACTTCTGTTTCTATATCTCTGGCCACAGAGATCAGGGAAGTGTTCAGGGCCAGGATTTTCCCTGACCGGTTTTGAATGAACTGGATTTGATCAAGGTGTTGGCAAATCCAGTCACCTCCTGGCTGCTGTCTAGAAACAACTGGTTAAATGGGGCCATCATTGAGGCTGCGACCAATGTTTAATAACCAGCCACATTTTCTCAGGTAAGTCAATAACTAGGTAAAGTCACCATGGTCCTCCCAGATCAAAGAACTGCTCCCTCATTCGAGAGAGAGAGACAGACAGAGGGAGAGAGGACTGGTTGTGGTCTTATCTGAGGGTCACCACGCCTCAGGCAATATAGAAACATGGAAGATAGGAGCAGGAGGAGGCCATTCGGCCCTTCGAGCCTGCTCCATCAATCATCCTGCTCTCTCCCCATAACCTTTGACCCCGTTCGCCCCAAGTGCTAGATCTTGAATACATTCAATGTTTGGCATCAACTACTTCCTGTGGTAATGAATTCCAAGGCTCATCACTCTGTGGGTGAAGAAATGTCTCCTCATCTCCATCCTGAAAGGTCCACTCCGAATCCTCAGACTGTGACCCCCAGTTCTGGTCACCCCCACCATCGGGAACATCCTCCCTGCATCTACCCTGTCCAGTCCCGTTAGAATGTGATAAGTCTCTATGAGATTCCCACCCCTGTCTGAACTCCACTGAAGGATGAGGTTGAGAAGGAGCATCCTTCATGGAACTGAACCCAGGCTGTGGCTGCCATTATGCATTGCAAACCAGCAGTCCAACCAACTGAGCTAACCGACACCATTAAAACCAGACCAGCAAGTCATTGGTAAAGTGGGAAACAATGAGTGTGCCATAACCAGCCACATTTTCTCAGGTAAGTCAATAACTAGAGCCTTAGGTAAAGTCACCATGGTCCTCCCAGATCAAAGAACGGTTTTCTCATTAGAGAGAGAGAGGGAGAGGGAGAGAGGACTCGTTGTGGTCTTATCTGAGGGTCACCACGCCTCAGGCAATATAGGAACATGGAAGATAGGAGCAGGAGGAGGCCATTCGGCCCTTCGAGCTTGCTCCGCCATTCATTACAGCACTCTGGAACCCCAGTGTTGTGCAGTGCCTGGGGTGGGGGGGGGGGCAGGTTTGCCTTTACAGGAGAGTCACAATGCCACTCGGGTGGCATCAGTCTTGGGTAAGGACTGGTGGAGACCCACGGAAAGGTGGGCAATTTTGTCAGTGGTCTTCAGGTAAGTACGGAATTATCCACTTTGGACCATAAAGTTAAATACAGTGGACGTCCAAAGAGATTTGTAGATTCAGGTGCACAAATCTTTAAAATGTCGTGCACACTTGCAGAAAATAATCAAGAAAGCTAAAGGAATGATAGAACCCGAGCGCAGGGATGTGGAAGTGATGCTGCAGTTAAACAAAACTCTGGTGAGACGCCACTTGGAGCTCTGCAAGCAGATCTGGGCACCACCCTTAGAAAGGTCTGACTGGCCTTGGAGAGAGTTAAATGTAGATTTACAAGAATGATACCTGGATGTCAAGGGTTAAGTTATGAGGAGATATTATCCAAATTAGGCCTGTTTTCTCTAGAATTTAGGAGGTCAATGGATGATCTGAATGATATTTTCAAGCTTTAACTGGAAAACGATAGGGTAGGTAAAAATAAACTATTAGTACTTGTTGACAATTCTAGAACCAGGGGCCACAGTCTGAGAATTAGGGCCAGACTGTTCAGGTGAGGTGTTAGAAAGCACTTCTATACAAAAAGGGTGGTAGATGTCTGGACGTCTCTTCCACAAATGGGAAGGGGATGCTGGGTCAGTTGTTAACTCAAATCTGAGATGGATAATTTATTGTAAAGCAGAGAGATATGGGCCAAAGGCAGGCATATGGAGTTAGGCCACAGATCAGCCTTGATCTTATTGAAAGGCGGAACAGGCTCGAGGGGCTGAAAGGCCTACTCCTGTTCCAATTTATTTAGGGGGCAGCAGATGCTCCCTTCACCCATCAGGCTGGCAAAAGGCTGAAGGATGAGTCAGGCTCTGCTGTGTGTGCCCAGCTCTCAGTCACTGGCACACAGCTCCCAGTGTGTACTTTGCTGGGTTCAGGAACCAGGCCAGTGTGGAAAGGAAATGTCTGCATTTGAGGAAGTTTAACGCTGAATACTGGCATTGGCAGAAAGCTGCAACATTCTGATTCACATCACAATCCACTTGTGCAATGTAAAATACCCTCAGACCCATTTCTTAGCTCTTTACCCTTATGTATCCATTCAACAGAATATTTCCCAGTAATCAACATCAGATTATTTTTCAATAAAGCTGCAGTAATAACATTCCCAATCACTAATCCTGTGGGAGGTTTGAATGAGTCTCAATGGGAGAACACTCTGAGTAAAAGGATGACCCTTTAGAATGGAGATAAGGAAAAACATCTTCATCCAGAAAGTTGCAAATCTATGGGATTCATTGCTATCAAAGGCTGTGGGGGTTGGGTCATTGAGTATGTTTAAGATTGACATAGATAGGTTCTTGAGTGTCAAGGGTTACATGGAGAAAGCGGGAGAATGGGATTGAAAAACGTATCAGCCATGATTGAATGGCGGAGCAGGCTTGATGGGCTGAATGGCCTAATTTCTGCTCCTTTGGGTTACGGTCTGTTAAAACGTGCTGGAGAGTGAGAGACAGATGGCCAGCCGGCAATCCGAGACTCCAAGTGGCTCCCTTCAGCTCAGTGGGTTACACTTTCATCCCAGAGTCAGAAGGTTGTGGGTTCAAGCCCCACTATACAGACGTGTACATATAAATCTTGGCTAACGCTCACAGTGTGCTCCCAAGAGGATTTGTAAAGAGTTTCTGGGGAACCAAAATCTCAACCACGAATGGTGCCCTTCACAAGATCATTTCAGTGCATAAAACATCGAAAATGGGAGGAGGTCATTCAGCCCTTTGAGCCTGTTCCATCATTCAATATGATCATGGCTGTTCATCCAGCTCAGTACCATGTTCCACTTTCTCCCCCATACCCACTGATATTTTTAGCCTCAAGAACCGTATCTAAAACCTCTTCCAATCAATCAATGTTTTGGCTTCAACCACTTCCTGCGGCAGAGAATTCCATGGGCTCCCCACTCTCTGGGTGAAGACATTTCTCTATATCTCAGTTTGAAAAGGCCCACCCCATATCCTTAGACAGTGAATCCTGGTTCTAGAGTTCCCGGTCATCATGAATATCCTTCCCACATTTACCCTCTCTAGTCCTGTTCGAATTTTATACCTTACCATGAGATCTCCCTCCCCCTCCTGCATTCTTCTAAACTTTACTGAATGTCATCCTAACCAATCCAGTTTCTCTTCACAAGTCAATGCTAGCAATCAATCAGGTAAACTTTTTTTGTGCTCCCTCCATCCTTTCTTGGATAAAGAGACCAAAGTTGTGCATAATATTCCAGGTGAGGTCTCACGAGTACAGCATGAAATCCCTGCTCCTGTACTCAAATCCTCTTGCTCTGAAAGCCAATGTAGTATTTGCCTTCTTCAGTGCCTGCTACATCTGCAAGCTTACTGCGTTGGTAAGACAGACACCACCGTCCTCTCTCAGGTCCGGGTGCCCAGCATCAGGGCTTTAATCACTCAAAAAGTGATTGGAGAGATGATGGCCGAGTGGTGTTATTGCTGGACTGTTAATCCAGAGACCCAGATAATGCTCCTGGGAGTGGAGGGGGAATTAATAGTCCATGAATTCATTGTCAAATGTCAGGAAAAACCCATCTGGTTCACTAATGTCCTTCAGCAATCTCCTGTCCTTACCTGGTCTGGCCTACATGTGACTCCAGACCCACAGCAATGTGGTTCACTCTTGATTGGCTGCTGGGCGATTAGGGACGGGCAAATGCTGGCCTAGCCAGTGACGCCCTGATCCCGGGAATGAATATAAAAAAACCCCAGCTCCATTAGGTGGGGCATACCCTTTACATCCCTGACCTCCTGGTTCCTGAAAGAACAGCTTCACTTGGATCTGGATGTAGGTTTGCTTGCTGAGCTGGAAGGTTCATTTTCAGACATTTCGTCACCATACTAGATAACATCCTAAGTGAGCCTCTGGACGAGACCTCTGTGGCGCAGAGCCATTGAGCTGTGGCTGGGGCAAGAGGGTTTGGTGAACTTTTACAGCAAGACTGGTTCTTCACATGCAGTGTGGCAGAGGTTACCCTAAACAAATATGGACTCGCCTTTACATAGCGCCTTTCACAACCCCAGGACAAATCCAAAGCGCTTTACAGGCAATTGAGAATTTTTTTGTAAAAACAATCACAAACATTGGAAAAACTGCAGCCAATGTGCCCAATGCAAGTGCCCTCAGCAACAATGTGGTCTGTGCCCACTTAGTGTGTCTTCATGATTCTTACTGGGGGATAAATATTGGCTTGGACAATCATAGGACCCGAGACATTAACTTTGATTTCTCTCCACAGATGCTACCAGACTTGCTGAGCTTTTCCAACAACTTCTGTTTGTGAATCTGATTTACAGCTTCTGCAGTTCTGCAATAGAATGACTATGTTATGAGGGGCTGGGTTGGAACTGAAGCTACATCGAACTGCAGCTGCTGGAAATCCAAAATGAAAACACAAACAGTTGCAGAAACTCAGCAAGTCCGGCAGCATCGGTGGAGAGAGAAACAGAGTTAATGTTTAAGGTCCAGAGTTCTGAAGAAGGGTCACTGCACTCGAAACTCTGTTTTGCTCTCTCCACAGATACTGCCAGACCTGCTGAGTTTCGCCAACAATTTCTGCTTTTGCTACATCAACAGCAAACCAGCTGAGTCACAAGTGTCGTTGTCTGACGCCTAACGTTTGATTCCTGGGAATCCAGGTGGATGGCAGCAGTTCAAGAAGGCAGCTCACCTCCACCTTCTCCAGGCCAGCTAGGGATGGACAATAAACGCTGGCCTCGCCAGTGACGTCCATGTCCTACAAACCAATACAAAACATTTCAAAATCACGAGGGGTTTGGACAGAGCTGATTCAGAGAAATTGTTCCCATTGGAAGAAGGATCCAGAACCACACAGTACAGGTTCAAAAAGAAGCAATGGAGACAGGACCCACTTTGGAGGGCCAGATCTCAAACAATGATGTGACAGAGAGAAGGTGAGCACTGCAGATGCTGGAGAAGCAGAGTCGAAACGTGTGGTGCTGGAAAAGCACAGTTGGTCAGGCAGCATCCGAAGAGCAGGAGAGTCACCGTTTTGGGCATAAGCCCTTCATCAGTACTGGGAGGTGGGGCTATGACTGACAAGTCAACTTCACCAGTTTCCTCATTTCCCTCCCCCCCCCCACCTCATCCCAGCTCCAACCCTCCAACTCGGCACCACCGTCTTGAACTGTCCTACCTGTCCATCGTCCTTCCCACCTATCCACTCCAGCCTCCCCTCCAACCTATCACCTTCCCACCTACGTTCCCCCAACCCCCACTCTCTGATTTATCTCTCAGCTACCTCCCCGCTCAACATTCCTTATGCCCAAAACGTTGACTCTCCTGCTCCTCGGATGCTGCCTGACCTGCTGTGCTTTTCCAGCGCCACACTTTTACAACAATGATGAGACAGAGAACAGGAAAGAGATAGAGAGCTGAGTGCCATGGTATAATGGTAACAAGCTCTCCCCCTCAATGTCAGCAACACAAAGGAGCTGGTCATTAACTTCAGCAAGCGGGGGGGGGAGGATCAATGGAGTCGATGAGGAGATGGTAAAGAACTTCAAGCTCCTCGGAATAAATATCACCAACAATCTGTCCTGGTCCATCCATGTCGATGCTACAGTCAGGAAAGCACACCAACGCCTCTACTTCCTCAGAAGGCTAAGGAAATCCAGGATGTCCACAAGGTCTCTTAACCATTTTTAGACGCATCATAGAAAGCACCCTATCCAGAAGCATCACAGCTTGGCATGGCAACTGCTCCGCCCAGGACTGCAAGAAATTGCAGACAGTTGTGAATGCAGCCCAGTCCATCACAAAAACCAGCCTCCCGCCCACTGACACAGCAGAAAATGGCTGGAATGATAACATCTGAGGATGCTCAAGAATTCAGAATCGAGGCAAGGGCAGATATCTTGGAGGGATATGTGGCCGGAGAAGATTACAGAGGTATAAAGTTTGGAGGGATCCGTAAACAAGGATGAGAATTTTACAATCGAGACTATCTTGACTGCGAGCCAAACAATATTGGGAACATGGCCCGGTCTGAGTAAGGACAGAGGCGCCAGAACCTGAGGTGTGCTGATTGAGTCCAGCCGGGAAAGTGCCTGAACCAATACAGAGTCAGGGCCTACAATTAGGAACTGATTGTCTGACCATCTTGATTCCAGTGAAAAGAAACGAGAGAGAGAGAGAGAGAAACAAAGCGCTCTGTGAAGAGAGTCATCCATCATCTCGACAAGAGCAGCTTCGCATAGAGAAAGACAATCTGGTTTTCAAACGCAGGAGCCCAGAGGAGCTCAGACCATGCATTAATTTGCCACTGAATTGCTAACGCCACACTAGCAGGAAAGGCAGAGTAGCAATAATCCCATCAGAAAGACAGAGCCACAGGCAAACGTTGATGGTAACAATCAGCAATTAGCAGGTGGCTTGGGTTGTGCACGATACAGCAGAGGCCTCAGCGACTGTCACCATCAGACTGGCAACCTGTTTCCTCTCCAGCTGTTTGTTCCCTTGTTACGGACATGCCTGTGACAGACCAACATGGTGCTTGGGATCCCAAGGGAGAGGGTCAGGGGACTGGGCTCTGTGCCCCTTCTGACACATACCAGGTGTTTAACCTCATGCCAGGGGAACCCAGAACCACAGCTGGTTACAAATGGGTTCGATTCTCTCAGTTAGAGTCATTGCGTAAATCCCTTTGTTAACTCATTCCGAGGTAAGCTCTCAAAAACAAGTTTAAGTTTAGATGCCTTCATGGTTTTTTTTTTGTTATTGGATGTGGGCATGACTGGCTCAGCCAGCATGTATTTCCCATTGTCAATTGCCCAGAGGGCAGTTAAGAGTCAACCACATTGCTGTGGGTCTGGACTCATATGTAGGCCAGACCAGGTAAGGATGGCCGTTTACTTCCTTAAAAGGGCATTAGTGAACCAGATGGGTTTTTCCAACAATCAACTACAGATTCAAGGCCATAGATTAGATTAGATTCCCCTACAGTGCAGAAACAGGCCCTTCGGCCCAACAGGTCCACACCGACCCTCCAAAGAGTAACCCACCCAGACCCATTTCCCTAATGCACCTAATACTACGGGCAATTTAGCATGGCCAATTCACATATCTTTGGACTGTGGGAGGAAACTGGAGCACCTGGAGGAAACCCACGCAGACACAGGGAGAATGTACAAACACCACACAGACAGTCACCCGAGGCTGGAATCGAACCTGGGTCCCTGTTACTGTGCGGTAGCAGTGCTAACCACTGAGCCACCGTGCTGCCATCATTAGATTCTGAATTCCAGAGAGTTGAGCACAGGCCGACTGCCCAGTGCCCAGGCCTGAGGGAGGGCCGCACTATTGAGGCTCCTGCCTTTCAAATGAGGCGCTGAAATGTGACACTGGTCCCTGGGAGTTAAAGGTCGCATCGACTCAAAATTGAAGGGGCCAGGGACTTCTCAGTGACGCCCGCCCCTCAGCCAATACGCCCGACGATCCAGTCACGGCCACGCTGTGGGATGTTGCTGTGCACAAGGGAGCGGAATTGTTTCCCGCATTCCCCCCACCCCCCCAAAGCCCTTGCACCCGGCTGGCATTGGCCCCTCAAATCGACTCAGGCAAACGATTCTGGTTCACGACCCCAACACTGTCTGTGAGATCTTGCTGTCCCGCAAAGCAGCTGTAGCATCTCAGCGCGTCCGACTGCGTTTCTGGAGTACTTTGTCGGCGAACGCCACGCCCCTGCCTAGGCTGGGGAAGGCACTCGGTAAATGCAATTTGTTCTCCCCTCACTCCCCGACCCTTGGAAGTCTCGGCGAAGCTCACAACCATCACCAAGGTGGGGCCTCCTGGTTCGTGGTGTTGGCCATACTGTACAGTTACTCCAAAAGGTCAGGCTGTGCCAATGGGAGCCTCTGGGTGGTGTACCAGAGATCCAGAGTATCACCTAGAGGGAGCTTGACCCTCGCACTACTGCACTTGGCAATCAGTGACCCCTGTGCTCACCCATAGCCACACAGATCCAACCTCCGTAAGCTCAACAAAATCACTATTACCAGCAGCTGGATGAGGTTTTCAATTTAAGGCATGCTGGGGCACTCCCAGCACATTTCTAAGCCACTCTGAACTTTTCTGGAAATTAAATATCTGAGAGCTCACTTCCCCCATCATGCCAACAGCCTGCATTAAAGATTACAAAGTGAATGAACATTGACGGCTGGCACGCTCACTGGAGGATACTGCAATGCACCGTCCCACAGCGGGGAGAGTGGGCATGTATTCAATCCGCTCTGTAACTTTTTAATCGAGTACAATCCTGGATTTCCCCAATCTCGCTGGGAGTGCATCAGCAAGATGGAAAGGCGCTGGCTGCCTCGGCTTGTTCCACTGCGTGGCTGGAAAGTTCTAGAATGCCAGCGGCGAAAGAAACCTTCGAACTGGGTTGGATGCCAATCTGGGCTGTGCCAGGGACTGCACAATCTGCCTGCTCAGAGTCACGTCAAGAAACTGAAGACACAGCTTCCATTCTGCGTTCTGTCGCTGGAAAATGTGGTCAAGCCTCAGATGAGTTGTCCCTTTAGCTCATGTTTGGCACACTCACAGCATCGAGTGTGGGAGTTGGGATGTCATGTGATGGCTGCATAAGACATTGCTGAGACCACAGTTGGAGTGCTGCGTACAATTCTAGTCGCCCTGTTATAGAAAGGCTGTTGCGAAACTAGAAAGGGAGCAAAAAAGATTCACAAAACTGTTACCGAGACTGGAGGGTTTGAATAAGCTGGGACTTCTTTCCCTGAAGCGTTGGGAGCTGAGGGGTGACCTTACAGAAATCATGAGGGGCATGGATAGGGTAAACAGACAAAGTCTTTTCTCTGAGCTGGGCGAGTTCAAAACTAGACGGCATCAGTGTAAGGTGAGGGGGAAAGATATAAAAAGGACATGAGGGGCAATCTATTCACCCAGAGGGTGGTACGTGTATGGAATGAGCTGCCAGAGGAAGTGGTGGAGGCTGGTACAGTAGCAACATTTAAAAAAACTCTTGGATAGTACATTGATAGGAAAGGGATATGGACCAAATACAGGAAAATAGGACTAGTTCAGTTTAGGAAACCTGGTCAGCATGGACTAGTTGGGCTGAAGGGCCTGTTTTGGTGCTGCATGATTCGATTTATTACTGTGACGTATACTGAAGTACAGTGAGAAGCTTTACAGGCAGATTGTACCATATAAGTGCATCAGGGAAACAGAATAAAGTGCAGGGTACAGTGTTGCAGCTGCTGAGAAGATACAGAGAAAGATCACCATTAACATTTGAGAGATCTCTGCTCAGAAGTCTGATAACAGCAGGGAAGGAGCTGTTCTTGAATCTATTAGACCATAAGACATAGGAGCAGAGAGTAGTCCATTCAGCCCATCGAGTCTGCTCCGCCATTCAATCATGGCGGATAAGTTTCTCAACTCCAGTCTCCTGCTTTCTCCCCATGACCCTTGATCCCATTGATACTCAAGGACCTATCTATCTCAGTCTTAAACATACTCAATGACGTGGCCTCCACAGCCTTCCGTGACAGTGAATTCCATAGATTCACCATTCTGCGGCTGAAGAAGTTTCTCCTTATCTCCATTCCAAAAGGTCTTCTCTTTACTCTATGGCTGTGCTCTCAGGTCCTAGTGTCTCTATTGCTACGTGGGTCAAACTTTCATATCTTCTGCCTGACGGAAAAGGGTAGAAGAGAGTTCAGCTGGGGTGGGAGGGGTTTTTGATGATGTAGGTTACTTTACCGATGCAATGGGAAGTGTAGGTGGAATCAAGGAAAGGTTAGTTTGTGTGATGGATTGGGTTGTGTTCACAACTCTCTGTAGCTTCTTACAGTCTTCGGAAGTGCAGTTGCCATACCAAGCAATAACAAATCCAGATAGGATGCTTTCTATGGCGCATCTATAAAACTTTGCAAGAGTCTTTACTGACATGCTGAATTCCTTTAGCTTCTTAAGGAAGTAGAGACATTGCTGTACTTTCTTGACCATGGGTGGACCAGGGCAGATTGTTGGTGATTGTCACTCCCAAGAGCTTGGCGCTCTCTGACTCTTGACTCTATGTTCAGCAGCAGACTGACCACATCTACTTTGTGGAGACGTTTATAAAAATATTTGTCTTTAAGGTTGAAAAACCTCAACACTATTTACCACTTGAATCAGATTGTCAGATTTTATTATCTTTGCATTACAAACCCTACACATTGAACCTGCATGCTCCATTGAACAGGGAGCTTGGGTCAGGTTCATGGAATCCACTGTCTTGGTGCCTCTGGGAATTTTTGAAGGGAACGGATTGTTAAATCCCAGTCGCCATGTCCTCTTCCAGATTTCCCACCATTGCCGATGCTCACCCTGCATCTGGGAGGTGGGAAGTCTAGGTCAATACTTACAAACAAAGTGCACGTGTTAGTGACAGCAGGCCAGAAGGTCTTTTCTCAGCTCTACGCGAGTTCTGTGAGCACTTCCGGCCCAGCCTGATGCTTGAGAGCCCTAGGTCCTGTTCCTCAGATTTCACTGCAGTACTGATCGAGTATTACCCTGTTAGGGATTGCGACTGTCTGTCACAATCACAAATGTGACTACAATTCACAGGGTAAGTTTGCTGCCTGTGGACAAGTTAGAGAGGTCGGAGGTCACGGAATTGAAACCCTTCTTTTTCCTAGCTGCCTTGCTGTCTGGTCAGTTGGTTTGCGTTTTGGGATAGCTGACAAGATCAGAATAATCTTTCTTTTCTGTCAGTGCCCCACTTTCTGCTTGCATTTGCAACTAAAGATCCATAACTACCTCAGCCGACAGCACAGGCAGTTCTTCGATAACGCAATGGTTGTGGTCTTCTGCAACCGTGCGTTACACCAAAATCGCGCTATAAAAACAGCGCTAAAAGTTTTCCAGCCAACGCACATTTTAAAAGTTCGGGCTTTAGAAACAGTGTCCCCAGTTTGTCGATCACATTTCGGAGAATTTGTGTTGATGAAACGCGCGTTATAACAGAACGACCTGCATAGCATTTGACAAAACTCACCCACTCTCTACTTTGACTGAACGTCAGTCCACACTGACTGGGAGGCAGGTCCTGCAGCTTTATTTATGGATTTTAAAGGCATCAAGGTGTCTTGGAAGAGAGAGGGAGTACAGCATTGAGATTGAGGATCAGCCATGATCATTCTGAATGGCACAGCAGGCTTGAAGGGCCAAATGGCCTACTTCTAGTCTTTACGGACACTTACAAACCTTAGCCTCTCTCTCCAGCCTGCCTCTCATCCAGTGAGTCACATGGGAGAGAATTAAGGGAAATGGGGATGCGTGTGGATGGGCTTCTACATGAGTTACTAAGACTATGGTAAGGCGAATGGGCGGCACAGTGGCTCAGTGGTCAGCACAACGCCAGGGTCCCGGGTTCGATTCCAGCCTCAGGCGACTGTCTGTGTGGAGTTTGCACATTCTTCCCGTATCTGCGTGGGTTTCCTCCGGGTGCTCCAGTTTCCTCCCACAATCCAAAGATGTGCAGGTTAGGTGGATTGGCAATGCTTAAATTGCCCAGAGTATCCAGGGGTGTGCAGGGTGGATGGGTTAGCCATGGGAAATGCAGGAGTTAGGTCTGGGGTTGGATGGCCTTCAGTGGACTGATATGGACTTGATGGGCCAAATGGCCTCTTTCCACACTGTAGGGATTCTATGACTGTGCGCAACCAGCAGCTGATACAGGATTCCTGCTAGCCCTCTGATTCCAATGGACCGAGTCCATCAGAACCCATTGTCGGGTATGGACTCGGAACTAAGTATCCGTACACAAGGAGGTTTTGTACGAGATTATTTTAAATTAAATTGCGGATCCAAGCAGAAAAGGCACAAGCCAGTCAGAACTGCTCGGCATCAGCCAGCACAATGTTTCCAGCTGTATGCGGTAAAGATCTGGTAACGCTGGGTTTAATAAATCTTAAACACAGTCAAATTAACTCCAGAGACAGGTCCCTGGCACACCACAGTGAAAGGAAGAGAACAGACACACTTGCATTTGTATAGCATCATTCACGACATCAGGCAGTGCTTTATAACCAACAAAGTACTTTTCGGCTGCTGCAATCAATGTGTGCACAGCAAACCAAACCCCCCATTTAATGAAGAGTCTGTGTTTCTGTTTGGGGAGCCTTCAGAACACAATATCCAGTTCAATGATTTTAGACCCTGAACACCTCGGTCTATATTTTTTCCACACCCCCAACACCTGAGGAACTGCCACAACATAAGCTGCTTTCAGCACAGTCAAACCCCTATTTTTATCCACTCACGGTCTCCACAAGCACCTAGCTAGCCTTTCATCTTCCCTAGCTCACCATCACCAATTCCTAACCTTTGCCCTCTCTCTGTCTCCACCTGAACACACAGTCCTTCTATCCCCTCCTCCCCCAGACCCCCCCATCATCAAGATAAATACTGCTTTTGTTCTGAAGGGTCAATCTACCCAAAACATTAACTCTGTTTCTCTCCCCACAGATGCTCAGACCTGCTGAGTTTCTCCAGCAATTTCTGTTTTCATTTCAGTTACTCAGTGTGTGCTTTGATTTCTTAAAGCTAATGCTGATTGAGGGATCGATAACAGCCCAGGTCAGGGGCGCTTCGAATCACAGAAACTCTACAGTGTGGATGCAGGCCATTCGGCCCAGCGAGTCCACACCAACCCTCTTAAGGGCACCCCACCCAGACCCACCCCTCCCTATAACCCTGCATTTTCCCAGGGAAAACCCACCCAGCCCTGGTCACTGCGGGACAATTTAGCATGGCCAGTCCACATCTTTGGATTGTGGGAGCAAACCCACGCAGACACGGGGAGAATGTGCAAACTCCACACAGACAGTCGCCTGAGGCTAGAATTGAACCCAGGTCTCTGGTGCTGTGAGGCAGCAGTGCTAACCATTGAGCCACCATGCCGCACCCTTGATGGGCTAAAGGACTTTATTCTATGGTGCAGACTCTGAATGGGACTCAAACACACAACCTATGGTTCAGAGGTGAGTGTGTTCCCCCCGCCTCCCCCCCCCGTCCATATTTCCTGGTGCTTTATAAAATGTCTTTTTTTACATTTGACACAAACAGAATTCCCAGACGTGGAACCCAAGCATCCATTTGGTTGGAATTCCACAGAAACCATGCTCCATGCGTTCAACACAGCTCAACGTGGGAGTACTACCCCAACTGGAAAGTGTGAGCTCAACAGCCAACTAAGATCCAATCTTGTTATTTCTTTAGTTAAGATCTCAAATGAGCCGGGAAATAATTCACAATTGCTGCTTTTTAACAGGCAATAAAGACACCAGTAAGAATGTTCCATAAATAATGGGGCCAGGAGAATGCACAGTAATCTAGATGGGGTCTCGCCACTGCCCTGCATAACTGAAATAACCATCTTCATTCAGACAAACCTTTCCCTCTCGATCTCTCCCAGATAGAGTTTCCTTTGTCAGTCTACACAATGTGACACATTACAAAGAGAGACAGAATAGGCTGAGAGTTTTTTCCCTGGAGTGTAGGAGGCTGAGGGGTGACCTTATAGAGGTTTATAAAATCATGAGGGGCTGTATATAAGGTGAATAGTAAAGGTCTTTGTGCCAGGGTAAGGGAGTCCAAAACTAGAGGGCACAGGTTTAAAATGAGGGGCAACTTTTTCTCACAGAGGGGAGTGTGTATGTGGAATGAGCTGCCAGGGGAAGTGGTAGAGGCTGGTACCATTAGAACATTTAAAAGATACTTGAACAGTTACACAGACAGGAAAGATTTAGACGGGATATGGGCTAAACACAGGCAAATGGGACCAGCTTATTTGAGAAACTTGGTTGGCTTGGACGAGTTGGGCCGAAGGGTCTGTTACCATGCTGTATGACTCTATGTTGATGGTACAGGTAGAGGAGATGGACTCCCTGGGGGGGGATTTCACTGTCATAGCAAGTTTAACAGGTCAGGCAGCATCCAGGGAACAGGAGAATCGACGTTTCGGGCATAAGCCCTTCTTCCTGAAGAAGGGCTTATGCCCGAAACATCGATTCTCCTGTTCCCTGGATGCTGCCTGACCTGCTGCACTTTTCCAGCAACACATTTTCAGCTCTGATCTCCAGCATCTGCAGACCTCACTTTCTCCTCATAGCAAGTTTAACACTTGCTCAATGCTGTTTAGACCAAAGATCTGCTATGTATTTAATTTGAAACTCTAACCAAGACTAGCCAGATGTGAAGAAAAAATGGACAGAAGTTGGGTTTTTGGGAGGGGGGGTGGGGGGAATGAGGTGTAGTACATCCACAAAGTGAACACAGATGAGGAAAACCATTTATCTGTTCTCAGTGCCTTCATCTTCAAAGAAAAATTGACCATTCTGCCCCTTACCATTTTCCTGCTCCCTCATAACTCTCGGTGGCGATGACTGGTCACTGCTGATTCAGAGATAAAGGGGGAGATTGACTCCACTGGAGATAAGGCCATCCTCCCACTGACAGGATGCTCCATCGTTAACAGCCTGAGTGGCAGCGTGAAGCTACCTGCCTGCCCCTCCATCCCCAGGAAACTAAAGGACCATTCCCGATGGCAGAAAGGGGAGTGAGGGTTACGTCTCCAACCCGAAATGACCACTTGTGTTCGAGAAGGGGAAAGCATCCCGTTCTTCTGTCATTGAGTTGTGTCCGACAGTCAGCAACGAGATCTGTTTCTAGTTAATACAAAACATGTTCTCATTTTCGGGGAATGCTTCCAATTACAGCAATGCTGGAACCTTTTAGATTTTGCATATGCTGCAGGGAAAGAGGGAGAGAGAGAGAAAACAAAACAGATGCATGTGTCTGGCAAACATCGCCAACAACAGATGGACTGACCACTCCATACACTTGTCAGTTATCAATACACAAAACAAAGCAGAAGCTGTACCAGCAAGTTCCTGGTGTGACTATTACAAGCCGAAGATGGCCACCTCATTCTTTGTCCCTACACCAAGAGGGAGATTCACATCCAGTTCTGAAATATCATACTGCCTAGACATGATTTGGCATCAACTGTGATGTGAAATGAGCCAAAAAAAGAGCTTCTCTCTTTTTATGTTTCAATAAACGTCCGTGACCCTGGTGAAATGTGGCCATTTACTGCCCATCCCGTCCTGCCAGAGGGCAATCCTGATCCGTGGCATCACTTACTATCTAGAGCCAATGGGGGTCTCTGAGGAACTGAGGTGTAGGGAAATGTCTTCCCCCCCCCAGAGAGTGGGGAGTCTGTGAATTCACTGCCACAGAAAACGGGTGAGGCCAAACCATTGAATGTTTTCGAAAAGGCGTTAGAGATAGATCTTAGGGCTAAAGGGATCAAAGGGTATGGGGGAGAAAGTGGGAACAGGGGACTGATGATGATCAGCCATGATCATATCTCATGGCAGAGCAGTATCAAAGGGCTGAAGGACCTCCTCCAGCTCCTATTTTCTCTGGTTATATAATCTCAACCTTAAAAACATTTGAGTTCCATTTCACACATTGACCACAATGTCATTTGAATACTCGTACTCTGGGTTGCTAGTCCAGTACAGTACCTAATATATCTCTCCTTCCATCTTTCCCCTGGTAACACCAGGCAGCTGTTCTTCATAGTTATTAGTGAGAGCGAGGAGGATATCTCAGCAACATGGGGTTTGCCACTGTCATGGTTGTTCCTTGTGCACTACCCATAAACCAAACAGGAAAACTCAGCCCCAGGTTTGGTCTCAATCTACGGCAAAAGCTGTGCCAGCTATATCCTTGTAACTCCATTTCCCACGCGTTTGTCAAATTCTTCAGTATCCTTACATCTCAAATAGGCATCTGTCTTACTTTTAAGCCACTCTCTCTTCCCTGTTGTAGTAACTCTACAGGTCTCTGTCTGACAGGAGTCTTGGATGAATCCAGATAAATATTGGGATGACTGAAGTCATTGTCTTTATGTTTCCCCCATCTCAGACCGCATTTCTCCAACACCATCTGGCATCAAGCTGACCTCCAGTTCCCATGTCGTCGCTCACAAAACTATACCGACTTACACATCAGCACCAACTCCCAACCTCAGCTTCTACCTGTGCCAGACTCTTCCTGAAATCATTGCTTTTCGCATCTCTGCATTTGACCGTGTCTATTCTCTCCAAGTCGCCCTCCCCCCACTCAACTCTTCTAAAACTGATCCGTTAATGATCCTTTTCTCCAGCAATCTCTCCATCATATCCAGTCTTGCTTCCAACTACGTCTGTAACTTCAGATGTCAAGTAAATTATCTCTCTATTCACTTTCAGTTCTGAACTTGACCTGAGAATTCTCCAATTCCTTTCCCTCCTGGTCCATCTCCCCTCCTCCCAATGCCACTGAGGACTGGTCTGTTAGGCACTTTGCCCTATAAACATATTTAATAGCCCACATTTAAACTCTTAAATCCCTCTACATTTACATCTTCCTCTTATTTAAAATTTAATTCATGCCCTTTGAAAAGGTTTTGAGGATTACAGAAATATCAGAATTGTAACCACGCCGTCATTACAGCTCACATCACCCTATCAGGGTGTCATTGTCATAGAGTCATCTAATACAGAAACAGACCGTTCAGCCCAACCAATGTGTACTGACCATTATCTCAAACTAAACTAGTCCCACCTCCCTGCGCTTGGCCCATATCCCTCCAAACATTTCTTATTTATGTACTTATTTCAACATCTTTTGAACATTATATCTGCATCCATCACTCCCTCTGGTAGTTCATTCCACACACAAATCACACTCTGTGTAAAAGGATTGCCCCTCATGTCTTTTTTAAAATTGTTCTCCTCTCATTTTGAAAATATGCCCCCAGTCTTAAAATCCCCCACCCCAGGGAAAATACATCTGCTATTCACCTTTATCTATACCCCTCATTATTTTATAAACCTCTGTAAGTCACCTCTTACACCCCAATAAGGAGCCTTTTGTTATAACTCAAACCTTCCATTTCCAGTAAAATCCTGGTAAAGCTCTTCTGAACCATCTCTAGCTTAATACTGTTACAGGGAGATCAGAACTGTCGTTGACATAGGTTCACTTTCCCCAGATCTGTGACTCATCTTCCCAACGTTTCAGTCCATCCTACAATTCGTGGGCAGTTTAATGTCCAAGTGGGGTTCCATCCATTCACTGCTTCGAATGCTTGCCCCTCATCTTTAGGAACTTCTTCAGGCAGGCTGCCTTAATGATCTCACTGATGTTTCAGAGTTAAAGCTCAAGTTCTGGATGTAGGTTTGCTTGCTAAGCTGGAAGGCTCGTTTTCAGACGTTTTGTCACCATACTGGGTAACATCATCGGTGAGCCTCTGGATGAAGCACTGGTGGCATGAACCACTTTCTATTTATATGTCTAGGTTTACCTTGGGTTGGCAATGTTATTTCCTGTGGTGACATCATTTCCTGTGATGGCGTCATTTCCTATTCTTTTTTCTCAGGAGGTGGTAAATGGGATCCAAGTCAACATGTTTGTTGATAGAGTTCTAGTTGGAATGCTGTGCTTCTAGGAATTCACTATATTGGACAAACAGGCAGAAGACTAGCCACCAGGATACATGAACATCAACTAGTCATAAAACAAAAGCTATGACCCTCTCTCACTAGTAGCCTGAAGAAGGGCTTATGCCCGAAACGTCGATCCCCTGCTTCTTGGATGCTGCCTGATCTGCTGCGCTTTTCCAGCAACACATTTTTCAGCTCTCTCACTAGTATCCTTACATACAGATGAGGAAGGACACTGCTTCGACTGGAACAACACATCCATCCTAGGGCAAGCCAAACAGAGACACGCACGAGAATTCCTAGAAGCATGGCATTCCAACTGGAACTCTATTAACAAACATATTGATTTGGATCCCACTTACCATCCCCTGAGATAAAGAACAGGAAATGACATCACCACAGGAAATTACATAATCAACCCAAAGAAACCTAAACACATAAATAGAAAGTGGGCCATTACACCAGTCCTTCATCCGGCTCACTGTTGATGTTACCTAGTCTGGTGATGAAACATCTGAAACCAAACCTTCCAACTCAGCCAGCAAACCTACATCCAGAACCTCAACCTGAGCTACAAATCTTCTCAAACTCGTTAAAACTCAAGTCTCACCCTTGAGCACATGGCCTTGTCTGAACCTTCAGTACCAACAGGGGCAGTAACTGAGGTACCATTTGCCATCTTGGATGAATGCAAATGGAATCCTGTGGTGTGATCTGGAAGAAAGGTGGGAGTTCTTACCCATGTCCTGAATATATTTATCCTTCTCTCAACAACACCAGAAACAATAAAAGCTGGAAAATTGGAATGAATCTTCACAGGACACTGAACTGGAGGATAGTGTCCAATTCTACAAGGTTGTGAAGGCATTATGGACTCTCCAGTCTCAAATAATGCTGACTTTGCTAATGTTGATCTCTCTTGTATGCCCTGTGCAATGTTACCCGTATGCCTCCATCTAAATCTTTTGTTCTGTACATTTGCGCTTACAATGATCTGCCTGCACTGCTCATAAACAAAGCTTTTCACTGTACTTCAGTACACGTGATATAAATAAATCAATCAATTGTAGAGGGTGCAGAAAAAATCAACAAGGAAAACCAGGGTGAGGGGCTTGGGTTGTGCAGAAGGATTGGAGCAGCTGGGGCACGTCCCCTCAGAGGATAGAGGCTTGAGCAGAGATTTCAAAGAAATGTTTTAAACAGAAACAGAAATCGCTTGACGAACTCAGCAGGTCTGTCAGCATCTGCGGAGAGAGAAAGCAGATTCTTGGTCTGCACCACCAACTCTGTTTCTCTCTCCACAGATGCTGCCAGACCTGCTGAGTTTCTCCAGCCATTTCTGTTTCTCGTTTTTGATTTCTAGCACCTTTGTTTTGTTTTGCTCCTACTGAGTGGAGAAGGGGATCGGCAAAACAGCCGAGGGCCGCGGTGGAAGGTGACTGGCAAAGAAAGCAACGGCAACACGAGAAAAACCTGCTTCTACATGGACAGTGGTTGGGATCTACTCCCTGAGCGTGTGGTGGCAGTCATGGCTTCCACAGAGGATCCCGAGGATCAACTGAGGAGTTCCTCCGAGTGACGACAACCGAGGACCTCTCCTGGACTTCCCACATCGATGCGATGATAAAGAAGGGAAAACGGCGCACCTTCTTCCTCAGGCAGCTCAGGAAATCAGCACGTCCATCAGGACCCTCACCAACGTCTACCGATACATCATTGAGAGCATACTGTCCGGGTGCATAACGGCCTGGTACGGCAACTGCTCTGCCCAGGACCATACGGAACTAGAGAAGATGGTGTGCACGGCCCAGACCATCACAGAAGCTAACCATCCATCATGGACTCCAGTTACACAGCTCGCTGCCACAGAAAGGCTGCCAACATCAAAGACCCAGCCCACGCTGGTAACACTCTCCTACAACCTCTTCCGTCACGCAGAAGATACACATGCCTGAACACACGCACCAGCAGGTTCAGGAGCAGCTTCTTCCTCCTGTCCGTTACTAGACTGATGAATGAACTCAAATAATATTGATCTTGCTAATGTTAATCTTGGCTCGTGCACGCCTTGTGCAATGTGACTTGTACGCCTCTAAGTTGTTTTTCACCCTATGATCAGTATGTTCCTGTTTGTTATGATCTGCCTGTACTGCTGGTAAACAAAGCTTTTCACTGTACTCAGGAACATGTGACAATAAATTAAAACAAATCAAGAGTATCTATTCCATGGCTATGGGAGAAAGGCAGGGGAATGAGACAGAGTTACTTGTGCAGGAAGCCAGCATTGACATGGCAGGCCAAATGGCCTCTGTCTGCACAGTAACCATTCTGTGATAAACAATTATAAACATTAACTCATTGCTGTTTGTGGCAGCGTCCTGTGCGGAAATTAGCTGTCATTTCCTACAAACTTCTGAAATACATTGTTGGCTGGAAAGTACTTTAAGGTATTCTGAACAGTGGTATAGAAATGGTCGGCACGGTGGTTCAGTGGTCGGCACGGTGGTTCAGTGGTCAGCACTGCTGCCTCACAGCACCAGGGACCCGGGTTCGATTCCAGCCTCAGGCAACTGACTGTGTGGAATTCGCACATTCTCCCCGTGTCTGCGTGGGTTTCCTCCCACAGTCCAAAGATGTGTGGGTTAGGTGGGTTGGCCATGCTAAAGTGCCCCGTACTGAGCAGGCTGGGTGAGTTGATTGCAGTAAATATGGGTTTACAGGGATTCCATCCTCGGCCGACTGTCTGTGTGGAGTTTGCACGTTCTCCCAGTGTTTGTGTGGATTTGTTCCGGTTTCCTCCCACAATCCAAAGATGTGCAGGTTAGATGGATTGGCCATGGGAAATTGCCCACAGTATCTAGGGATAGCTGGATTAGCCAAGGGAAATACAGGGTGATAGGGTAGGGTTGGGGATGGATCTTGAAGAGATGCTCAGTGCGGACTTGATGGGCTAAATGACCTGCTTCCACACTGTAGGGATTCTATGAAATACATATCTTTCTCCTCTTCGGGTAAGCAGACAGACCATTGAAATGCAACAATGGAACTCAGACGTATGTGAGCTAAGTCTGGTACTGACCTCTCCTGCAACAAAGAACAGCAGTGGTGGATCCTCATCTTTCGCTTTGTGCTCTGAGAAAATCTTTTCTGCGATTGGCTGGATCAGTTGCTTCGCTGGCTCCAACTCCTCTTCTTCAGAATCTAAAGAGAAACAAAGTCAAAATACTATCACGGCTCATCTGAGAACATCCCCCAGAGAGTATCTGACTCTCAGGTTCAAAGAGGAATGATACCAAAGGTCAGGTCATCCCGAACATGTGCAACTTCCTCTGATTCGAACCAATCCATTTTGTCTCTCACAGAAATGTACTTCAGTGAGGTGCTTAAGGGGAGGCGATGGGCAATTGGTCTAATCACTGGCCTACTAAACCACAAACTCAGCTCATGTTCTGAGGACCTGGGTTCAAATCCAGCATGGCAGATGGTAGAATTTGAATTCAATTAAAAAAAAACAAATCTGGGATGAAGTATTTAATGATGACCATGAAGCCGTTTTGTCAATTGTCAGGAAACACCCATCTGGGTCACTAATGCCCTTTAGGGAAGGAAACTGCCTTCCTTACCTGGTCTGGCCTACATGTGACTTCAGACCCATGGCAACGTGGTTGACTCTTAACTGTTCTTTGGGGAAATTAGGGACAGGCAATAAATGCCCAGCCAGTGACACCTCACCCCGTGAGTGAATGAAAAAATGGCTTTTTTTCCTACCCTCTCTCAAGGCATTGAAAGGTGTGGAGAGAAAGGGGGAATATGAAACAAAAACAGAAATTGCTGGAAAACTCAACAGCTCTGGCAGCATCTGTGGAGAGACAGAGTTCATGCTGAATTCTTCCAGCAATTTCTGTTTTCAGTTCACAGTCATTCAGCACAGAAAGAGACCCTTCGGTCCAACCAGTCCATGCCGACCATAATCCCAAACTAAACTAGTCCCACTTGCCTGCATTTGGCCCATATCCCTCCAAACCTTTCCTCTTCATGTCCAAAAATATTTTAAACATTGTAATTGTACCCACTTCCTCTGGCAGTTAATTCCACATTCTTTTTTTTCTTTAGAGTGAATCAGATGATGAGATAGAAGATCAATCTTCATCATACTCAATGGTGGATCATGTTCAAAGGGCTGAATGGCCTACTCCTGCTCCTAGATTCTATTTTTCTCTGAAGAGTGGAGCATGGAACAATCCAGAATATCCAGCAAAGCTCCTATTCCATATTATTCACACTAAAGCTTCCCACATGTCGACAATTCAAGGAGCCGCATGTATAACTGTGGTAGTAACATTTAATGAAAAGTCCACGTTGAGATCCAGGGTCATGTCAGAACTTACCTTGACTACAATGTACCTCACAGTTCAATAGATGACAGATGCTCAAACCAAGGAACATAGTCTAAAAAACTCCAACCTGACCTGCCGGGAGCAAAGGACACAGAGGGCAGCTTCTCTTTGGGATTCTATTCCCCAAACTGACGCTCGAGCAAATTAACTCGATCAGTTAATTTGAAATGGGAGATTGTTCGATAATAACCAAAGGCATTATGGGAATGTGGAGTTAGGCCACACATGTGCCGTGACCCCATTAATGTCACAGGAGGCCTGAGGAGCTGCATGGTCTCTTCAGTATCCCTACATTGATGCGCCACGTCTGAGAGACTTCAGGCCAAGGTTCGACAATGGCCGAGCCTTGCCCCCCCCCCCCCCCCATCACCAACGGCTGCTGCTGGATGCCTGGATGAGGAAAGGACCTCTGGGGAGGCCAACTCCAGTGACCGTTCACCCAATTCTCATGTGTGCCAATTCCAGTTGGCGTTTCTCTCCATCTACTGAAAGCATGGATCACCCTGTGCCTGCAGTTCCACAGACAACCTCTGGCACTGTCGACTAAAGTGCCAACAGGGGGCTTTTCCACTGAAGGGGACATCACGGGGCCAGCCATGTTGGATCCTCACCTGGACTAAGAGGAATACGTGGCGGGTGTGGTTAAATTCCTGCCTTCCTTGTCCAGGGACACAGGGGTCAGGACTGATCATTGCACTGATCGAATCTCAGACTGTCCAAGCCAAACACAGTTCCATCGTAGACTGGGCCATCATCACTTAACAATTTACACGCGACTTGACACTACTTCAGCTTTTGGTTCATCGCAATCTCATGGAGATTTTTCTTCCAGAAACAAAACAACCTCAAAAGGTGTTGGTTGTCAGCCAGATAATTAAGGGATTAATCCATTTGTCGATTTTCAAAGTACTTCAGCCAACCTGCTCAGACATGTTATGATAGATTTCCGTTGCAGGTGGGGCTTGAACTGAGTTGGATAACTGACTTCTTTATAGAGTCATAGAGATGTACAGCATGGAAACAAACCTTTGGTCCAACCCGTCCATGCCGACCAGATATCCTTAACTAGTCTAGTCCCCCCTGCCAGCACTTGGTCCATATCCCTTCAAACCCTTCCTATTCATATACCCATCCAGATGCCTTTGAAATGTTGCAATTATACCAGCCCCCACCACTTCTGCCCAGCTCTGCAACTTATCTATATCCCGCTGTAACCTGACACATCCTTCCTCACTGTAGGAAGTGAGGAGGTACGGAGGTATGGCATTGAGGGTGAGTTGGAGGTTTGGATTAGGAATTGGCTGGCTGGAAGAAGACAGAGGGTAGTAGTTCATGGTAAAGGTTCATCTTGGAGTGCAGTTACTAGCGGTGTTCCGCAAGGATCTGTTTTGGGACCATTGCTGTTTGTCATTTTTATAAATGACCTGGAGGAGGGGCTAGAAGGATGGGTGAGCAAGTTTGCGGATGATACGAAAGTCAGTGGAGTTGTTGACAGTGAGGAAGGATGTATCAGGTTACAGCAGGATATAGATAAG
>NC_057737.1:8833030-8871250 GCF_004010195.1 Chiloscyllium plagiosum | reverse complement strand
AGGGGGCATAGCTTTGAATTAAGGGGTGGTAAATATAGGACAGATGTTAGGGGTAGATTCTTTACTCAGTGAGTCGTGAGTTCATGGAATGCCCTGCCAATAGCAGTGGTGGACTCTCCCTCTTTATGGGCATTTAAACGGGCATTGGATAGGCATATGGAGGATAGTGGGCTAGTGTAGGTTAGGTGGGCTTGGATCGGCGCAACATCGAGGGCCAAAGGGCCTGTACTGCGCTGTATTTTTCTATGTTTCTATGTTTCATCTGGCAGCTCATTCCATACACGCACCACCCTCTGCGTGAAAACATTGCCCCTTAGGTCCCTTTTAAATCTTTCCCCTCTCACCTTAAACCTTATGACCTCTAGTTCTGGACTCCCCCACCCCAGGGAAAAGACCTTGTCTATTTACCCTATCCATGCCCCTCATGATTTTATAAACCTCTATAAGGTCACCCCTCAGCCTCTGACCCTCCAGAGAAAACAGCTCCAGCCTGTTCAGCCTCTCCCTATAGCTCAAACCCTCCAACCCTGGCAACACCCTTGTAAATCTTTTCTGACCCTTTTCAAGTTTCACAACATCGTTCCAATAGCAGGGAGACCAGAATTGCACGCAATATTCCAACAGTGGCCTAACAAATGTCCTGTAGAGCTGCAACATGACCTCCCAACTCCTGTACTTAGGCAAGAGCACCAACTCTTCCTTCACTATCCAATCTACCTGCAACTCTACCGTCAAGGAACTATGATTAGAGCCAGGTATTTCTGCTGTCCAGTTGGGCTGAATGGCCTTTGACTGCACTGAAGACAAATGGTAGCTACTGCGCGGCATTTCCCAACTTCCAAAGCAATCACTTACCTTCACATAGTCAGGCTTTTCTGAGCAAAATCTACGCAAACACATACTCATGGAACCCACTCTCCCTTTTGGCACTTATCTCGAGAAAAAGCAAGTCCATCTCTTTATTTTCAGGTCACAAAGAGTTAAGCTTCCTGACGGTCGGCAACAGTATCTGAGCAGAGCTGAATGTTAGGCACGGGGGCTGAAGGGTGTGAAGGATGCCAGTAACTGAGATTGACCACAAATCAAAGGCAACGCCTGAGAGCAGGGTCAAGGCCATGAGCAGGGTATGGCTAGACTGGAATCCAGAGAGACACGGGAATCAGACTCCAGGGAAAAATACAGGAAGCATCAACAGAACGTGCTCAAGGATGCAATAGCGAGGCCATGAGGACACCGGGAGCTGCAGTCTGGAAAGGAGGTGGAGGCAGATGATGAAGCTGAGGTTGGGTGGTCCTCAATCGACACCTCCTGAAACCCCATACAAAAGATCTAATCAAGTGTGTGGCCTTGCTAAAATAAAAACTACAAAGCTTGTGGTACATGAGCAGGCCTGTCTTGGTGCTACGCACCTTCCAATCGCTTTCACATGCAAACAGAGAAATACTTCAAAAGTCTCTTCTCACGAGAGACTCTAACTGAATAGCGGGCATCCACTAGCAAGCGTTTGTTTTTTTATATAATTACCGGGAAGACCAAGCCAAAAGATGATCTGGAAACAGCCCTGTGGTCCAATATACAATGAAGCGGCAATGATGAGAGGAGGCACTGGAAGGCTGATCACAGCAAGAGCCACTCAGGGGTAGTGGTCATTAATCACAGATTTTGGGAACTTTGAGAAAAGAGCATGGAGAGATCAAGACACAAACTTTTGCACTTGGGAAATTAAAGGCAATTTTAATAAACCAGGATGTGATTTGGTAAAAGTGCACTAGGAACAGCTACTTGAAGGTAAAACAACATTAGAGCAGTGGGAGATAGGAAGAGGTCACAGTAAATTTGTTTCCAGAGAAAGTGAACTTCACATATGTCAAAGACTGTACAGAATGGAATAAAATAGAAAGTTTAGGCTTGTGCCAAAATCTTAGTAGTGCAGGAAATCGCATGAGTATAGAAAGTGCAGAGGTGAAATTGGAAAGAATTTGAACAATTAGAAAGGGGATGCAAAAAAAAATTACAGGCAAGGAAAAGTCCAAATATGGTTGAATGCATAAACAAGAAGAGGGTGACTAAGGGAAGAGGCAGGCCAGTTGTGTGTGGAAGTGAAAGGGTGGCCCATGGTTCTTAATGAATACTTTTTGTCAGTTTTCCCAAAGGAGAGAGAAGAAGCAGCTGTCGTATTTAAGGGAGGGGGGTGGGGGTGTGTGCATATTGGAGGGACTAAACACAGCGAGGGGGGAGACATAATAAATACTTAGCATCCTCAAAAGTGAAAATATCACCAGGTCCGGATGAAGTACATTGCAAATTCTGAAGCAAAACGATAGCTGAGGACGATGGAGGGGACATCGCAGGCTGATCCTGGGGTGGTGGAGGTTGACCGTATCGAGGTTTATAAAATCCTGAGGGGCATGGACAGGGTCAAGGCCTTTTCCCCAGGGTAGGGGAGTCCAAAACTAGAGGGCATAGGTTTTAGGTTAAAGGGGAAAGATTTAAACGGGACCTAAGGGGCAACGTTTTCACGCAGAGGGTGGTACGTGTATGGAATGAGCTGCCAGAGGAAGTGGTGGAGGCTGGTACAATTGCAACATTTAAGAGGCATTTGGATGGGTATATGAATAGGAAGGGTTTGGAGGGATATGGGCCAAGTGTTGGCAAATGGGACTAGATTGGGTTAGGATATCTGGTCGGCATGGACGAGTTGGACCGAAGGGTCTGTTTCTGTGCTGTACATCTCTCTGACTCTCAATGTGAGGTTACATATTGAGGGAGAGTAAGCAAGGCAAAGGATCATACAACAGACATAGGAGACTGAGAAATGTAAAGGAACTGAGAGGCCATATATTGCATTGACCTCAGCTCACCCATGTGAAGAGAACAGATAGAAAATATGGTCAAGATAGCCTGCAGGATAGTTCCCCTGCGTGGGCCAAAGTCTAGAGTATAAAGGCAAGGAAGTGATGCGAGACTGGAGTTAGAATACTGGGTAATACGCTGGTCACATCATTCCAGGAAGGATCACACACACGCGAGAGGGTATGGAGGAGATTTACAGGGAGGATATCAGGGAGGGAACATTCTAATGATGAGAAATGATGGGATGGAATGGAATTGTTTTCGTAACATAGGAGCAGGAGCAGGTCCTTCAGCCCCTTGTCCCTGTTCTGCCCCATGACTCACCATCCCTCAACGTAAATTCCAATGCATTCCCCATTTCCCTTAACGCTATCCAGATTTAGAAACCTGTTGATCTGTCTTGAACTTGGTCAATGACTGAGTCTTTGCCACCCTCTGGAACACAGAATTCCATCTCAGTCTGAAATGGCTTGCTCCTTCTGTTGAAACTGTGTCCCCTGGTTCTGGATTTGCTTAGCCAGGGGAAACATCTTTTCTGTACTTGCCCCTTAAAGTATTTTGGAAGTTTCAATGAGATCACATCTCATTCTTCTAGATCCCAGAGAACAGAGGCCCAGTCCCTCCATTTACTTCCCATTGGAGAATGCCTCCATCCCAGGAATCAGTCAGGTGACCCTCTGCTGCAATGCTCTATGGAATAGACAGAGAGACCCAAACAGTACCCAATACACCACATTGACCCACGATGCACATTGGCAGCCAGATAGTTTTATTGCTGTTCTCCAACCGTCTCATGGGAGAGGCCAACATTTATTTTCCTAACTGGGTGCTGCACCTAAATGTAAACTTACGGTGATTTGTGTCCAGTGACTCAGCCAGGACCCTTCAGAGATCACAACCTCTCAGAAACGCATCTCCGTCTTTCCTACCAAAGTGGAGGATCTCACACTGATCCTCATTATACTCTGTCGGCCATACTCTTGCTCACTCTCCGGCCAAATCCCCTCAAAGCCTCTTAGCACTCTTCTCCTCACAACTCATTTTCCCACCTAGTTTTAAACATAGAAACATCGAAGATACGATCAGCCCTTCAAGACTGCTCCACCATTCATCACAATCATGGCTGATCGTCCATCTCAATAGCCTAATCCTGCTTTCTCCCCATAACCTTTGACCCCATTTGCTCCAAGTGCTATATCTTGAATACATTCAATGTTTTGACATCAACTACTTCCTGTGGTAATGAATTCCACAGGCTCATCACTCTGTGGGTGAAGAAATGTCTCCTCATCTCCATCCTGAATGGTCCATCCCGAATCCTCAGACTGTGACCCCCCCCCCCCCCCCCGCCCCCCCCCCCCCCCCCGGTTCTGGACACCCCCACCATCGGGAACATCCCCCCTGCATCTACCCTGTCCAGTCCTGTTAGAATGTTATACATCTCTATGAGATTCTTCCCTCACTCATCTGAACTCCAGCGAAAACAATCCTATCCGAGTCAATCTCTCCTCCTACGTCAGCCCCGTCATCCCCGGAATCAGCCTGGGAAAACTTCGCTACACTCCCTCGAGAGGAAGAGCATCCTTCCTCGGAAAAGGAGACCAAACCTGCCCACAATATTCCAAGTGTGGCCTCACCAAGGCCTTGGATACCTGCAGCAAGACATCGTCCATAAAGATTGTGACCAGTGCAGGTCAGACACTGCTCCTGCAGGCATCCCACTGGTCACAGCCTGCTAACAGTCAGCTTGCAATTTGTTCTTCTGCCTATAACCAACCATCAATCTGTGCCAGTGTGTTACTCCCTATCCCACATGCTTTAATTCTGTTTATTCCATGTTACTCCTTTTCCTTTATACAGAGGTTGTTTAATGTGAGTGTATGTGAATTACGAAGAGCCTAAAGAGATAGGATAATAAGGACATGGTTCTGTTAGAAAGATCAAAGACAGAGCCTGATGGGGCTTGGCAGGAACTCACCCCCCGAATAGTTGGTGGGAGCAGAAACCCTTATAAACTAAAACACTTAGAATGCTGTAACTTACCAGGAGCTGACATTTGGGATTCAGATGGGTGACTATTTCTTAACCAGCACGGAGGTACGGGACCAATGGCCTCCTTCTGTGCATAAACCTTTTTAAAATTACATCCCCTGTTTCTAAGTGACACGAGTGATCTTGGAAAACCATCAGCTGGTTGCTAGCCCATTTTAGCCAGCTTCTTGCAAGTTTTAAAATAAATCAAAATTTATGTGCAAACATGGGTATGTTTACACACACACAACACACGTGTGTGTGAGAGAGAGAAAGGTGGCGAGAGGGAGATAAAGAGAGAGAAAGAGTGAGGGAGAAAGAGGGAGTGTCAGGCAGAAAGGGAAAGAGTGAGGGAGAAAGAGAGAGCAAGAGAGAGAAATTGAGTGAGGGACAAACAGTGCGAGAGAGAAAAAGAGAGTGTGAGGGAGAAAGAGAGAGAGTGAAGGTGAGTGTGTGGGAGAAAAAAGGGGGTAGAAAGAGAGAGAGAGATTGAGCGAGGGACAAAGATTGTGAGGGAGGAAAAGAGAGCAAGGGAGAAAGAGAGAGCGAGGGATAGAGTGCAGGGAAAATAGAGTGTGAGGCAGAGTGTGGAGGAGGAGAGTGAGGGAGAAACAGATATATACAAACCCACCAGTGCAGAGGGACTACATGACTAACATTGCATACCTACAAACAGAACAAGGCTAGGCCTCTCATTCAGCTGCAAGGCGTTCGACTCTTTCAGTTCTAATACTGGTTTCGGATGCCACGGAAATTCTTTGCAATCTATGTCATTGAGCACTGCCGGCCTCCCTTGGCGTGTGATTATCTTTCCCTCCTGGTCCAGGATAAGGAGAGTAGGAATGCCTGCATTTAAAGCAAAACACGAGCGATCATTTGGTGTTTCTGTTCAACACTGACCCAATAATCAGTCAAGATTACCACATTCTTCCAAATGGCTTGGTGAGTCTTATACAAGTGCCTTTAGGCATTCCGATGTCATAATCATCTCCAAGTTGGGGATTGTGAATACTGTAACCTGTGTAACCGATCTCAATGTGTATCAGCTGGTTCTCTAGGATTTTCAAACTGTCAGAGTTCCCTGCTTGAGGAGGTAAAGGATTTCTGGATAACCCTCTTGCTGATGGGAGATGTGACTCACAGTGTGCAGTTTTGCTGTCTGTCGTTAAGTAAGGATACATGTGCTTTGGAGGGAAAACAGTGAAGATGATTATGTTGGCCCTGGGATGAAGAGGCTGTCCAATGATGAGAGACCGAGCAAACTGGGTCTATATTAGATTAGATTCCCTACAGTGTGGAAACAGGCCCTTTGGCCCAACCAGCCCACACCGACTCTCCGAAGAGTAACCCACCCAGACCCATTTCCCTCTGACTAATGCACCTAGCGCTATGGGCAATTTAGCGTGGCCAATTCACCTGATCTGCACATCTTTGGACTGTGGGAGGAAACCGGAGCACCCAGAGGAAACCCAAGCAGACACAGGGAGAATGTGCAAACGCCACATGGACAGTTGCCGAGGCTGGGATCGAACCTGAGACCCTGGTGCTGTGAGGCAGCAGTGCTAACCACTGAGCCACCATGCCAACCCTCTGGAGCTTAGGAGACTGGGGGATGAGCTCATTGATACATAGCAGATACTACCTACAGCAGGAGTGCAACAGTTCAACAAGGCCGCTCATCCCCATCTTCTCAAGGGGCAATGAGGGATGGGTAATAAATGCTGGGCCCAGCCAGCGACACCCACATCCCACAAGAAAGTAAAAACAAAATGCAAACAAAATCTTTAGTAATTCTCTCCTCCAGAGGGTTATTCATGCTCCATCATTGGATTAGTTTAAGGCTGGGGTTAGATGGATGTTTGGTCTCTCATGTAATCCCAGTGGAAAATGGAATTAAAATCAAGGACCAGCTACGATTGCATTGAATGGTGGAACAGGCTCAATGGGCTGAATGGTCTATGCCTGCTCCTTCTTTCTGTGCTCGCGGGGACTGGAACAGAACCTGATTTAAATGCCAGACCTGGGAATGGGTCTGATGTGACAATTCTGCCACTGTTGACAACGGCTAGTGGGTCTCGATGTCACTGCTGGGATACAAAAGGGTGAACCTTCCAGCGTTAGGGTGGTCTCAGCTGGGCAAGCTGTACAGAGTTGGTGGGTGTTTGGTGGGTATGGTAATTGAACCAAAGCGTGCCCTCTATGCTTATGCAGATGCCATAAGCCCCAAATACCAACATTCTACACAGAAAATTATTGGAATTAGATACAGGCAGGCAACCCTTTATCCGAAATCCTGACATCCGAAAAGTCCGAAGGTTTTTTGAGAAGTTTCTTTCTCATTAACAAGGTTGTTTAGCGTGCAAACAGCTAACCCAACTCCACACCCACTCGATGCGTGTCACTCAGCTGTGACACTGGGGGGGGGGCGTGGCCCAGCACTGGCAGGCCTCAATTTTGTTTCAGGGCCCGTTTTACTCACAGTACGTCTGTTCTTAGGAAATATTTTTAAAAGTTTCACCATCAAACTACCACTAATTCTGAAATTCGAAAAATTCTGAATTCCGAAAACCAGCTGGTCCTGAGCGTTTCAGATAAAGGATTGTGCACCTGTACTTGGAATTAGGTGTGTACAGAGAATGTATGTGGGACTCACATTTAGGCAAAAATATACACTATCTAAGGTCTGGCAACCTTAAAAGCACAGCGATAATTTTTCATATGGAATTAGGAGGAGTCATGATTGATCTCTATCCCAACTGCATTTACATTCCTTCATTCACCACTACCCTTTCCACAACAGAAATGTCTCCGTACTGAAGGCAAGATACTAACAATGATGGAAATGTGAAATAAATACATCAATTGCTGGTGAAACTCATCGGATCTCGAAGCATCTGCAGAAAGAAATACAGAGTTCATGCATCAAATCTAGTATGAATCTTCAGGCCAAATTTCAAAAAAATTGAATGCTGGAGACACATTCAATTATGGCTTTGGAAAGGTAAATGGATGATTGTCACTGGTCTCTTAATTAGGAGAAAGTGAGGACTGCAATGCTGGAGATCAGAGCTGAAAAATGTGTTGCTGGAAAAGCGCAGCAGGTCAGGCAGCATCCAAGGAGCAGGAGAATCGACGTTTCGGGCATAAGCGCTTATGCCCGAAACGTCGATTCTCCTGCTCCTTGGATGCTGCCTGACCCGCTGCGCTTTTCCAGCAACACATTTTTCAGCTCTGGTCTCTTAATCCAGAGGCCCCAGACTCATACCATGGAGATGGAGGGAGGTGATGGCCTAGTGGACTAGTAATCCAGGCTAATGCTCTGGGGACATGAGTTTGAATCCCACCACAGTAGATGGTGACATCTCAATTCAGTAAAAAAATATCTTTACATGAAGTGAATTACATAATGGCAGCCACAGCTGAAAGTCATTAAAAACCAAAGGAGAGAGAAATGTTCCCCGGGCTTTTGCCCGAAACGTCGATTTTCCTGCTCCTTGGATGCTGCCTGACCTGCTCTGCTTTTCCAGCACCACACTAATCTAGATTCTGGTTTCCAGCAGCTGCAGTCCTTGTTTTTAACCTAGAATCCGTACCCAGTCTGGCCTACATGTGACTCCAGACCCAAGGCAATGTGGGTGACACTTAACTTTCAGTAAAACCTGGCCAGCATCCCATGAATTAAAAAAAAACTCGAAGGTGGCAACACGTTGAAGGCCACAGGGGGAAAGGCAGGAGCACAGCACCAGGTGGGTTGCTCTTGTGGAACGAGTCGGCATGATGGGCCAAATAGCCTCCTTCTGTGCTGGAACCATTCCAGGTCCTGTCCAAACAACTGAGCCCATGAAGTCCTGGAACCAGACTGGTGAAACACAGGTGATTAGGAGAGTTCAGTGCTGAAAGGTCTTCAGGGTTCAGGAACCATTCTATACTGTGTTATTACTTATTTATTTTGTGAGATGTGGGTGTCATTGGCTGGGCCCAGCATTTATTGCCCATCCCTAGTTGCCCCTTGAGAAGGTGGGGTGAGCTGCCTTCATAAACTGCTGCAGTCCATGTGCTGTGGGTTGACCCACAATGCCCTGGAGCGAATTCAAGAATTTTGACCCAGTGATAATGAAGGAAGACTGATATATTTCCAAGTTAGGATGGGGAGAGGCATGGAGGGGAACAGGATGGTGGTTCCACATATCTGCTTCCCTTGTCCTTCTAGATGGTAGTGGCTGTGGGTTTGGAAGGTGCTGTCTGAGGATCTTTGGTGGATATCTGCAATGCATCTTGTAGAGAGTATAGAAGAAGAATAGAATCACTATAGTGTGGAAACAGGCCATTCAGTCCATTGAGTCACACTGACCCTCCGAAGAGCATCCCACACAGACCCACCCCCTACCCTTGTAACCCTGCATTCCCCGCATAGCCTGCACAACATGGCCAATCGACCCAAACGAGAATCCGGAGCACCCGGAGGAAACCTACACAGACACAGGGAGAATGTGCAAACTCCACACAGTCGCCCGAGGCTAGTCTCTGGAGCTGTGAGGCAGCAGTGCTAACCACTGAACCCCTGTGTCACCCTGCCTCTACTGAGCATCAGTGATGGAGGGAGTGGATGCTTGTAGATGTGGTGCCAATCAAGCGGGCTGCTTTGCCCTGGATGGTGTCAAGCTTCTTGAGTGTTGTTGGAGCTGCACCCGTCCAGGCAAGTGGGGAGTATTCCATCAGACTCCTGACTTGTGCCTTGTAAGTGGTGGACAAACCATGGGGAGGACTCTTACTCACTGTAGTGTTCCCAGCCTCTGACCTGCTCTTGTAGCCACTGTGTTTATGTGACGAGTCCAGTTGAGTTCCTAGTCACCCTCAGGATGTTGACAGTAGGGAATTCAGTAATGATAAAACTGTTGAATGCAATGGGGTGGTGGTTAGATTGTCTCTTATTAGTGATAGTCATAGCCTGGCATTTGTATGGTGCGGATGTTACTTGCCACTTGTCAGGCCAAGCCTGGATATTGTCTCGATCATGTTGTATTTGAACGTGGACTGCATCAGTATCTGAGGAGTAGTGGATGGTGCTGAACATTGTGCAGTCATCAGCAAACACCTCCACTTCAGACCTTACAACAGAGGGAAGGTCATTGATGAAGCAGTTGAAGATGGCTGGGCCTAGGACATTACCCTGAGGAACTCCTGCAGAGATGTCCTGGAGGTGAGATGACTGACCTCCAACAACCATGACCATCTTCCTCTGTGTCAGGTATGACTGTAACCCCCGGAGAGTTTGCCCTCTGATGCCCATTGATTCCAGTTTAGCCAGGGCTCCTTGATGCCACACTTGGTCAAATGCAGCTTTGATGTTAAGGGCTGTCACTCTCACCCTCCCCTCTGGAATTCAGCTCTTTTGTCCATGTTTGAACCCAGGCTGTAATGAGGTCAGGAGCTGAGTGGCCCTGGCAGAACCCAAACTGGGGGGTGTCACTGAGCAGGTTATTGCTGAGCGGGTAGCACTGATCGCACTGTTGATGACACCTTCCATCACTTTATTGATGATGAAGAGTAGACTGATTGGGGCGAGAATTGGCCAGGTTGGATTTGTCCTGCTTTTTATCCTTAGGACATACTTGGGAAACTTTCCACATTGTTTTATGGATGCCAGTGTTGTAACTGTACTGGAACAGCTTGGCTAGGGGAGCCGCACATTCTGGAGCACAAGTCTTCAGTAAAATCGCTGGAACGTTTTCAGGGCCTGTAGCCTTTAGAGTATGCAGTGTCTCCACCTGTTTACTGATATCATGTGGAGAGAATCGAATTGGCTGAAGGCTGATATCTGTGATGCTGGGGACCACTGGAGGATGCTGAGATGGATCATCCCACTCAGCACTTCTGGCTGAAGACTGCTGCGAAATCTTCAGCCTTGTCTTTTGCACTGATGTGCTGGGCTCTCCCATCATTGAGGATGGGGATATTTGTGGAGCCTCCTCCTTACAGAGAGTTGTTTAATTGTCCACCACCGTTCATGACTGGATGTGGCTGGACTGCAGAGCTTAGATCTGATCCAATTTAACCACACAGTTAGAGGGAGGAAAACTGAGGCAATAATTGAAGGCAGGGAGGAGGGGGTTAGAAATAGATAGAGACCTAAAATAAATGAAAATGCATCTAGAAAATAAAAAATAAAAAATGAATAAAGAAGAATGACAGGAACAAATGCCCCCTTTGGGGAATGAGAGGTTATGGAGCAATAGTGTCTTCTAACATATACCTAAGTTCGGAAATTAACTCTGCTCTCTCTCTCCACAGATACAGCCGGACCTTCTGGGCTTTCCCAGCAATTTCTGTCTTTTATTTTTTGTTGCTGATTTCCAGCATCCTCAGTTCTTTGAATTGCTGCTAGCTATGTAAAGATACAAAGAGTTGCACTTCCCCTCCTTTCACTTGCTGTGCGTTTGAAGAACTGTCCATCACTCTAGCACTACATGGAATGGGAAAGCTGGGAGGGAGCTAGGTGGGTGGAGGAGGGGGCAGGAGTGGGTGTCCCTGTAATATCATTTAATACGCTCGTGTTAGTTTTACAGACATATGTAAAAATAACAGGCCAGAGCCAAAACATTGGTTGAGTAAATATGCACAGCAGATGAACAAGACTGAAGTCAATCCCACCGAGACCTCATTAGAATAGCAGAGTTGTGACAGCTCCTGATACAAGGCGAATTCTCTGTTCAATCACTGCCTCGCACAGCCGAAATGATTTAACACCAGAGTGACTAGAGGATTCTGTTTCAGGCACGTCATCATCACTGCCGCTGCTATTCATCTAACTGTCTCCAACAGAATTACAAATCAACTTCCAAGCAGCCATTTAAGGTTTTCTGGTGTATTCTCTTCCAGCCTGACAATTAGAATTACAATAATTCAAATTACAAGCACACATTTGTGACTCAAAGGCATCCAGTGCACAATGGGACAGTACTGACTGGTGCGAGTACCATTCACAAACAAGGGTCGACACGTGTGAAGGTGGGGGTGATTCAAAATCCCCTGGGAGCTGTTGTTCCAGGTGGAGATGTCAACCAGGGTCAGCAGGGAGTGCCCTCGGCTCTCTGAGTCATGAACGTTGAGCAGTGAGGTTGTTATGGCTGGGATTGATGGAATGCGCAGCTAATCGGGCACCGATTGAACCATAAGCATTTGCGCTCAGTTGGCTGGATATCTGGTTTGCAAAGTACAGTGAAGCCCAACAGTGTGGGTTCCATTCCCATCACCGGCTGAGGTTACCATGCAGGACTCTCCTTCTTAATCTCTCCCTTCGCATGAGGCGTGGTGATCCTCAGGTTAAACCCTCACCAGTCTCCTCGCTCCAGAGAGAGAACGGTACTATGGTGTGGTAAGACCACAGCCACTTCATTTTAACTTCATCACCAAGGAGTCCAATCAGTTTCCTATTGGCGCTGTTATCTACAATAAAGTAGGCTTTCATCATGTTTCCTGCTTATAAAAATAAGTTTTACCATCTTGGCTAGAATCCAGAATTTGAACGTTATGTCTTTTTAATCACAAAATAGACATACATACGCATGCACATATGCATTCATACACACGCACACTCACGCACACACATACACACACACGCTCACACATGCTCATTCATGCACATTCATACACACGCACTCACACATACGCGTGCGCGCACACACACACCCACACAACACAAAGACAACAAAGTCAGTGCTGAGATAATGTATCAAAAAAGGCTTCAAATGTAAGACACTCTTATTGTCCAAATGAAAACACACGGGAGAGTTTAATGGATTCTCACGGTCCACCAGGACTTTTGTTGACAAAATCGAATTGTTGACGGTGTACATTGCTAAAAGATCTTCCAAACAAGTTTTGCTTTGGATGGAAATTAAGCTGGTTCCAAGTCTTTGGAGAAAGGTCAAAGAGTTCAGCTTCTCAGGCTGTATAAGGCAGTCAAAATACCGAAGAGTGGAAATTTTCATCAGGTCCCCAATTACTGCAACCAAGAGAAGGTGGGAGACAGAGTCACAGTCATAGAGATGTACAGCACGGAAACAGAACTTTCAGTCCAACCCGTCCCAATCCAATCTAGTTTCACCTGCCAGCACCTGGCCTCTATCCCTCCAAACCCTTCCTGTTCATATACCCATCCAGATGCCTTTTAAATGCTGTAATTGTACAAGCCTCCACCACTTCCTCTGGCAGCTCATTCCATACACACATCACCCTCTGCATGAAAAAGTTACCTCTTAGGTCTCTTTTATATCTTTACCCTCTCACCCTAAACCTGTGCCCTCTAGTTTTGGACTCTCCCAACCCAGGGAAAATACCTTATTTGTTCATCCTATCTATGTCCCTCATGATTTGATAAACCTCTATAAGATCACCCCTCAGCCTCCGACACTCCAGGGAAAACAGCCCCAGCCTGTTCAGCCTCTCCCTATAGCTCAAATCCTCCAACCCTGGCAACATCCTTGTAAATCTTTTCTGAACCCTTTCAAATTTAACAATATCTTTCCAATAGGAAGGAGACCAGAATTACATGTAATATTCCAACAGTGTCCTAACCAATGTCCTGTACAGCTGCAACATGACCTCTTAAACCCTCTACTCAATACTCTGACCAATAAAGGAAAGCATACCAAACGCCTTCTTCACTATCCTATCTACCTGTGACTCCACTTTCAAGGAGCTACACTCCAAGGTCTCTTTGTTCAGCAACACTCCCCAGGACCTTACCATTAAGTGTATAAATCCTGCTCTGATTTGCTTTCCCAAAATGCAGCATCTCGCACTTATCTAAGTTAAACTCCATCTGCCACTCCTCAGCCCATTGGCCCATCTGATCAAGATCCTGTTGTAATCTGAGGTAACCCTCTTCACTGTCTACTATACAACCTTGGCGAACGTCTTACTGAAGTCCATACAGATCAGTCTATTGTTCTGCCCTCATCAATCCTCTTTGTTACTTCTTCAAAAAATTCAATCAAGTTTGTGAGACATGATTTCCCATGCATAAAGCCATATTGACTATCCCTAATCAGTCCTTGCCTTTCCAAATACATATACATCCTGTCCCTCAGGATTCCCTCCAACAACTTGCCCACCACCGATGTCAGGCTCACTGGTCTATAGTTCCCTGGCTAGTCCTTACCACCCTTCTTAAATAGTGGCACCACATTAGGCAACCTCCAGTTTTCCGGCACCTCACCTGTGACTATCAATGATACAAATATCTCAGCAAGGGGCCCAGCAATCACTTCCTTACCTTCCCACAGAGTTCTAGGGTACACCTGATCAGGTCCTGAGGATTTATCCAGCACTCCTTCCTCCGTACTATAGACATTTTTCAAGATGTCGCCATCTATTTCCCTACATTCTACATCTTCCATATCCTTTTCCACAGTAAATACTGATGCAAAATACTTGTTTAGTATCTCCACTTCTCCTGCGGCTCCACACAAAGATCACCTTGCTGATCTTTGAGGGGCCCTATTATCTCCCTAGTTACCCTTTTGTCCTTAATGCATTTGTAAAAACCCTGTAGATTCTCCTGAACTCTATTTGCCAAAGCTATCTCATGTCCCCTTTTTGCCCTCCTGATTTCCCTCTTAAATATACTCCTACTGCCTTTATACTCTTATAAGGATTCACTCGATCTATCCTGTCTATACTTGACATACGCTTCCCTCTTTTTCTTAACCAAACCCTCAATTTCTCTAGTCATCCAGCATTCCCCATACCTACCAGCCTTTCCTTTCAACTTAACAGGAATATACTGTCTTCGGACTCTTGTTATGTCCTTTCTGAAGGCTTCCCATTTTCCAGCCGTCCCTTTAGCTGCAAACATCTGCCCCCAATCAGCTTTTGAAAGTTCTTGTCTAATAACGTCAAAACTAACCTTCCTCCAATTTAGAAATTTTAACTTTTAGATCTGGTCTATCCTTTTCCATCACTATTTTAAAACTAATAGAATTATGGTTGCTGGCATCAAAGTGCTCCCCCACTGACACCTCAGTCACCTGCCCTGCCTTATTTCCCAAAAGTAGGTCACATTTTGCACCTTCTCTAGTAGGTACATCCACATACTGAATCAGAAAATGTTCTTTTACATGCTGAACAAATTCCTCTCCATCTAAGCCCTTAACACTATTGCAGTCCCAGTCTATGTTTGGAAAGTTAAAATCCCCTACCATAACTACCCTATTATTCTTACAGATAACTGAGAACGCCTTACAAATTTGTTTCTCAATTTCCCTCTGACTATTAGGGGGTCTATAATACCACCCCAATAAAGTGATCATCCCTTTCTTATTTCTCAGTTCCACCCAAATAACTTCCCTGGATGTATTTCCGGGAATATCCTCCCTCAGCACAGCTGTAATGCGATTCCTTATCAAAAACGCCACTCCCCCTCCTCTCTTGCCTCCCTTTCTGTCCTTCCTGTAGCATTTGTATTCTGGAACATTAAGCTGCCATTCTCATCCATCTGATTTTTTTAGGTTGGTGAAACAGAACCTGAGACTAGAAAGAATTGTTTGGCAGCCATCAACCAAGGGATCCAGTTTTCTGGCAATTAAAGGCAATGTCTTAGCTCCCTCAAGGCTTTGCTAGGCTGCTTTCCCAAAAATCACAAGTTCTTGTGTTCAGCAAGTGCATCACAGCCCACATTAACTGGTTGACCTCATATTCAGGAAATGAAAAGTTCTCTTATACTTTAGTGAAAACTCCTTCTAATGCAGAAAGTGCCAAACAGTTCAATATCTTCTAGTTTTCCACACAGTTTATAAATGCTTGCAGGACACAAACTGGCTGATATGTTTTCTGATGTCCACATTATCCTGCGTGGCTTGTATCTGATTTCAGAAATGCAGAAATGTGGTCGATTCCTCAGAGTCCTTTCTTTGCTCTTAACTAACCATTCAGCTGTATCCACAAAAGCAGTTTAGCACCAGTTACTAGGAGGTAATTAGAGATGCGCTACAAAAGCCCATACAAATGCCAGATTGACTGTGAATGAATAGGTCTGTTCTCTAATATACCAGCAGGGGGCAGGTGTATGGTGAGGGGGGTGGGGGGTGGAGCAGTGTTTAAAGGTCTCCTCCTGGAAGTTAACGAAAACCTTCTGGTTAACTCACACTGATGCAGGGTATTTCACAACCTGAGGATGCAGCCAATGACATGTTTTTGAAATGTGGTCACTGTTATAAATACCTTAAAATACACAGCAGGCTATAAGTTGCAAGGGAAATCAGCCCTTCACTGGGCAGTACACATTGTACTGAGAGAAGGCGAAATCTGAAGCAGTCCATCTTTAATCAACTCTACTCCCCTGGCAAAGTTAAACTTGTAAGCTTCCAAACTGAGAAATGACGTTTCAAAACCACCCCGCAGAATAGTCAGGAGTTATTAAGCATTTTTACGGCACAGCCATACCATAATGTTGGCATCTCCTGTCGAGATGGATGAGAAAAATGAAGAGCAAAGGAAATACGCATCAGCTGCAGCTCAGCGGGTAGTGCTCTTGCTGCTGAGTCAACGGGTTGCGGGTTTGAAACTCACTGTGGAATCTGAGCAGCAAGTTCCTGCAGCTGCTGGAGTCTGCACGAAAACAAAAAAAAAAAATGCTGGAGATCACAGTGGGGGTATCAGGCAGCATCCACTGAGAGAGAGCAAGCTAACCTCTTGAGTCTAGATGACCCTTTGTCAGGGGTCATGTGGAGGGTACTGCATTGATGCAACAGTGTGAGGGTGGAGTGCTGGGGGAGAAAGAATGTTGACAGTGCAGACTAAATGATCAGAACGTGAGAAAGGCAGAACAATGGTGTGTGTAACTGCTAGACTGGAAAGGACAGACAGTCCCACTGGAGTCGGGCGGGGGGGGGGGGGGGGGGGGGTATGGGAGAGAGGACATGGTCACGGAGAATGCAACAAGCTAAAGGAAGGGGAATGGGTTCGCAATCTAGATGCGCTGAATTCAATATTAAGTCCAGTGAGCACAATGAGGTCAGCTGACTAAATGCAGTGCTAAAGGAGTGCTGCACTGTCAGAAGTGCTGTGTTTCAGATCAGATCTTAACAGATGCACTGTCTTACTGGATAGAAGCTGGATAGAAGTAATCCCATTAAACTATAAGGATCAGCAGGAGGCCATTCAGCCCCTCGAGCCTGTTCTGCCATTCAGCCTGACTCGACATACCTCATGTCCACTTTCCTACATTTTCCCAATAACCCTCGATTCATCGACTGTTCAAGAATCTACCTCAGCCTTAAGTACATACAAGCACTCTGCCCCCACAGCTGTCTGTGGCACTGACTTCCTAAGACTCTCGACCCTCTGGAGAGAAGGGATTGCTGGAAAGGAACAGGGGAGCATCTTGGTGAATACCTGCCTCTCAAACAACATCACAGAAACAGATTCTCTTGTCAGTATCACATTTCCTGTATGCAAATTAGCTGCTGTGTTCTTGACATTACCACAGCAACTACGTTTTAAATGTGCTTCAAGATCCCACAAACAACACTGAGATAAATGACCAGATAATCTCGTTCAGGTGTTGGATCGGATTCCTCAGAGTACTGGGGAGAACTACAGTTCGTCTTTGAAATCACACGATCAGACCGTTAAGATCAGCTTTAGACAGCCCACAGGGTCTTGCTTTAATGTCTCACCCCAAAGATGGTACCTCCAACTCTCTCAGCATTCAACTGGCAATCCAGGCTAAATATTTTGTTTAAGCCCCACACTCGGGATTGAACCCACAACCTACTGACTCATCTGATAGTCAATTGGAAGCATTCACATAGAGTCATACAGATCTCCAGCACGAAAACAGATCCTTCGGTCCAACCCGTTCATGCCGACCAGATATCCTAACCTAATCTAGTCCCATTTGCCAGCACTTGGCCCATATCCCTATAAACCCTTCCTATTCATATACCTATCCACATGTCTTTTAAATGTTGCAATTGTACCAGCCTCCACCACTTCCTCTGGCAGCTCATTCCACACACATACCACCATCTGCGTGAAAAGGTTGCTACTTAGGTCTCTTTTATATCTTTCCCCTCTCATCCTAAACCTGTCCCCTCTCGCTTTGGACACGCTTTGTGGGCGGCACGGTGGCACAGTGGTTAGCACTGCTGCCTCACAGCGCCAGAGACCCGGGTTCAATTCCCGCCTCAGGCGACTGTCTGTGTGGAGTTTGCACATTCTCCCCGTGTCTGCGTGGGTTTCCTCTGGGTGCTCCGGTTTCCTCCCACAGTCCAAAAATGTGCAGATCAGGTGAATTGGCCGTGCTAAATTGCCCATAGTGTTAGGTAAGGGGTAAATGTAGGGGTATGGGTGGGTTACGCTTCGGCGGGTCGGTGTGGACTTGTTGGGCCGAAGGGCCTGTTTCCACACTGTAATCTAATCTAATCTAAACTCCCAATGCAGGGAAAATACCTTATCTGTTTATCCTATCTATGTCCCTCATGATTTTATAAACCTCTATAAGATCACCCCTCAGCCTCTGACGCTCTAGGGAAAACAGCCCCAGCATGTTCAGCCTCTCCCTGTAGCTCAAATCCTCCAACCCTGGCAACATCCTTATAAATCTTCTCTGAACCCTTTCATGTTTCACATGCTCCTTCCAATAGGAAGGAGACCATAATTACATGTAATATTCCAACAGTGGCCTAACCAATGATCTGTACAGCCGCAACATGACCTCCTAAACCCTGTACTCAACACTCTGCCCAATAAAGGAAAGCATACCAAATGCTTTCTTCACTATCCTATCTACCTGCGACTCCACTTACAAGGAGCTATGAACCTGCACTCCAAGGTCTCTTTGTTCAGCAACACTCCCTAGGACCTTACCATTAAGTGTATAAGTCCTGCTAAGATTTACTTTCCCAAAATGCAGCACCTCGCATTTATCTGAATTAAACTCCATCTCCCACTTCTCAGCCCATTGGCCCACCTGGTCCAGATCCTGTTGTAATCTGAGGTAACCCTCTTCGCTGTCCACTACACCTCCAATTTTGGTGTCATCTGCAAACTTACTAACTGTACCTCTGATGTTCACATCCAAATCATTTATATAAATGATGAAAAGTAGAGGACCCAGCAGCGATTCTTGCGACACTCTATTGGTCACAGGCCTCCAGTCTGAAAAACAACCCTCCACCACCACCCTCTGTCTTCTACCAATTCTGTATCAAAACGGCTAGTTCTCCCTGTATTCTGTGATGTTAATGATCCAATAATCAGTCGCTTGCCAGGGACGGATTAACTCTGTGGGCCAGTTCATATTTGAAGCAGTGAAACAACATTATAAGTTTGAAGCAGACAATTCAGCAGTATGACTGATTTCTCTGTGTGCGGCCTACAAACCCACAGCAGACATAGATCAGGCACAGTCGCAACACTGTTCACACAGTCCTTCAAGCTGAACTCTCTTTAAGGTGCCACCTGGAAGGGTTGGATGGCCAACTCCTGCACCTATTTTCTATGTTTCAAAAGACATAGCGCGCACATGAGAAAAGCAACTGCTGAGGAAGTATGGCCAGGGTCCTCCATTTCTTGCCTGGGTTTTGCTGCATCTGTTTAAATATGGTCAGACAAAGGTACACTCTCAAAGGAAGTCAAGGTCCACTTCTGGAAGGAGTCAATTACGTTGCAAATATAGTGAAACTAAGAACCCATAACACAACTGCACCCCTCCAACGCAGGCACGGATTGGATCTTCCAAGGTATCACACCACAGACCAGCAAGAAAGAAGCCCGAATTTTCAATTTCTCCTGATTTCAGCAGAGTTTAACTTGGAGAAAGTGAGGAGTGCCAGATGCTAGAGATCAGAGTCAAAAAGTGTGTCGCTGGAAAAGCACAACATTCCTGCTGAAGGGCTTATGCCTGAAACGTCAATTCTCCTGCTCCTCGGATGCTCCTGACCTGCTGTGCTGTTACAGCGCCACTCTTTTTGAGTTAACAAGCTGTCAGGCAACACAATCACTGTAACTGGCTGAAGTCAGTTGTACCCAAAGATTAGATTTCCTACAGTATGGAAACAGGCCCTTCGGCCCAACAACTCCACACTGACCCTCCGAATAACATCCCACCCAGGCCCATTCCTCTTGCCCAAAACTCCAAAGAAATTAAGCCAATGCATTTAAAACAAAATCCTGCTCGTAGCTCAACGCAATACCATCCCTGGCCCCTGCAAATATTTAATTTGGTCCTTCCCCTGCGATCGCAACCAATATCTCTCAGACCTTTCCAACACTGAGAACAATCCATTGAAAAGCGATAACAGCTCTCACTTACTGGTTTGGAATCTCATTTGCAGTTGGCAAAAAAGCCAGGATCAGGCAAAAGCATAAACAGTTAAAATGCGATGTGTGCCAGTGTTAAAATAAATACCTGGACAGTTCAGCCAGGCGCTGCATCAGTGTGGCATAGTGTCCACCACTTCCGACAGTTCCAGTAACCCTTAACCTGAGCCAGCCTATCCTGGTCCAAACTGCCCACGAACAAGCACAAAATTCAACCTGGCACTGGGTTGCCATTTTTTGGGACAATGTCAATACGATGTTTAATGCTGTGAAACACCCAACTGACACTAAACTGGGACTCATGGCCAATGAGTTGAGGCTTTAAGCATTGTTCAAGGTGAGTAGAGGTGCTGAGAGGCTAAAAGAGACTGCAGGTGACTGAAGGCATGACCAGCAATTTCAATTCACAAAGTCTAATAAGAATTAAGGAAGAATCAAAGGGGACAAATAACAAGCAGCCTCCAGCTCGTGGTTCAAAGGCAACAGTGTGAAAGCCTTCAAGCAATTTGTCTGTTTGGAATAAAGATTAGTTTGACAACTTGTCAATGTAGTCCTTGCACAGAGCTGTTGCCTGTGATGTACACTTCAGGCATAATCTGACTTCAAAAGGCCACCTGTCCACAGTGACCATCCTGATATCTAATTTCTGACGATTGAGTAAATCAGCGATGAACCTGGGTCAGTCGACTGACCATCTGTTTGCAAAGGACCACCTAAAGGCGGTCCCACATGGGGACCGAGATGTTACAGCACACTTCAAGCTGACCCACACACGGAGGGAAGCCAGAATTCCCAGAGAGGGAATGTCTACTCGAGGTTTAATATTTCCAGGTTGATAGTTTGGGGAAGGGGCGGGTGAGAAAAGAACGAAATTGAAGCCTCAAATTCTTTAAGCACTGGAACTGTCCTGGTGGGTTAAAGCTGCATGTACAGACCCACTGAAGGAGAGCAGGGGAGATAGTTATCAGCTGTCAAACCCAATGGCAGCTTCACTCCAACCCCTTCCCAAAACCTGTAAGTCTCAGAGAATGACCTCCATTCAGTGTTTGATCTTACTGTCCAATTTGGGATTGATGCCCATCCTAATTTGAATTTGGAAAATATTATTTGTACATCCCATTGGGAAATGTGAGGATGATTTTTGGGATTATGGGATATCATGTTGATCTTGAGCTCCATGCTTAAGAGACTCGATGTGAGACTGGGGTGGTGCAAGGTCAGGGTGGCATGCCCTTTGGGGGGTTAGTACAGACTTGATGGACCAAATAGCCTCTTTCCACACTGTAGGGATTCTATGAAGAGCAAGTCGACTCGTTCCCATCCTCCACTGTCCTTTCACCATCAACCAAACACCACCGAACCATTTTAATCCCATTTTCCAGCACTTTGTCCATAGCTTTGTACGCCCTGGCATCACAAGTGCACATTTAAACATTTCTTCAATATGATGAAGATTCCCTCCCTTCCCCACCCATACAGGCAGTGAGGAGGGTTTCCTGTCTGCCCCACCCTTAGAGGCAGTGATAAGGGTATCCTGTCTCTCCCACCCTTACAGGCAGTGATGAGGGTACCCTGTCTCTCCCACCCTTACAGGCAGTGAGGAGGGTTCCCTCACTCCCCCACCCTTACAGGCAGTGAGGAGGGTTCCCTCACTCCCCCACCCTTACAGGCAGTGATGAGGGTACCCTCAATCCCCACCCTTACAGGCAGCGATGAGGGTACCCTGTCTCTCCCACCCTTACAGGCAGCGATGAGGGTTCCCTCACTCCCCCACCCTTACAGGCAGTGATGAGGGTTCCCTCACTCCCCCACCCTTACAGGCAGTGAGTTTCAGATTCCCCACCACCCATTGGGCAAAAAACAAAATCCACATATCCCCTCCTGCCCCTTATCTTCAATCCATTCCCCCAGTTATTGATCCCCAGTTTCCTCCTGTTTACTGTGTCCATGCCCCTCAGAATGTTATACATCTCATATTGTAGATGGATGAAGTAAAACAAAAAATGGATGGAGGGAAACTAATGGGACTGCTGTTCATAGGAAGCCCGAACAAACTGGAAGGGCCGAATGGTCTCTTTCTGTGTGGTTGACCATACCACCCACAACCAATACCATCCTGAGATAAATAAAGGAGGGTAGGCCTGGAGAGCATTCACCTCACTGTGGGGAGATTACAAGATTTTACACAGGGTTTAATTTAAAAGATCCATGTTAAGAATGATACCTCGTCAGTGCAGCCGCTATTGATCTGAAAATTCTCAGCGGTAATGTGTGTGACTTCTCAGAGTGGCATTCTCTACATTTTCTTAGTCACCCCCGTAACCCACTGGCCTCAAACAGAAAATATTCTAATTCTCTACACAGTCTTGACAAGGTCCTGGCTGCAGACCAGAAAAATCACTTCCTGGATTTCACGGTTCAATTACAACACTTTAAAATAAATCTCTGGCATGGATTATTAAAATTTCAGGGATTTACAGGGGAAGTTTATAGTTACTTACTGCTTTCACAGTGATACAGCACTGCTCTAGATTGCTGGGGCTGGATTTTGTACTGGGTTCTTGACTCCAACATCAGGATTGTTTCACAGGGTCACAATCCTAAACTAGTCAATCTCATAAATCAGTCCAGATGGGTTTTTCTCCACCCCCAACCCCCGATCATCGACAATAGTTTCATGATTAGACTGTTAACCCCAGATTGTATTTTAACCGAATTTAAATTCCACCACGACATGATTTGAACCTGGGGCCCCAGAATGCTCCTGATTGGTTGTCTCCTGATGGTACCAGGTGGGGATGGCACAGGGAGGCTATTCACCCATCGTGCCTGCACCCACTCTTCAAACGGGCGTTAGAGTCATAGAGATGGAAACAGACCCTTCGAGCCAACCCGTCCATGCCGACAAGATATCCCAACCCAATCTAGTCCTAACCCAGTGCCAATCTACTGCGTTTTACCCATATCCCTGCACACCATTTCCACATACAGACCACCCAATGCCCCTCCTGAGTGCCCCCGTTGAACCCGAATCCACCACATTTCCAGGAATGCACTGCCATGCCCGCACTACTTGCTACCTGAGAAAGCTCATCCTTACTTCATCTTTGTTTGTTCCCCCGGTCACTTTAAATTTATTTCTTCTTGCTTTGAATGGGAACAGCTCCCCCCTGTCTACTCTGTCCAGCTCACTCATGATTTTGAAAACCTCAGTCAGCTCCGCACTCAGCCATTCTCTCTCCAAGGAGAACATTCTATCCCCGTCACTGCTCCTTCCCATCCCTGGATCCATTCTCATAAATCACTTCGGCACTCTCTCCAATGCATTCACATCCGTCCTGTATTGTGATACCCAGAACTGTGCTCAATACTTCAGCTGGGGTCTAACGAGTGTCTTATACCATTTCAACATCACCACCCTGTTATTCTGCTCCATGCCTCGATTAATAAAGCCCAGGTGCCATCTGCTTTATTAACTGCTCTCCACCTGTACTGCTACCTTCAGAGCTAGTGGGCGGTGGGGGTGGGGTATGGGCATTTGAAGGAGGGGGAAGGGACAGTTGGAAGAGGAGGAATGGCAAGATGAGGGGATGGAGATGGGGTATACAGGGGGTGGAAACTATAGGCATGGCGTGGGGAAATGGGGTAATAGAGTGAGAGAGAAAAATAACTCAAAGGTTGATCAGAGGTTGCACTTATTTTCAAGAAAAGGCAGTGTGCGGGGAGCACTGGTGTTGTGGAGGTCACTGGACTAGTAATGTAGAACCTAGGGAAATATTCTGGGGACACGTGTTCGAATCCCAGCATGGAAGACTGAAATAAATAAAATCCTGAAGTGAAAACCTGGTGACCCAGGTAGCCACTGTCGATCACTGTAGGAACCCATCCTCTCCAATAATGCCCTTCAGGATTTGGTCCATTGACCTGGTCTGGCCCAATGGAGATGGCTCTAAACTGCCCTCTGGGCAATTACTGCTGCTCCAGCTGGTGACTCCCGCATCCCGTGGGCAGAAACAACTGAAATGTTCGTGTGGAATTGCAGCTGCAGCTTCCAGACCAAATATTTTTCCAGACAAGACCCTACAGAAGAAGAGAAAGAGGGAGCTGGAAGAGGAAGGTAACTGAGACAAATCCTGGATTCAAGTGTACTCATCCTCCTTCCGTCTATAACTTGTGGGAAAACAGTAAGGACTAGGAGCAGGAGTAGGCCATCCCGTCCCTTGAGCCTGCTCTGCCGTTCAATAAGATCATGGCTGACCTTCTCATGAACTCAGCTCCACTCACCTGCTCGCTCACCATAACCCTTAATCCCTTGACTGTTCACAAATCTATCTACCTTTGCCTTAAAAACATACAACTGCTTCACTGGGCAGGGAATTCCACAGATTCACAATCCTTTGGCAGAATTGACAGCACGGTGGCTCAGTGGTTAGCACTGCTGCCTCACAGCACCAGGGTCCCAGGTTCGATTCCAGCCTCGGGCGACTCTCTGTGTGGAGTCTGCATGGGTTTCCTCCAGGTGCTCCAGTTTCCTCCCACAGTCCAAAGATGTGCAGCTCAGGTGAATTGGCCATGCTGAATTGTCCATAGTGTTAGGTGCATTAGTCAGAGGGAAATGGGTCTGGATGGGTTACTCTTTGGAGGGTCGGGGTGGACTGGTTGGGCCGAACGGCCTGTTTCCACACTGTAGGGAAGTTCCTTCTCAACTCAGTCCTAAATCTGCCCCCTAGTTCTAGTTTCACCCACCTGTGGAATCTACCTCCCTGTTTCTATCACATCCATTTCCTTCATAATTTTTTATGTTTCTATAAGATCCTCTCCTCATTCTTCTAAATTCCAATGAGTTAAGAAATATAGCACTGACTAAAAGTGTAGCTTTTAAAAGGGAACTGGCTCAATACAGCATCAGCTCACATACAAGTAGAATTTTGGAGACCAGTTTTTTAAAATTAATAATCATGGATTCTTCCTCCACGTTGGTAATGCTTCTAAGTGATTGAGAAGCATGTTTGATTTAAGTAAACTCCAGAGAAGTAGTTTACAATGAAACAAAATAAGAATGGACCACACAATAAAATTCATAACATTCATAACCTGATCACTTTAAATAGCTTGATTAAGTCAAAACCGAACTGCAAGTCAGAAATGCTTTTAGCGGTTACACCGAATATTCATTTTCTTGAATATTGGTTCTCAAATGTTTTCATTCCTGAGAAACTAGGATGGACGTTTAAGGAGATGTACAAAAACTTGCTTATTTTAGCTGAAAAATAGCTGTTCAACTTTTACCATCACAGAGGACTTCAGAAAGAGAGGAACTTTCTATGGAGCAGAGTGGGACCACGACGGTATATCTGGAAACAAATGAACTGAGAAGATCACAAATTCCTGACAGATTTTCTTTCCAAAGAGAGCAGAAGGCAGATGTAGCAGTCGGGAGTATGGTGCTGGAAAAGCACAGCAAGTCAGGAGCATCCGAGGAGCAGGAGAATCGACGTTTCGGGCAATCCTCATTGATCCCATGTGGTTGCAGGGTCCCAAGGTGGAATATGAGGCGTTCTTCCTCCGGGCGTCAGGTGGTAATGGTTTGACGGTAGAGGAGGCCCAGGACCTGCACGTCCTTGACGGAGTGTGAGGGGGATTTGAAGTGTTCAGCCATGGGGTGGCAGAAGTGGCAGAAGATGATGCGATTGCCGCACATGGCTGCAATTTGGAATACTGTGTGCAAGTCCGGTCTTCCTTCTATAGGAAGGATGTTGTGAAACTTGAAAGGGTTCAGAAAATATTCACAAGGATGTTGCCAGGGTAGAAGGGTTTGAGCTATAGGGAGAGGCTGAACAGGCTGGGGCTGTTTTCCCTGGAGCATCAGAGGCTGAGGGGTGACCTTATACAGGTTTATAAAATTATGAGGGACATGGATAGGGTAAACAGACAAGGTCTCTTCCCTGAGGTGGGGGAGTCCAGAACTAGTGGACATAGATTTAGGGTGAGAGGGGAAACATTTGAAAGGGACCTAAGGGGCAACGTTTTCACACAGAGGGTGGTGCGCGTATGGAATGAGCTGCCAGAGGAAGTGGTGGAGGCTGGTACAATTACAACATTTAAAAGTCAGCTGGATGGGTATATGAATAGGAAGGGTTTAGAGGGATATGGGCCAAGTGCTGGCAAATAGGACTAGATTAGGTTGGGATGACTGGTCAGCATGGACGGGTTTCTGTTTCCGTGCTGTACATCTCTATGACTCTGATTGATAAACAGAGCCATGAGAATGCAAGAGCAGAGTATTCATACTGGAACCGAGCAAATCACTGGGCAAGCCTCAAACTGGAGAAATGTGAACAACTTCAGGGCAGGCACCTCAGACAAGACGCAAAGCCTTTGAATGGATACTGCGGGGGTTAATCCAGGATGTTAACAGGGATGACGAAATTCAGTCCTGGAAGAGAGCAGACTTTTCCCTTAGACTGGAGAAAGTTAAGACCAAATAATGTCATAGTAGTGGGCCATTAGGCCCATTGAGTCTGCTCTGCTATTCAATGAGGTTATAGCTGATCTGAAATCACTCAACTCCACTTTCCTGCTTTATCACTGTAATCCTGGATTCCCTGACTGATTAAAAGTCTATCTCAGCTTTGAATGTACTTAATGACCTAACCGCAAAGGATGTTTAAAGGGTAGCTCATCGAGACTTGCAAGGTGATGAGAGATATTGACAGACAAATGGAGAAAATGATGGGTATCATCTACAAGGGGAAGGGAAAAACACTCTTTCTCTTTCGATGGAGATCTGTGTCACTTGCTCCAAGTGGATGTCAGATGGACTCTGTGAGCAAATCGAAAAGGGAGGGGGTCAGGTACCGGAGGTGGAGAAACTTTACAGGATGACGTACAAAAACAGGGTAAGGAGCTAACCACAACCCGGCGTCGCTCAGAGGCAGGACATCAGCCTCATTCTGCTCCTAATGAGTATGGTCTTAGCCTTCTCCGATCCAATAGTCACGGCTTCAGCCCCAATGGCATCTGGTAAACCTCCTCAGTAATACAGAACTTCAGCTTTATTTCAAAACTATATTCATAAAAGTCATCTATAAGAACATACAAAAGTTCTAAATCATGTATGTACAGCTTTTGCTGAAAACAAACTGGAATTTTGACATTTCTCAGAGTTTCTCTATAGTTGCAAAACAATATCAAAGACATTTCCTACTTATGCAGGAAACGATTTATGCTCATTTTGAGGCATCAGGAGGGTGTGACAACTGATGGATCCTTGACATAGTTTAGCAGGAAGAGCTCAGAAAGTGGTCTTTCCCCACTGCGCCTCAGCACCAACTGCCCCAGGCTTTAGTACGTCCCTCAGCACGTAGTCCTGGAACTCGGAATCGCCAGTCTACACCACTCGGTCAGGGTCAACTCCTTGCTCTGGAAGACCAACAAGGTTCGGGCAGACCAAAGAGAGTCTTTCATTGAGTTGATGGTCCTTCAGGCACAGTTGATGTTTGTTTTGGTATGTGTCCCAGGGAACAGCCCGTAGAGCACAGAGCCGTGTGTCACGGAGCTGTTTGGGATGAACATCGACACAAATCACTGCATCTTCCTCCAGGCTTCCTTCACAAAGGCACATTCCAGCAGGAACTGGGTGACAGTCTGTACCCCGCCCCCACCCAGCAGCTGCTTTGAGGGCAGTGTGCGGTGACACAGACTGACCGGGCCTACATGGAGGGTCTCACAGGGAGGGCCCTTCTCTCCACTAGCCAAGTGATGTCTTGGTGCTTAGTGGAAAGTTCTGGCGGTGAGGCGTTCTGCCAAATTACTTTGACAGTCTGTTCAGGGAACAACCTGAGAAGATCCACCCTCTCCTTTTCCCTCAGGGTTTGGAGAACATTACATGCTGACCACTCCCTGTGGTCAAAGGTGTTTTCCTGTAAAACTATTTCCATGAAGGGTAGGTCACGCAGAACTGTCCAACTACTGGCAGTGTTCCACGGCACCAAGGATAGACTCATCCTTCGCAACACCGGGGACAGGTAGAACCTCAGTACGTTGTGACACTTGGTGTGTGTGTACCGAGGGTCAACGCACAGCTTGATGCAGCCATGAGGATGAGAGTGGGCTTGGGTACATCCCTCACCCTCCTTAACCAGAGTTATGTACCTGATACCCCTGCAGACACAGTCCATCTTAGACCTCCAGATACAATGGAAGACGAAAAACTCAGCAGGTCTGGCAGCATCTTGTGAAGAGAAATCAGAGTTAACGTTTCAGGTCCGGTGACCCTCCCTCAGAAGTGGAAGATGGCTCAGGATTGCCTGCCAGCTGACAACCCGGGTGTTTACCTGCAGCGGAGAGGGGGCGGTGTACTCATAAGCCCCAGCACCTGTCTCACCTTGGCAATATGCCACTCCCAAGTTATTGTGAGGACGGAGCAGTACAGCCTCAGAGGAGGCAGGGTGCTGAGAGTTGTGGGTGTGGGATCTGAAGTTGATGTGGGCAGGGGTCTGCTTGGTAAGATGATTCCCCACTTTCGTACATACCCCCCGCACCACTGTCCATTTCTCTGACTGTACAGACCAGAGGAGATACAGAATTTCTGATGCAAGAACACAAGGACAGTGCTACTGTAGGATTCCTCTGTTGGTGCACAGAAACAAAAGATTTTCAATCAAAGTGTTTTGGACAAGAACAGCCAAGCCGTACCCCCTGCTGCTAATTAGCTTCCTGTAGTTGGTTTTTGCTCTGTGCCCAGCTCCAGCCCCAACAATGGAGCTGGGATTACACTACACTCAGAGCTCAAACAAATTACTGGTCTTTCAGTCAAACATTAGACAATAGACAATAGGTGCAGGAGTAGGCCATTCTGCCCTTCGAGCCTGCACCACCATTCAATATGATCATGGCTAATCATCTTTAATCAGTATCCTGTTCCTGCCTTATCTCCATAACCCTTGATCTCACTATCCTTGAGAGCTCTATCCAACTCTTTCTTAAACGAATCTGGGGCAGTGCATTCCACACAGCCACCACTCTCTGGGTGAAGAAGTTTCTCCTCATCTCTGTCCTAAATGGCCTACCCCTTTTTTTTAAGCTGTGTCCTCTGGTTCGGGACTCACCCATCAGCGGAAACATGTTTCCTGCCTCCAGAGTGTCCAATCCTTTAGTAGTCTAATAACAAGTCTATACCAGGGTTTATCACTCACATGAGCCAGTAACTAACCATCAAAGTATTTCTGACCAAGATTATGAGTCACGCCCAACTCACTACAAGGTTAATTCCTACCCATTTCACAGAGTGATCAAATGCTTTGATCTGAAATGTTGGTGATCATTGATCTAATTTCAATTGCATTTTGTCAGAGGGTTTCATCACGTGTCACTGTTCAGATTCCCCCTGGCCCACCAGGTGTATGCTCACACAATGGGCTTTTCCCATTGGATTGAAGAAGGATGAGAGGTGACTTGATAGAGGTCTACAAGATGTTGAGAGGCAGAGAGTGAATAGACAGAGACTTTTCGCCAGGGTGGAAATAGCTATCATGAGGGGGCATAATTTTAAGGTGATTGGAGGAAGGTTTAGAGGAGATGTCAGAGGGAGGTTCTTTACACAGAGAGTGGTGGGTGTGTAGAATGCAATGGTAGTAGAGGCAGAGAGATTAGGGACATTGAAGTGACTCTTGGATAGGCACATGGAAGATAGTACAATGTCAGGTATGTAGAGCAGCCTGATCTTAGAGTAGGTAAAAGGTCGGCACAACATCAAGGGCTGAAGGGCCTGTACCGTGCTGTATTATTCTGTGTACATCAGCTTGTCCCAGTACACCCTGCCAGAAACATACAGCAACAGAAGCTCAGACACCAGTGGTCGCTTCCTTTGTGCATTGAACCTCATGCCACTGATCATTGCCAAGACTGAAGTGAGCTGGAAGACTCTGTTTGACGGTGAACAGAAAGTTCCAGCATTGCAATGGCTTTCTGAGCTGCACCCATCCAGGCCAGTGGGGAGTATTCCATCACATCCCCAACTTGTGCCTTGTAGATGGTGGACAGGCTTTGGGAGTCAGGAGGTGCGTTACTCACCTCTATATTGCTAGACTTGCTGTTGTCGCCCCTGTATTTATATGGCTGGTCCAGGTCAGCTTCTGGTCAATGGTGAACTCCTAGAATGTTGATTCTGGGGTACTCAGCAATGCAATTGCCATTGACCATCAAGGGGCGATAGTTACATTCTCTCGTTTGAGTTGATTATCACCTGTCTTCCTCAAATTGACATGCTGTCCACCCTGAACATTGAGGACTTTGTCAAGAGGGTCCATGATTTAGGACATAGGAAAAGCAATGACCGATATCTGAAGAACACATAATTAAAGGGCAACTCCAATGCGTGTGGGCTGGAATATAGAGGGATGGGAGAGATGTTAAAGCTGGACAGAGTTCTGGTTAGATTCCAATTGCAGGAGGGAGGGTATTGAGAGCCTTAAGATTAGAGTTAGACCCTTCAGGAGTGATCTCAGGAAGCAGTTCTCCACACTAAAGCCAGTTGAAATTTGGAACATTCGCCCCCCCCGAACATTTGTTGAGGCTGGGGTTAATTGCAAACAATAAAACTGAGATGGACAGATTTTCCTTGGCCATGGGATATTCAGGGTCATAATCCCAAGGTTGGCCTATCGGTTTAAATTAATGACCAGGCCAGAACCAACTGAATGATGGAACAAAAATACAGAGAACGCTGGAGAAACTCAGCACATCAGGTGCGACTCTCATGTTGGAACAGGCTTGAGGGGCTGAATGGTGTCCTCCTATTCCTGTGTTACGGGCCTACCTTTTATTCATTCATGGGATGAGGGTGTCGCTGGCTGGGCCAGCATTTAATGCCCCATCCCTAATTGCCCCAGAGGGCAGTTGAGAGTCAACCACGCTGCTGTGGGTCTGGAGTCACATGTAGGCCAGACAAGGATGGCAGTTTCCTTCCTTAAAGGACATTAATGAATCAGAGGGGTTGTTCCCTGACAATGGCTAATCATCATTAGCCTCCTAATTCCAGATTCTCACTGAATTCAAATTCTAGCAACTGCTGTGGTGCGACTCGAACATTGGTCCCCAGGACATTACCTTGGTTTACTGGTATTAACAATCCAGTGACAATACCCTAGGCCAACACCTCTGCCAAAAGGTAACCCAGTAAGATGGTTTCAACTCCAAATGTGTGTTGGTGGGAGCAATGAGTTCTACTCACTGGTTACTCCACCCTGCACTGGCTGGCTTGACAAGGACAGAGATAGACTGGAGCCAACTCAGCGGGCAGTTTTAAACAAATTCACTGCACATTTTGGGGTTCAAGCATGATGTCTGTGGAATTAACATTTTGGGATTCCCACAGCAAACCGTACAGCAGCTCCTCACATCTGTGCGGTTAAATCAACATTGGAGAGGAGATGTAAGTAGCGATTTGAAAAACGAGAGAGTGAGGACTGCAGATGCTGGACTGGGTGGTGCTGGGAAAGCACAGCCAGTCAGGCAGCATCTGAGGAGCAGGAGAATCATCGTTTCAAGCTTAAGCTATTCATCAGTAATGCAGCTCGATTCTCCTGCTCCTCGGTTGCTGCCTGACCGGCTGTGCTTTTCCAGCACCACATGTTTTGACAGCAATTTAACAACGTAATATCAGACCGGCCGGGTTACCATGAATGATGTTCGCTACATGTACCTTGTATGCCATAATTCCAATTGAGCCGTGACCTTCTGGCTTCATCGGTGTACGGTACAGCTAACCACGGCATCTCGTTAAAATACTGTTTAAAGGAGTCTTCTGACCTGAGGGGTAAAGAATGGCAGCACTGAAACAGTCTGGTGTGTTTTTTTGCAAACGGTTATGAGTTGATGCAAGGGGTGGAGTGGGTGGGGGGGGGGAAGAAATGCAGTTCAAGAGGCAGCAGATGTTGTTACCACCAATACTCTGGATGGGACGCCCCTCAGAGGACTGGCGCCGATTCGATGGGCTGAATGGCCTCTTTCTGCCCTGCAGGGATTTGATGACCCTCTGCCACATTCCTCGTGAGGGTTTTCCTCCCAGTCCAGCCACCCACCATTGTCACTACCTTGCCTCCGTGGCACTTTACTGACTGCTTCCCCCAGACAAAAGCGACTGAGGCTGGGGCACGGGAAAGCTGATGAGTACGGCCAAATGCCCAAGCCACAAAATAGGGAGTGCCCACCTCCTGCCTCTCTGGCTTGATATTTATTCATTTACTTGGCGCCGACCAGCTGCCAAAGCCCCAGCAGACTGCCAGCAGTGTTTTGAGCAGTGACACCAAACATCGGTGACAGAGAGTGATGCCAGGTCCTCTGTACAGCTTCTCCAGCTGAAAACAGGGCATTGCTTGTCCAACGACCCTTCCCGTTCACCTCTGCTGTCAGGACGGCCAACTACCTGTGGTGTCTGCAAACAGGAAGTCGTGGGCTTCTAGACTTTACCACACTTAGCAATCATCAAAGCTACAATCTCTTTATTCTAAAATGACACAAAATGCTGGAGAAACTCAGCAGTTCTGACAGTATTCGGGGCAAAAGAAACAGAGTCAACATTCGCTGTTCTAAAGTAGGGCCACACTGGATTTGAATCTCTGTTTTTCTCTCTCTCTGAGTTTCTCCAGCACTTTCTGCTCCCTTTTCAGATTTTCAGCACCAGCTGGACTCTGCTATTATTATAACTTATTTATTTTGGTTAGTTCTGGCAAAAAATCGATCTGTAGCATCCATTCTACTCCTCTCTCCACAGGTGTTGCCTGACCTGCTGAGTATTTGCGGCATTTTCTGTTTTTTATTTCAGATTTCCAGCTCCACAGCATTTTCCTTCAGTAACACGTTTCACTTCTTTACCTGTCACGTGATCATCCTGTTTCTCGCTTGCATCATCATCATCACCTTTTTTGACATTTAATCTCCCTGCCCATCCATCCAGCACAGAACAGACCCTTCAGCCCAACCAGTCCATAATCCCAAACTAAATTAGTCCCACCTGCCTGCTCTGGGCCCATCTCCCTCCAAACCTTTCCCATTCATGTACTTACCCAAATGTCCTTTAAACGTTGTAACTGTGCTCACACCCACCACTTCCCCAGGAAGTTCATTCCACACACGAACCACTCTCTGTTGTCCCTCATGTCCTTTCGCCCCTCACATTAGAAATGTACCCGCTAGTCTTGAAATCCCCCACCCTAGGGATACAAACATCAGCCTTACCCACAGCCCTCATGACTTTATAAACCTCCAAAAGGTCACCCCTCAGCTTCCTACGCTCCAGGGAAAAAAACTCCCAGCCTATCCTGCCTCTCCTTGTAACATGTCACATCGAGAGGGAATGGGCGGCACGGTGGCTCAGTGGTTAGCACTGCTGCCTCACAGCGCCAGGGACCTGGGTTCAATTCCCCCCTCAGGCGACTGTCTGTGTGGAGTTTGCACATTCTCCCCGTGTCTGTGTGGGTTTCCTCCGGGTGCTCCGGTTTCCTCCCACAGTCCAAAGATGTGCAGGTTAGATGAATTGGCCATGCTAAATTGCCCATAGTGTTAGGTGTAGGGGAACAGGTCTGGGTGGGTTGGACCGAAGGGCCTGTTTCAACACTGTAGGGAATCTAATCTAATGGAAAGGTTTGTCTGAATGAAGATGGTTATTTCAGTTATGCAGGGCAGTGGTGAGACCCCATCTAGATTACTGTGCATTCTCCTGGCCCCATTATTTATGGATCATTCTCACTGGTGTCTTTATTGCCTGTTAAAAAGCAGCAATTGTGAATTATTTCCCAGCTCATTTGAGATCTTAACTAAAGAAATAACAAGATTGGATCCTGGTTGGGGAAAACACACCTGCCTTTCACCTTATCTATAGCCCTCATGACTGTATAAACCTCAAGGTCACCCCTCAAACTCCTGTGAAAAAAGTCCCAGCCTATCCTTATAACTCAAACCCTCCAGTCCCATGTAGGCCAGAACCATCTGCCCTGGTGGGATTTGAACCCAGAACATGAGCCATGTTTCCGGATCAATAGTCTAGCAATAATACCACTGGACTATTACCTCCCTGTAATACCACAATACTTCAACTTGTGTCACTGCTCAAGCAGAACAGAGTCGACAGTGTGAGAGTAAGGTCAAGAAGTTTTGGATTATGGAGCAAAGATGGAATTGAGGTGCCAATCAGTGATGAACAGCCGGCTCATTTTCTGAGGTGAGCATTGTCTACTGTTATGTTGATTGAGCTACACTCTGACTGGCTATCTCTCAAGGGGCTGAGTGGCCTCCCCTCAATCACACAGCATTATGGGTTAGCTCTTCATCATTCATGGGATGTGAACAGTTGCCCAGAGGGCAGTTAAGAGCCAACAACATTATTGTGGGTCTGGAATCACACGTAGGCCAGACCAGGTACGTTTGGCAAGTTTACATCCCTAAATGGCATCAATGAATCGGATGAGGGTTACACTGATAGTGGAGTGCGCTAGCTTTATATTCCAGATTTTTAATTGGGTTCAGAATTCACCACCTGTTTTGGTGGGATTTGAACCCACCATCCACAGAACATTAACCAAGGGTTCTGGATAACTACTCCAATGGCATTATCACCACACCAATGGATATCAGAGCTGCTGTATGTCGGCTAATCCAAATGTAGTCCTCAGAGGAGGAAGAAGCAGCCAACCATTTTTTTAACAACACGGTCCTATTTCTGTGTTTATATTCACCAGTTTATCAGGCTTGAATTTCTCAGGCCTGGAGATTTTGAAAGGATTGTTTACTCACCCTGCTGCATCATGGGAAGAAAAATGCAACCGAGGTCTCTTTGCTTGACACATTTTCACTATAAATTTGTATTGTTGTCAGACTAAGAGACCTCGGTTGCATTTATCTTCCCATGATGCAGTGGGGTGAGTAAACAATCCTTTCCAAATCAAATTTATAGTGAAAATGTTTTTAAATGGTGCAGTATCGGAAGTTTGTGGAACACAAGAATTGAAAGCTCTCAATCCTAGGGACTAAGTGGTCAGGTCAGGGTGTGCAGCAAGATGGCTGTTGTTCTTTTAATTCTCTTTAGCCCCTTCCTCCTCCTTTTACTGACAAACAACTAGTCCTTCTGGCACGTAGGTCTTACAAGAGAGTGCCAAAATCCCAATGATTTATGCACAGAATACAACACAAGGCAGGCTGAAACCTGACATTTAATAAGTATGTCTGTTGTTCAACAGCTGCCAAGTTATCTCAAAGCTGTCCAGCACAGGAAAAAGCTTATGTTTATAATTAAAGTCACTGGTTATAAATACTTGTGAAAGAATGTGAGGACCAGTGCTGGCCTTATACCAGCCCCAATTCTGACCTTCATGTTGCTTTCATTGCAATGTCAAGCACAGGTATTGGACATTTCTTCCCTACTCCAGCCCATCCTTTATCTCTCATTGTCTTTCTTTCTCACACACAATTGCTCAGTGAGAATACAATAGGTTAGGCAAGGGGAGTACACAGGACCTGCGATGTCAAGGGTCACAGGCATACAAGAACATCAGCACTTTCACGTTCTCCTCCAGATTTTACACCCTGAACGCACACTGACTGTTCCCACATCCCAACATTCCTGGGTCAAAATGCTCAAGTCCCCTTGACAACGGCACTATTTGTGCGCCTACAGCACAATTAATGGTAGGATCTTGGTGAGTGTTGTTGAACAGAAGGACCGAGGGGTTCAGGCATATAATTCTTTGAAGTTTGCACCATTGGTAGACAGGCTGATTAAGAAGGCATTTAGCATGCTTGTCTTCATTGCTCAGATATTTGAATATTAGAGTGGGGAGGCAGGGTGGCTCAGTGGTTAGCACTGCTGCCTCACAGTGCTAGGGACCTGGGTCCAATTCCACCCTTGGATGACTGTCTGTGTGGTGTTTGTATGTTCTTCCTGTGTCTGTGTGGGTTTCCTCTGGGTGCTCTGGTTTCCTCCCACAGTCCAAAGATGTGCAGGCTGGGTGAATTGACCATGGAAAATGCAGTGTAACAGGGATGGGGTGGGATGCTCTCCAGAGGGTTGGTAGGAGTTTGATAGGCTGCTTCCATGTTGTAAGGATGCTCTGATTCTAGCCTCTGGGAAGTCATGTTGAGGTTGCACAGGTGAGGCCTCTTCTGGAGTACTGTGTCTAGTCCTGTCACAGGAAGGACATTATTAAGCTTGAGAGGGTCAGAAGTGATTTAGCAGGTGGGTGGAATGGAAGGTTTGAGTTATAGGGAAAGGCTGGATAGCCTGTGACTTTTTTCACTGGAGTGTCGGAGATTGAGAGTAACGTTATGGTGATTTTTAAAATCATGAGGTGTGTGGATAAGGTGAATAAGAGGTGTCTTTTCCTTAGGGTAGGCAATTTTGAGAGTAGGGGGGGGATATTTTTAAGGTGAGAGGAGAAATATTTAAGAAAGACATGGGGGCAACATTTTTACACAGACAGTGGTCAGGGTGTTGGATGAATTTCTAGAGAAAGTGATTGGCATGGGTACAGTTACACGTTTAGATGACATATGAATAAGTACATGAATACATGTGTTTGGAAGGATATGGGCCAAGCGCAGGCAGGTGGGACTAGTTTAGTTTGGGATAATGGTCGGCATGGACTGTCTGGGCCGAAGGGTCTGTTTCCACGTTCTAGGACTCTGTGACTCAAAAAGGTGGCTCACTAACACATTCTCAAGGGCAGTTAGGGATGGGTAATAAATTCCTGTCATGGCAGCACGTGTACGATGATGATGTCAAATAGGCACAAGTGGGATTGGTAACTGCAAAGGTCTCTGTCGAGTAAGTGCCGTGTCTTCTACCGACTGACAACCATGTTCTGCGAGACTGCACGACAGAGTTGGTTCCTAGCTGGCCCTGCCAACCCAGTCAGGAATCCTGATACCTTAGCGATTTGAAATAAACTGAGAAGTCTCAACACCAAGTAATGAGTTTTAATTCAAACTGTGAACAATTTGTTGGATGGTGAATGGAACACAGAGGCTCCCTTCAGAGCAGAGAAAGCTAAGGGCAGATCTGATCATGGTCTTTCCAATTCAAGAAGGAATAGACTTGAGTGAATAAAGAAAAACTGTGACCAACGGGTGAGAGATCAATGAGCTAACCCTAACCCTGTCCCTAACTCTAACTCTATCCCTAGTGCGGCTGTTGGGTATGTTATGTTGGATAAAAGATCCAACCTCCAACTCATCTCAACTGTTCTAGACGTTTCCATTTGACAGGCTTGAACTTCTCAGGCCTGGAGATTTGGAAAGGATTGTTTACTCACCCTACTGTGTCACGGGAAGATAAATCCTGTCAAGGTCTTTTAGCTTGACAAAGTGGCAAATTAATAGTGAGACGCGCTTAAATGGTGCAGCATCAGAAATTTGAAGGGACATGTTGTGTCGGCCTCAAGGTTGGAAGCCATTAAGTTGTAGGGCCTAACAGATTCAAAGGGAAGGTTTGTTAATGGCTATTCTAATAACCAGTGACTGGTTCAAGAATGAAAACCAGATGTGAAATCACAACCTACTGTAGGATTTGGGTGTAAAAGGATTTTGGGTGTGCAAAATATCACCCACTCCTGCCTTAGAACATTACAGCGCTGTCCAGGCCCTTCAGCTCTTGATGCTGTGCCAACCTGTGAAACCCATATGAAGCCCATCTAACCTACACTATTCCATTTCCATCCACATCTTTATCCAATGACCATTTAAATGCCCTTAGAGTTGGTGAGTCTACTGCTGTTGCGGGCAGGATGCTGCCCTTGGAAAATGGCAGGGTGCTGAGCTTCCAGGAGAAAGTGAGGGCTGCAGATGCTGGAGATCAGAGCTGAAAATGTGCTGCTGGAAAAGCGCAGCAGGTCAGGCAGCATCCAAGGAACAGGAGAATCGACGTTTCAGGCATAAGCCTTTCTTCAGGAATGAGGAGAGTGTGCCAAGCAGGCTAAGATAAAAGGTAGGGAGGAGGGACTTGGGGGAGGGGCGTTG
>NC_057737.1:8794064-8831630 GCF_004010195.1 Chiloscyllium plagiosum | reverse complement strand
TTATGCCCGAAACGTCGATTCTCCTGCTCCTTGGATGCTGCCTGACCTGCTGCGCTTTTCCAGCAACACATTTTCAGTGCTGAGCTTCCAGCTCAGGGTTGCCCGGCCTGAAACCCATTCTCACCCTGCTCTAAGTCAACCAAGCGGGACATGGCTGAAGGAGCTATGCTGCTGGAGGAACCTTAACACTGAACCTGTCAGAGGGAACGGAGTCTACTTTACCTGTCAGCACTGACGAAAACAATCTCAAACTTGTGTCCCATCTCTTTGATTTTCCGATATGTCTCCACAAGCACTCGGGTGAGACTTCTGCAAGGAGGGCACTGTATTCGAAAGGAGAGAATTAATGCAGTTAGCAGTTGGGTTCTGTTACTCTGCACCGATACTGCGCAGAGTTTTCTTAATCATTAAAAACACTTCCAGAACACTATTACACGTCACTTTTTTTTAAATGTTTTCGGTAACTGCCAACATCTGGCAAACACACCTCCTAGTCCTGGGATCTTGTATTTTCATTGTATTAGCTAGAGCCAGTGAGAGGGTGCTGGCCTACTGGGGATATCTCAAAGGGTTTCGGATCATGCTGGAATATGTTCAAAAACCAATCAAACGTCTTCCTCCTCAGCCCCTCTCTCTCTAATGTGCTCTCCAAAGGTACTGACCCTGCTGTACAGTTTTGTTTTAAAAGAGAGCTCTGGAAGTGTATTTGGCAGTTCGGTTCAGCAAAACAGTGTCGCACGGTTACTAAGGGGTGAAGTGGGGCGTTTGAGTATTACTCGGGAGGACTGTTTCTGAACAGTGTCCCTCTCCCACCCTGCATAAACATCAGCCCATCCCAAAACGCTGGTCTTCATACGTTCGCTTACAACAGGTTCTGTTCCCCCTTCGTCATTCAGTCACCCCCTACATCCTCTCGCAATCCGGCAGAATCTCGATTTTAAGACTCCCCTTCATGTATTCGCAACCACTTATTGTCTTAACCCTACCCATCCCCATCATCTTCAGCATAACCAACTGCGCTCGCTGGTATTGGCAGGGGCACCTCCAGCTGAAATGAAAACAGAAAATGCTAGAGAAACTCAGCAGCATCTGCGGAGACAGAAATAGAGTTAACATCCCAAGTCCTTTTTGATTCTTCTTCTGAGCTTCAGCTGGTCCAGCCTAACTCTCTGCAATTCCCTTCGTAAATCTCTCCACATCTCTCCCTCCTCCCTTAAGTTGCTCATCAGATCAACTTCTTGCAGCAACATTGTCTTACGCAATTGTCAGAAATGTAGCTTGATAATGCCCTTGTGTAACCCCCTGACCATAGACATAGGAGTAAAAGCAGGCCATTCAGCCCATTGAGGTGAAAGTGAGGACTGCAGACGCTGGAGATTAGAGTCAAGATTAGAGTGGTGCTGGAAAAGCACAGCAGGTCAGGCAGCATCCCAGGAGCAGGAAAATCGACATTTTGGGCAAACACTCTTCATCAGGAATGTCCTTAATCTTGACATTCAGACCACTGATTCTACTCTGCTATTTTGTAGGGTAGGTTTTTTAGATTAGATGAGATTAGATTACCTTATAGTGTGGAAACAGGCCCTTCGGCCCAACAAGTCCACACCGACCCGCCGAAGCGCAAACCACCCAGACCCCTACATTTACCCCTTACCTAACACTACGGACAACTTAGCATGGCCAATTCACCTGACCTGCACATCTTTGGACTGTGGGAGGAAACCGGAGCACCCGGAGGAAACCCACGCAGACACGGGGAGAATGTGCAAACTCCACACAGTTGGTCGCCTGAGGCGGGAATTGAACCCGGGTCTCTGGCGCTGTGAGGCAGCAGTGCTAACCACTGTGCCACTGTGCCGCCCACTAGTTGTAGAATTATAGAGATAAACAGCACGCAAACAGACCCTTTGGTCCAACTTTTCCATGCTGACCAAATATCCCAACCCAACCTTGTCCTACCTGCCAGCACTTGACCCATGTCCCACGAAACCATTCCTATTCATCTACCCATCCAGATATCTTTTAAATGTTGTAATTGTACCAGCCTCCACCACTTCCTCTGGCAGCTCATTCCATACACGCACCACCCTCTGCGTGAAAAAGATGCCCCTTAGGTCCCTGTTAAATTTTTCCCCTCTCACCCTAAACTTATGCCCTTCCCCACCCCAGTGTGGAAACAGGCCATTTGGCCCAACAAGTCCACACCAACCCTCCAAAGAGTATCCCACCCAGACTCATTCCCCTCCCCTATTACTCTACATTGGCCCCTGACTAACATCTCTAGCCTACACATCCCTGAACATTAAGGGCAATTGAGCATGGCCAATTCACCTCACCTGCACATCTTTGGACTGTGGGAGGAAACCCATACAGACACGGGGAGAATGTGCAAACTCCACACAGACAGTCGCCCAAGGTGGGAATCGAACCCATGTCCCTGGTGCTGTGAGGCAGCAGTGCTAACCACTGAGCCACCGTGCCACCCAAGTCTCCTATGCCTCGGAAAAGCTGGTCCGAATGAGACAAAAGGAATGACCCAAAACCTCGAAAGTGAATGGAATATTAGCAGCAGCCTGGGATGGGGCTAGCATTGATCTGATCATCCTGGAATAACACTGGTTTATTGGAGAGGGACGTGCTAGAAACCCTCTCAGACGATCTCTTTGTGCAGATGAGTCTAGGTTTGAAACTGAAGGTCACCACAGCTGATGTGAAAAACGTCCAAGATCTGGACACTGTGAATGGTAACCAGGGAGGAGCTAATTACTGAAGTCGCTGGAATCTGTACAGAAAACACCAAATGCTGGCGATCACAGTGGGTCAGGCAGCATCCATGGAGAGAGAGCAAGCTAATGTTTCCAGTCTAGATTGCTCTTCATCAGAGCTCGCTCTCTCTCTCTCCATGGAAGCTGCCTGACCTGCTCTGATCTCCAGCATTTGCTGTTTTCAGTCAGGAAGGGTGACCAGTCTGGGGACCCCAACCCAAGTCAACGCCTTCAGGCGGCAATGGGAAAAATACAATTGGGAACAGGAATGCTCAAGCACCAGTCCCGTACTACAGGAAATGGAAGATTCCGGCCTTACCCAGTGTGCAGAGAAGTAGACACCAACGTAACTGCCATCCAGTGCAGTGCTGTCCACGACCTGCCCGTTGTTCTTGATCAGTGATCCAGCCATTACCTCACCAAAGGATTTGGAGCCCCACGGAAACTCCGACCCTGCTCGGGTTAACAATCTGGTTAGTGCAGTTACCAAACCGATCGGGGAGCATGGTACTTGTTGGTGCACCCGCGGCCGTCTGAAACAGTGAGGGTGGGGGGAATGGGGGGGGTGTGGGTTGGTAACCAGGCTGTCATCCCTACCTAGAGGATCATCCCGGATTATCAGGTGGCCGTTCCTGCTGATGGTCCTTCCCGTGCTGCCCTCTATGAAAATTAGTGACGGAACATTGGTCACTTTATACTTGCTCCACAGCTTTATCTGAAATCGGAGAGCAGAAACAAATAAAACAAAGTCAGAACATTTAAGCTGGTCATGCCTCCTGTCAACCAGCCTACACTGAATATTGGATAGAATTCCTGCCAGCTGCACAATGTGACTGGCTGCTGGGTTTGGAAGAATGGGTGAAGGAGAGCTTTCTGTCTGGATATATCACTACCTGGTGTGGTAACTGTGCCATTCAAGATCGGAGACAGTTACAGAGAGTGGTGAACTCGGCCTGGACAATCACAAAGGCCAAGCTCCCATCTACAGAATCCATCTACCAGGCCCGCTGTCAAGGAAAGGCCGCCAGCATTCTCAAAGATCCATCCCACCCCGGCAATGTTTTTCTACAACCTCTACCATCGGGGAGAAGGTACAGAAGCCTGAACACACGCACCAGCCGGTTTCACAACAGTTTCTACCCGACTGTTGTTAGAATACTGAATGGACTCACAGACTCTTAACATTCGCCTGTACCTGTGTTTTTGTTTTTGCTAGGAGAAAGTGAGGACTGCAGATGCTGGAGACCAGAGTTGAAAAATGTGGTGCTGGAAAAGCGCAGCAGACCAGGCAGCATCCGAGGAGCAGGAGAATCGATGTTTCGGGCATAAGCCCTTCTTCAGGAATGAGAGGAAGAAGATTGCAGGTCAAGAGGGCGGTGCTGGATCCGGGGGTTGGGACTGAGATAAGGTGGGGGGAGGGGAAATGAGGAAGCTGGAGAAATCTACATTCATCCCTTGTGGTTGGAGGGTTCCTAGGCAGAAGGTGAGGTGCTCTTCATCCAGGGGTCGTGTGGCCAGGGTCTGGCAATGGAGGAGGCGAAGGACCTGCATGTCATTGGCGGAGTGGGAGGGGGAGTTAAAGTGTTCGGCCACGGGGTGGTTGGGTTGGTTGGAGCGGGTATCCCAGAGGTGTTCCCTGAAACGTTCCGCAAGTAGGCGGCCTGTCTCCCCAATGTAGAGGAGACCACATCGGGTGCAGCGGGTACAGTAAATGATGTGTGTAGAGGTGCAGGTGAATTTGTGACGGATCCATTTGGGCCTTGGAGGGAGGTGAGGGGGCAAGTTTTGCACTTCTTGTGGTTTTGCTTTTGCCGCTGTTTACCTATCATTTACTTATCTATGCTACTTAACTCTGTGATCTGCCTGTATTGCTCGCAAGACAAAGCTTTTCACTCTGCCTCGGTACACGTGACAATAAATTCAAATCAATTCAATTCAATTCATTTCCTATCCCGGCCTGTTTCCTCCCTGAGGGCAGCAACAATTCAGCTCAGTGGTAATTGTCGTCTGCTGCACTGTTGTTCCACCCTCACATCAAGTTCCCAGTCAGAGCTGAATTCTTCCAGTCTAACTTCCCAAGTTGGAGTTTCATTTCCACAAGGAGGGAGGATCGATGGGTAACATGCCAACAGGTTGTTGGGTACCATGATGCGGGTATCAATTCCCTTATACAGAACCTCCCGAACCAGTTTAGTCCTGGGGCAGTGAAGGGAGAGAGAAATTAAGCAGGGGTTGTGCAACTAAACATCCCCACTAAACAGCAATAACGAGTCTTTATATGACACAATCAGACATCCCACTGTCATATCTTGGGAAAACTAGAATACAAAGTTTGGAATCAAACCGCTATTAGAGAAGTTGACGGAAAGCTTTGTTAAAGAAGTAGGTTTTTGTGAAATAGCTGCAAGTTCTTTTTTAAAAAGGAGAGACATTAAGTGATTTCAGGGCCACCTCCTAACTGAGAGCTTTTGTTTTCAAAATAAAACTCACTCAGAGAACCCAGGCTGTCCTCCAGACCTTTGGAAAGCTTGGGTTTCCACCAATTTGTCAGTCATTCCGTTTGGCACTAAACCAGCAGGTAAGTAAGAAGGCAACTGAGCCTTCATTCAAAAGTGTAGACGAGTGAATGTGGGTTCGAAGATCTTTTGTAGCTACAGTAAATCAAATTAGACTGCCTGCGTGAATGATCAAGTATTGTCAGGGAAGACAACAAGAGTTCTACATCTTGTGAACCACTTGACGAACAGAATATTGAAGAACTGAGTGAGTCTTTGATACACTTTTCTCAAACGTCCATTTGAATAGGAACACAGATATAGCCCAGAATTTTAAAAAAAGGAAAACTATAAACACATCCAATCGCTTTGCAAGTTAATCTCGAAGACTCAGAAAGCCTCAGGCTCATAGGAACAGGAGTAGGCCATTCAGCCCATCAAGCCTGTGCTGCCATGTAATGAGGCCATGACCTAATTCCATTGACCTACCCTTGGCCCATACCCCTTAATACCCTTGCTTAACACAAAAAAGATGCTAGCTTTAAAATTAACAACTGATCCAGCATCCACTCGCATTTATAGAATTCCAAACATCTACCATGCTTTGTGTGTAGAAGTGCTTCCTAATATCTCTCTTGAACAGGTTGGTCCAAATTCTCATCATATGACCCCAAGTTCTAGAATCCCCAATCAGTGGAAATAGTTTATCTTTATCTACTCTGTCTTTTCCTGTTAATATCTTGAAGACTTTGACCTTAACCTTCTAAGAGAACAGGCCTAATTTATATAATTTCTCCTCATAAATTAACTCCTTAAGTCCAAGGATCATTCTTGGAACCCTATGTTGTACTCCCTCCAAGGCCAATCTTCCTTCTGAAGGAGTGGTACCCAGAACTGCTCACAGTACGCCAATGGGGTCTACCCAAGGTTAACCAGACTCAATTGGATGTAAATGGATGACAGCTGGGAGGTTGCAAGGAGCAAGAGTGCCCCCTTCAGTTTGGGAGTAAAATCTTCAACCATCTGCGATCCCTGTTGCTGGTTGCTATGGGTTACCCCGAGGCTGTCAGTTGTATTTGGTTTTTGTCTTGACATAGTGAACTATGTCTTGACACAATCTTTCTCGTACTGAACCTGCACAGGGTCCGGGGCAGATTCACCAGAACGATACTGGGGCTAAAAGGGTTAAATTATATCAGCAGTTCCAAATCCTCACAGCACATAAGACTAACAAGGCTGCTCTAATGTTAGAAATGTTGGAAGACCTTCTACAGAGTAGATACCCAGGTACAAAAGAATGAAGAGCAGGGGCAGGCCATTCGGCCCCTCAAAGGCTGCTGCAGCATTCAATGGCTGATCAGAGGGTGGCCTCAACTCCACATTCCTGTTTGCCATCCCACAGGACTGATCAAAGACTTGTCTGATTCATCCTGGAAGATGTTCAGTGACGCAGCCCTTGCTGCTCGCTGTGGGAGGGGGCTCTACAGATTAAAGACCCTCAGAGAAAGGAAAAACTCCCCTCCATCTTAAATAGGAGAGCCCCTACCCTAGTTCCAAATACCCTTCACACCTCCTTGTAGCACCTCCTCAGGACCTTGTATTTTCCGTTCCTCTATACTGTGAAGAGTTTAGGGATGACCAGCACAATCTTTCCCTAAAAGACACTCTCTTCATCACTGGAACCAGTGAATACAGAGAAACAAGTTCCTGGGGTGGGGCATCGTAAAACAAGGATGCGCATTCCCATTGAATTAGTGCTGGGTCATTTACAAGTAGGGTAGCACAGTGGCTCAGTGGTTAGCACTGCTGCCTCACAGTGTCAGGGACCTGGATTCGATTCCAGCCTCAGGTGACTGTCTGTGTGGAGTTTGCACGTTTTTCCCGTATCTCCGTGGGTTTCCCCCGGGTGCTCTGGTTTCCTCCCACAATCCAAGGTTTTGCAGGTTAGGTGAATTGGCCATGCTAAATTGCCTATAGTGTCCAGGAATGTGTAGGTTAGGTGTGTTAGCCATGGGAGATGCAGGGCTATAGAGGAGGGGTGTGGGTCTTGGAGGAATGCTCTTTGGAAGGTCAGTGGGGGCTGAATGACCAGCTTCCTTAGTGTAGGGATTCTATGGAGTGATCTCAGGAAACATGCTTTCTATGTGAAGTGCAGGAGAGACCTAGAACTCCCTCCCCAAAATGATTGTGGTGTGGGAGGGGGGTTTCCAATGAGTGATTTAACCCTGCGGCAGGCAGACTATTTTGTAGGAACATAGAAAATAGGAGGAGGAGGAGGCCATTCAGCCCTTTCAGTCTGCTGTGCTATTCAATATGATCACAGCTGATCATCCAACTCAGTCCCCCAATCCTGCTGTCTTCCCCCATACCCTTTGGTCACTTTAGCTCCAATAACTATATCTGTCTCCTTCTTGAAAGCATTTAATGTTTTGGCCTCAACATTTTTTCTTTGGTTGTTAATTCTACAGGCTCCCCACTCTCTGGGTGAAGATATTTAGAGTCATAGAGATGCACAGCATGGAAACAGACCCTTCGGTCCAACATGTCTATACCGACCAGATATCCCAACCTAATCTAGTCCCTCTCCACATCTCAGTCTTAAAAGGTAGATCCCATATCCTTAAACTGTGACCCCTGGTTAGGGCCCAGGTAATAAGTGATCGTGAACAGACATGAAGGTAACAGAATGGGGACAGAGCGAGAATATGGCTTTGAGATAGAGGATCAGCCATGATCGTAGACAATGGTGGAGCAGGCTCAAAGGGCTGAATGGCCTTCTCTTGTTGCTAGTTCTCATAAAATCCAAAGGCTGGATTTCCTGGTTCCTATGTTTGGAATTCTGAAAGAGATGAGAAAGTGCATTGGAAAGTAAAGAGAGTGCAGGTTCATAACTCCTTGAAAGTGGAGTCGCAGGTAGATAGGATAGTGAAGGAGGCGTTTGGTATGTTTTCCTTTATTGGTCAGAGTATTGAGTACAGGAGTTGGGAGGTCATGTTGTGGCTGTACAGGACATTGGTTAGGCCACTGTTGGAATATTGTGTGCAATTCTGGTCTCCTTCCTATCAGATAGATGTTGTGAAACTTGAAAGGGTTCAGAAAAGATTTACAAGGATGTTGGCAGGATTGGAGCTATAGGGAGAGGTTGAATAGGCTGGGGCTGTTTACCTGGAGCGTCGGAGGCTGAGGGATGACCTTATAGAGGTTTATAAAACCACGAGGGGCATGGATAGGGTAAATAGGCAAAATCTTTTCCCTGGGTTGGGGGAGTCCAGAACTAGAGGGCATAGGTTGAAAGTGAGAGGGGAAAGATATAAAAGAGACTTAAATGGCAACTTTTTCACGCAGAGGGTGGTATGTGTATGGAATGAGCTGCCAGAGGAAGTGATGGAGGCTGGTACAATTGCAACATTTAAGAGGCATCTGGGTGGGTACATAAATAGGAAGGGTTTGGAGGGATATGGGCTGGGTGCTGGCAGGTGGGACTAGATTGGGTTGAGATATCTGGTTGGCGTGGACGATTGGGACCAATGGGTCTGCTTCTGTGCTGTACATCTCCATGACTCTATGAGTCTATGTCAGGCTCAGTATTCACCCATGCGCTGGCAAACAAAACTCTCTCTCTCAGCTGTTAACGGAGCAGAGGTAAATGTGAAGCAAATTCTGGCAGAGATTGCCTTAGCCAGGGCGAGTGCTGTTACAATGTAAGTCTGTACAGATGCGTTCCTGACAGTTTAATTGCCCACTGTAGCTCTGAACCAGCCCTGCAGCAGATGGCAGAGTGGAAATGCCACATGTCAACTGAGCTATGTTAGTCTTCCATTTGCCTCACCTCGTCCCAATCTGGTGTCCGATGATGGGGCATTAAGGGTGCGATTTTTATATTGGGTGCAGAGACTTAAAAACAAACCTGCACAACTTTAACTTCGTTCACCGTCTGGTTAAGCCCCACGATTAAGCGCTCTGCAAATGAGGAAACTTGCAATCAAAAAAAATCCATCTGGGCCCTCACGCTATCCAGAAATCACTGACAGATGTGTGAATTCTTCATTCCCCAGAGAAGGCTTTTAAAGTTTTAAATGAGACAAACTTCCTAAACCCTTCGATACGCAGCATGAGAGAGATTGCCGCAGGCAATTCACGCGTGCACTACATTTCCTATTTATTAAAGGAGGTCTTCGAATCTCACCTTAATGCAGTGAGAAAATCCTTACATGGGCTAAGTAAAAACACACTCTAATTTCCTTCCTTCCTCTGCAGTCTCCCCCCTCCTGCCCAGCCCCCCCACAACCTTTTAATTGCAAAGTTTACAAGAATTTATACATTTGCAGGTCAGGGCAGGACACAGTGGAATTCATTCTGGTGTCTGGCTTGACAGACCAGGGGGAAGGGCTGGTTGGCAGCGACTGGGGGCTATTTCTCATCGGAAGGCCCCAATTTGACCTCTGGTGTGGGAGGAAGAGACGAGCTGGGCCCGCAGAGATATGAATGGACAGTAAGGCATTGGATGTCTCGCTCAGGATGTTGAGCTTTCCAGCCTCAATGTGGAACCTGCAGCAAGAGGCACATCCTCCTCAGGCAAGTTTTTCCAATCGAGGGCTGGTCAGGAGCCGGAGGTCAGTAGTAAGTAGGGGTCTCGGTTTTGTCGGGAGCAGTGGCCATTTCTGCGAAAGGACTCTAATCAATGTTTGTTTAGATGCACCATAGAAGGCATTCTATTTGGATGCTTCACAGCCAGGTATGTCAACTGCTCTGCCCAGGATCTTAAGAAACTACAGAGAATTGTGAACACAGCCTGATCCATCACCCAAGCCAACCTGTCACCCACTGACTCCATCTACCTTCCTCGGGAAGGCAGCCAATATCACCAAAGGCCCCCTCCCACCCCGGTTATAATGTCCTCCAAACTCTTCCATCGGTCATAAGATACAGAAGCTTAAACACACGTACCAACAGGTTCAACAACAGCTTCATTCTGACTTCTGAATGGATCTCTCTAATTTTAAGTTTAATGTTGATCTCGCTTTCTGTCCACCTTCTCTGCAGCTGTAACATTGTATTGCTCGCTCTGTTCTATTACCTTAATGCATCTTGTATGTATGATCTTCCTGTACTGCACACAAAACAAAATGTTTCACTATACCTAGGTACATGTAACAATAGTAAATCAAATCAAAGCAAAAATGAACCGGCTAATCCAGGATGCTGGGCATGCTCACTGACCACATCACGGAATTATTACAGGGAGGCCATTTGGCCCATGTAACTGTACCTGCTCTTCAAACAAGCATCAATACCTCATGCCAATCCCCTGTTCCCCCCCTATACTCTTGTATATTGTTTCTGCCCACACAGTTACCTGACACCGTCTCAAATGCCTCAGTTCGAATCTGCGCCCATTACACTTCCAGACGTGAAGGGTAAAGTCACCATAGTTGAGTCGCATCAGAGAGAGAGAGAGATGACAGATTTAGCCTGAGGGTCAGTACACTTCAGGGGAGAGGAGAGATCAAGAAGGAGAATCTATCATGGTAATCTCAGCCAGGGCAGGAATCGAATCCATGCTGCTAATAGCATTCAACACTGCAAACCATCCGTCCAGCCAACTGAGCTAATCTCTACCTGAAGAATACATTATAGATGGCATCTCCTAACATTCACTTTTAATGAGGTTAAGTTAAACCCAACTTTGCTCATAAGTACAAATACAGAAACATCTACAAATGTTCAAATGTTTACAAATTTACAAGTAACTGCACAAAATGACTCACGTTCAAAGCAAAGCTGGAGCACATAAAGTCTCAAGTGGAATGTATCAGGAAATGGACTTGCCTAAATAGTCTCCAATTCACAGCAACCTGCCTCGAGAACGCAAGCTCCATTTTCCTTTGAGAGATTTCTGGCAGTAAAATAACTGTCTGGATCTTCTATATTATTTTCTCGTGCAGCTACAATGCCCACAACTGAGCGGCCAATACTTTTTGGGCCTACCTCGCCCTGACACATCCTCACAGCCTCCTGTGGAAATTCGGCAGCACAGGTATTTGTTCATGGGATATGGGCACTGCAGGCACGTGTTGGCCATCCCTCACTGCCTTTACTGAGCAGCTTCTGCATTGGGTTCATGCTGGTTGGTGAGGTGATGGGGTAGCATTCATGGTGATGAATAATAATCCACAGGTCCAGGCTAATGTGCAAAAGTGGATCTTGTGGTGCAGTGGTCGGGTCCCTACCCTCTGGCCAGGAGGTCCAGGTCGCGACAGACCTCAGCATATGACAGGTGCGTTGTAAACAGGTTGGATTTGCCAATTCCCAAATCTCCACAACAACGTTATGTTTTATCATTGGAGAGGGCGGGGCTGTTTGCCTGAAGGTTAAAGTCTTTGAAGGGGCCACAAAGGCTCCATTTCATTCTGACCAGTGCAGGAAAGTGAGGTCCTGTCTCATGATTTGAGGATGGCATTTTCAGGATTGCAACTCTCTGTCATGGTCTTTATGATGCTTGGCTTCTCTTTGCATTCTCTTGTGGACATAGGTGTTGCTGCCCAGTCAGCATGTATTGCCCGTTCCTGTTTGCCCTCTAGACGGTGGTAGTGAGCTGCCTTCTTGAACCGCTGCAGTCCTTGTGTTGTAGGTAGACCCTTGGAGAGAGAATTCCCAGGTACAGACCCAGCGGCAGTGATGTAATGGCACTTTATTTCCAAGGCAGGATGGGTGCAAATGGAATACACTACTGCTACTGAGTGTGGGTGGTGGAGGGAGTGGATGTGGTGCCAAGCAAGTGGGCTGCTTTGTCCTGGATGTTTCTTGAGTGCTGTTGGAGGTGCACCCATCCAGGCAAGTGGGGAGTATTCCATCACACTCCCGATTTGTGCCTTGTAGATGGTGGGCATGCTTTGGGGAGTCAGGAGGTGAGTGACTTGCTGCAGTATTCCTAGCCTTGGACCTGCTCTTGTTATCACTGCGTTTATGTGGTGAGTCCAGCTGAATTTCTGGTCAATGGCCAACCTCAGGATGTGGATGTTGGAGGATTTGGTGACAGTAACACCACTGAATGTCAAGGGGCGGTGATTACACTGTCTCTTATTGGAGATGGTCATTGCCTGGTATTTGTGTGGCGTGAATGTCACTTTCCACTTGAAGGGAAGATCTGCAGATCTTTTGGCACCTGGTGCCGTGTGAGAATGGGCACCATGATTGGGTGGCGAATGGAGAGTGTATGGGAGTGGGGTGGTTGAGAGGCTGGAGGTCTTGTATGGTTTCCAATCCCACGGTGAGTGCCAATGGGCAGTCGTTGCCAACAGTTCCAGGAAGTCCTTGCTGGCAACTGTAATTCCCAACACACCCAGATCTGGAGCGAAAACGCATTAAGAAATTTCAAATCCATCTGGTATAAAGCTGACAGTTAAAAATGGCCAACCCTCTGGAACAGAGAATCTTAAAGATGATTCCGTCTGCTGAGAGGATGGAGCCCAGTCAGCAGCCCAAGACTGATGGAAGGTCAAGGCTCTGCTGGCGAGGGGAGGTGATGACCTAGTGGTGTTAGCGCTAGACTATTAGTCCAGACACCCTAGTAATGTTGTTGGGATGCAGGTTCAAATCCTGTGGAATTTGAACTCCATAAATTGTTATTGACTAAGGATTGCAAATTAGGAACTTAATGATTGTTGCAAACTCATATCTGGTTCATTTATCCCCATTAGGGAAGGAAGCTCCTACCTGGTCTGGCCTACCTGTGACTCCAGACCCACAGAAATGTCCTCTGGGCAATTAGGGATGGACAATAAATACCAGCCTGGCCTGCAAAGGCTGCATCCTGTTAAAGAAAAATGTTCCCATGATGACTGACAACTTCAAACACCACAGTGAGGCCTGGTTTTGAGCCAAGGTCTGTCCAAATACAGAAAGGTTGTTGAACAATTTGCTTCATCCTTCAGGCAACGGGTGTTTCTGAACTACAGTTGGAAGGGAAAGAGGCAACAAAATAATTAATCCCACGGAAAATCATTTTCTCTCAGGAAGTAGTGCTCGAAGGAACAACACCACCACTCCACCCTAAAGGCCTAATGTGCTTGGAAGAATCCTGAGAGTCCAGATGCAGCCCACATTGCTGCAGTTACTAACACAGTTCACTATCTGCAAGTCTCAGGTAGGCAACTCCGTGGGTACCAACCCCTTCCTTGTTGAACAAACTCCTTTGAAAACCTGTGCGCACTGCACTGGGGAGTGGGCACTGAAAGAAAAGGACTGTTCACATAAACTGAGAACCATTTCTTCTTGCTGCCACTAATCGCACCCCCCGCTCCCCCCGAGCAAGAGGATGGAAAGCAGATGTGCTTGAGAATGGGACCCCACTCTGCCAGATTTAACCCTTTCACTGCCGCTACGAGGAGCAGAAGTGGGTCATTTGGTCCATCGAGTCTGCTCAGCCAGTCAATGAGACCATGGCTGATTCCATAATCTGTGGTTCCTGCCGTTTCCCCATAACTTTTGATTCCCTTACTGATTAAAAATCTACCTCAGTCTTGAGTACAGGTCATGACCCAATCTTGACAGCCCTCTGTGGTAATTAATTCCACAGATTCCTTCCCCTCGGAGAGGAGAAATTCCTCCTCATCTCTGACCCTTTACTCTGAGATGATGCTCTCTGGTCATAGACTTGCCCACAAGGGGAAACAACCTCACCACAGCTACCCTGTGAAGATCTCGAGGTATCTTGTGTGTTTCAATATGGTCGCCCCTCATTCTTCAATATGCCAACAAATACAGGTCCAACATACTCAACCTCGCCTTATTAAGTCAGTCCTCCATACCAGATATCACTGTACTGTCTCCAATGGCAGAATATATTTCCTTATAAAGGGCTCAAAACAGCATTCCTACTTCAACAGACTAGTATCTTACATAGTTTTAGCAAAATCTCTCCGCTTTTACACACCATTGCCCTTGAAATGAAGGTCAGCATTAAATTTGCCTTCCCCCATGACCTGCTGAACTTGGACGCTAGCTTTCTGCGATTCATGGTTGAGTACTGGCAACTCCCTCTGTGCTGTAGGCAGTAAGGATTGCAGATGGTGGAAGCCACAGTCAACAGATGTGAAGCTGGATAAAGCACAGCAGGCAGAACTGGGTACTGCAGGTGCTGGATATTACAGTCAGGATTAGAGTGGTGCTGGAAAAGCACAGCAGGTCAGGCAGCATCTGAGGAGCTGGAAAATCGACGTTTTGAGCAAAAGCCCTTCATCAGGAACTGACTTTAATCTCCAGCGTCTGCAGTATCCACTTCTGCCTAAAGCACAGCAGGTCAGGCAGCATCCATAGAGTGAAAGGTTTCAGTCCCCAGAACACTAGCTGGGTCTCTGGATTCATTCATTCCTTCATTGGCGGCCCCTCGCAGAAGAGGATGACTCTCTTCCACTCTCAGGGTGAGTCTGTAGGTGGCTGGACAGACCGATGGGGCTCCCACAGGCTCGGTTACACTTGGTGGTGGTCGTAAGAAGGGAATGGCTGAGGCGTTAGTGTGGCCGTGCGTTTCTTACGTTGTTTCCATCCGGCTTCCAATTTTTTCCAACGACAAGTCTCAAGGTGCTTGACACCTTCCCGGATGCTCCTCCTCCACTTTGCACAATCTCGGGCCAGTGATTCCCAGGTGTCAGTGGGGATGCTGCACTTCACCCAGTGAGGCCTTGAGGGTATCCCTGAGGCACTTCCTCTTTCCACCTGGGCCCCCCCCCCCCCCCCCCCCCCCCCCGCCCCGCTCTCTGGGAGCTGGGAGTAGAGCACCTACCTGGGGAGTGTCGTATCGATCATGGGGACGGCGTGCTTAGCCCATCGCAGCCGAAAAAAGGCAGGGCCAGTGCCTCGATGCTGGGGGAGGTTGGCCTGGTCGAGGACACTGATGTTGGTGCATCTGCTTTCCCAGTGGATTCACAGGGTCTTGCACTGGTTGCGTTGGTGGGACTGCTCCAGCACCTTGCTGTAGACAGCCAGAGCTGTATAGGATTAACATTCCAGTGACAAGGAGAGGCAGAGTGGCTCAGTGGTTAGCACTGCTGCCTCAAAGCGCCAGGGACCTGGGTTTGATTCCAGCCTCAGGCGACTGTCTGTGTGGAGTTTGCACACTCTCCCTGAATCTGCGTGGGTTTCCTCCGGGTGCTCCGGTTTCCTCACCCAATCCAAAGATGTGTTGGTTAGGTGAATTGGCCATGGGAAATTGCCCCATAGTGTTCAGGGATGTGGAGGTTAAGTGCATTAGTCAGGGGTAAATATGGGATAATAAGGTAGTGGAATGGGTCTGGGTGGGTTACTCTTCAGAGGGTCAGTGTGGACTTGTTGGGCCGAAGGGCCCATTTCCACACTATCGGGATTCTATGATTATACCAGTAGGCTGTCACTTTCCCCCTTGGTGGTGGGTGATGTAGAGAAGGGTGAGAAAACCAGAGGGAGGGCTGAAGAGGAGAAGGAGCATGGGAAGGGGGGTGGGGAAGGCAAAGGAGGAGAACACCCAAGGGAAAACAGGAGCAATAAAGAGAACGCTGAAGCAACCATCTCAAAGGCTTGTACCACTGACTTCTCACCCCTTTTAACTTTTGACCCCATTCCTCTTTCATCCTCAATCTGCCCCAAGAGGATTTAAATTGAGGATGGCATATCCTTAGGCAGCTGCCAAGGGTCCTCATTGTGATCACTGGCAAATTCACGGGTGTATATTTATTAATGTCAGGCTGCAAGTGGCAGCTGTCAGCTTGTTAAATCCCTTGGCTCAAATCTGCAGGGACTTGGAATTGATGAATTTACCACATTTACACGTTACATTAAGTAACTCCATTTACCAATGTCACAACAGCAGGTTCCAAGAGATGGAGACACACTTGTCCAAAATACAGACTCAATACAATTACAATGAACTCCCCTCACAGAAAGATTTTCTGATGCATGCTCTTATCCTAATTAGCATCCATGACAAGCTGTTAGACAGGAAACTGCAGCCTATTAAACTGTCAAACCACCTGAATTAGTATAAAACGACAGAAAAGCAAAGTACTGCAGGTGGTGGAAATTTCTGAAGGCGCATTTGTTATGTCAGTCAGTTGCTTCTTTCAGTTAAGAGACTTCCTGTGCTTGAAGGGGCCACCAGGTCACTGAAGCACATACTTTGGCCAGTTCTCTGTAACTTGTTCTTTCCTGGAACAGGTCACTACAGCCTGATGCCAGAGACTTCATCCTGATGAGCCCCATTCCACATCAAGGAATGGCCAATCAGGAGCCTCCCCTGCAATTACTGCCTGCTATTGGTTCATTGGAAGGATGTGCCGGCCAATAGTCTGTTTGGACTCACTGCGAATCCCCCTTTACGGAGCTCTCAGGACAGAAACGGTCATACAGTCAGCTGCAGACACTCAGAGATCTAGAACAGCACAAGCTGCTGAATGTGAATCCACTGCAATGTAGAAAATAGGAAATACAGGCCATTCAGCCCTTTGAGCCTGCTCCGTCATTCAATATGACCACGGCTGATCATTCAGTCAATGCCCTGTTCCTGATTTCTCCCCATACCCTTTGATCTCTTTCGCTCTAAGAACTATTTCTGACACTTTCTTTAAAACATTCAATGTTTGGTCTTAACTATGGGGTGGCACGGTGGCTAGCACTGCTGCCTCACAGCGCCAGGGAGCCAGGTTCAATTCCAGCCTTGTCCGACTGTCTGTGTGGAGTTTGCACATTCTCCTCGTGTCTGCATGGGTTTCCTCTGGGTGCTCCGGTTTCCTCCCACAGTCCACGGATGTGCAGGTTGGGTGAATTGGCCGTGCTAAATTGTCTGTCGTGTTCAGGGGCATGTTGATTAGGTGCTTTAGTCAGGACTAAATGTAGAGTAATAGGGTAGGGGAATGTGCCTGAGTGGGTTACTTTGCGGAGGATCAGTATGGACTTGTTGGGTCGAAGGGCCTGGTTCCACACTGTAGGGATATCCTATGATAACCACTTTCTGTGGCACAGAATTCCACAGGCTGCCCACCCTCTGAGTGAAGACATTCCTCCTCATCTCAGTCTTAAATGGCCCACACTATATCCTCAGACTGTAGCCCCTGGTTCTGAACTCTCCAGTCATCGGGAACATTCTCACAAAAGGCAGTCATGACAGCTGCAAAATAAGCAATGCCATTTCCGAAACACACAACCTTCCTTAACCATCAAGGGCAGGAGTGGGTCTTGAATCCAGAGCTGCAAGCTCAGAGGCTGGGACACTGACATAAGCCTTCCATTGCTTCCTTGCTCCTGTGTTAAAAATGGTCCGTCAGAGGCCCCGATAGCAGTGGCATCAAGGTGATTTCCACAAATAGTGACCAACTTGTGGGAACAGTGTAGGTAAAGACCAGAGAGAAGTCACACGCAGCTCGTTTTACACAGCAGTCCAGGCATCGAGACAAAAGCTTGCTGCACTCTGGGAGTAAATATTTGGCACAATTCCCACCGATAGTTCAGAATATGCCAGGTTGGAAATCCAGTACAGTCAATCCCAGGGAGAGGATGCTATATATCTGGCTCAGAATTGGTTAGCATTCAGTAGGATAGCTGTGTTCACTATTGGGGCTCTTGTGGTGCAGTCCCAAACTCTGAACCAAGTTCAAGTCCCAGCTTCTCCTGAGGTGTACAACATCGTCTCCAAACAGAAACAATCTGGTTACCTAGAAGTGGAAATGATCAAGTTCACAGAACCCCTACAGCATGGAGGCAGGCTATTCGGCCCATTGCGTCCACACCGAACCTCCGACAGCATCCCATCCACACCCACATTCCCCTACCCTATCCCCGTAACTCTGCATTTCCTATGGCTCATCCATCTCGTCTACGAGAAAGTGAGGACTGCAGGTGCTGGAAAAACACAGCTGGTCAGGCAGTATCTGAGGAGCAGGAGAGTCAACATTTCAAGCATGAACTCTTCATTAGGAATGGAGAGGGAAGAAGGGGCCTGAGAGATAAATGGGAGGGGCTGCGGGAAGGTAGCTGGAAATGTGATAGGTAGATAGGAGTGAGTGATGGTGATAGGTCGGAGCAGAGGGTGGAGTGGATAGGTGGGATAGAAGATGGACAGGTAGGGTGATGTGGAGTTGGAGGAGGGGAGATCAGGAAACTGGTGAAATTGACATTGATCCTGTGTGGTCCCGACTGGCTGTGCTTTTCCAGCACCACACTTATTGAATCTCATCCACCTAGACTGCATACTATGGGCAATTTCCCATGGCCAATCCATCTAATCTGCACATCTTTGGACTGTGGGAGGAAACCGGGGCACCCGCTGGAAACCCACGCAGACACGGGGAGAATGTGCAAACTCCACACAGACAGTCACCCGAGGCTGGAATTGAACCCAGGTCCCTGGCGCTGTGAGGCAGCAGTGCTAACCACTGAGCCACCATGCCATCCCTTATCAAGTTAATCTACCTTGAACCTTTGTTCTCTGAGGGAAGAGAGTGGAGGTCCAAAAACAGTGGGCACCTAACAGAGCTGACTTCCCTTTCCTTTACCATGCACTGGTGTCACAGTCAGCTTGGGGAGCTAGCTGTAGTGTTGTTTTGAGCTAAGGTGCCTCTGAACTGGAATAGTCATGTTACCGTGCCAATGTGCTGAAGGAATGGAAAGCCTCCGAGTTCCACACAGACATAAGAAACAGGAGTAGGAGTTGATCCAAAGCCCATTCAAGACTGTGCCTGAATTTCTGCATCAAATCCAGCTTAATCCCACCATCTACCCCCGACTCCAGCTTTTCCCATATTTTTTGTTTTATTCATATAGGTGTCACTGGTTGGTCCAGCTTTTATTGCCCGTCCCTAATTGCCCCTTGAGAAGGTGGGGATGAGTTACCCTCTTGAACCACTGCGGTCCACCTGTTGTGGGTAGACCCACAATGCCCTTAGGGAGGGAATTCCAGAATCTCCCTCAATTCCCTCAGCACCTAACTATCTAACCACCACAGCCAAAAGGTGTGGCGCTGGAAAAGCACAGCTGGTCAGGCAGCATCCGAGGAGGAGGAGAGTCGACGTTTCGAGCATAAGCTCTTCATCAGGAATATCTAACCAACGCAATCTGTAATGGACTCAAAGTCTGAGCATCCACAGTCCTCTGGGTAGAAAATTCCGGTGATGCATTACCTTCTGGGTGAAGATGTTTCTCCTCATCAGGATTCTAAAATGGCAGCTGGCTGGCTGGGAGCCAAGATGGCTACTGGATGGGAACCTGTGGAGCCCAGTCAGACCATGTGGGAGCCCTTATAGAAAGACTGTAATGTCTGTCTTTTTAGCTTTATTTCTTATTTTCCTGGCGTACACTATCTATATCAAAAAGCAGTGTAACCCTTTTTCTTTATTTTCTCTATTTTTTATATCTAGTTACTTTGTACCTAATATGGCATGTGTGTTGGCGATATTGTAGACACTTCACTGTACTCCTGTAATTTTGTAATTCAAGCACACGTGACAATAAATCTAGTTCTAAAGTTCCACGTTCTCACTTCCCCACTGTGGCCCTAATTCTAGACTTTACAGCCAATGGTGACACTTCTCTCAGTATCTTAGAGTCATAGGGTCATAGAGATGTACAGCATGGAAACAGACCCTTTGGTCCAACCCGTCCACGCCGATCAGATATCCCAACCCAACCTAGTCCCACCTGCCAGCACCCGGCCCATATCCCTCCAAACCCTCTCTTTTCATATATCCATCCAGATGCCTCTTAAATGTTGCATTAGTACCAGCCTCCACCACTTCCTCTGGCAGTTCATTCCATACCCGTACCACCCTCTGTGTGAAAAAGTTGCCCCTTAGTTCTCTTTTATATCTTTCCCCTCTCACCCTAAACCTATGCCCTCTAGTTTTGGACTCCCCCACACCAGGGAAAAGACTTTGTCTATTTATCCTATCCATGCCCCTCATAACTTTGTAAACCTCTATAAGGTCACCCCTTCAGCCTCCGACGCTCCAGCCCCAGCCTGTTCAGCCTCTCCCTGTAGCTCAAATCCTCCAACCTTGGCATTACTCTGCCAGACTTTCAAAACTTGCAGTCTGAAAGATCCACTCAAAACACACGTGTCTTCCTGGTCACAGGGCTAAAGAGTTATCGTCAGATTTGTTTGGGAGTTGTCACAGGTTCTGCACTAGTTGTTCACTAACAGCAACCTGAAGCTGGCTACAGGAATGGCTGGAGAGGGTGCGCACTGTGGATTTTGTCTGATGGGCCTTTGTAGTCCATGCTGTGAGCCAGAATGAATGGGACCCTTCCCGTCAAGTGAGGTGGGAGTAGGAACCAGGGCAAGTTGAGACTGAGCCAACCTGCTTCAGAAAATGCAGATGTCATTCCGCGACATCAACAACTCGCATTGGTGTAGCGCTCTTAGTGTCCCGTCCCTTCAGGTCATCTCTCCCGTCGAGGCATCATCTGATCAAAAAGAAACACTCAGCCAAAGGAGGTGATATGAGGGAGAGATGACCTGAAGCTTGGTCAACAAGAACTAGCTTTTGAGGGGCATCTTAAAGGAGGGAAGATGGGGAGAGGCAGCGAGGGTGGGTTACTCTCCGGTGGACTTGTTGGGCTGAAGGGCCTGTTTCCACACTGCAGGGATTCTATGATCACGAAGGGAATTTGGAGTTCATTCTACTGAAGCGCGTGCTTCACTCTAATATGTGATGACTCAGCACTAACAAGATACCTCTGGAAACAATCATACGAGTGATCAATGTGATACACATTTTCCCTGGTTCCCAAGCGAGTTCAATGGAACACAAGGTTTCAGTTCAAACCTGTCACTGGCTGTGCCTCGTAGCCTCACACCTCCATAACTCATCGCAAGAGCAAGGGGAACACATGCAAGGAATTCAGGATGATAGAGGCCCAAAAGAGGCCCTTCAGCCCATTGAGTCTGTACGGCCAATAATACACTAAATCTGCTCAAGTCCCACTTTTCCAACACCTGGCCCTTACCCCTGATTTTATGACACCTCAAGTGAAGTGGTGGAGGCTGGTGCAATGAGAACATTTAAAAAGCATCTGGATGGGTATATGAGTAGGGAACCTTTTCATGTTGGAAGGCCGCATTATGTCAGTTGTAATCTAGTAAGGCTGCATCCAAGAAACTTCAAAATTCACATTTTTTAAAATTGTGGTGGTCAGTCTGTGAGGATTATTTCGTTGAATTTTCTTTTACTCTCTGGTATTTTAAATACATTCATTTTAAGATTAAAATAAAAATAAATAAAGGATGAAATAAAACTTATTAATAAAAAATAAAAGATTTATTCAGCAAAATTTGGATTCATTCAAAAGGCCACACACAATGGCCTTAAGGCTGCAGGTTCTCCACCCCTGGTTTCAAGGGATAATCTTAATTTCAAATATCCGGTCAGCATGGATGAGATGGGCCGAAGGGCAGCTCTATGACTCTATGTACTTTTTAAAAGGTTGTGAGAATTCCCCCGTCAACTATTGTCCCAGATCGCGCATTCCAGATCCCCCCACCCCGGACGCATTTTATTTCTCTCAAATCCCCTCGAAACCTCTTGCCCTTCACCTTAAATGACATCCCCTTGTTACTGACTCTTCACCCAAGGGGAATAGCTGCCGTTTATCCACCCTCTGCATGCCCCTCAAAATGCTACACACCCTCAGGTACCCTCCCTGTTCCAAAAAAATCCCAAGCTTATCCAGCCTCTCTTCCTAGGGTGCAGGGTAAGGGAAAGGGTTAAAATTATAACAGTGCGGGGGGGCGAAGGGTTAAAATTATAACAGTGCAGGTTAGGGGAAAGGGAAAGGGTTAAAATTATAACAGTGCAGGGTGGGAACCAACGCAGAGCTGGGATAGAGGCTGTGATATTCCCTGCTCAGTAACAGTTAATACTGCCGGGGAATTACCCCAAGACTGGTCTTGCACACCTCTGATACAACACCACCAAGGTGCAGGGTCTATTAAGTCTGTGAAATGATGCCACACTGATCATCACCTCTCTTCCACGCGATCCGAACAGTCAAATTAAAGACACTGCAGCAACTTGTGCGACTGATTAGTAACAGTGGGCCTTGAAACAGAAAGCCCCTGAAGTCTCTTCATTGCCACAGGCTGAGTGCACGGTGCTATCAGCACAATGCTGCTGGGTCAGTACTGCTCAGAATTAGCTGCTATTTGCTAAATGCCAAACATAACGGGACCCAGCAACAGATTTCATTGTCAATCATTTAGTTTACAAGCCAAAATTAATCACGAACAAATGGTTAACTTACCCATGCTGCACTGCTCTAATTTTAACCCACCCCCTTACCATCTCACACTTTTAACGCTTTCCCTTTCCCCATCCTGCACTGTTATAATTTTAACCCTTTCCCTTACCCTGCACCCTAGGAAGAGAGGCTGGATAAGCTTGGGATTTTTTTGGAACAGGGAGGGTACCTGAGGGTGTGTAGCATTTTGAGGGGCATGCAGAGGGTGGAGTTATAATTTTAACCCCTTCCCCTACCCTGCACTGTATAATTTTAACCCTTTCCCTTACCCTATCCTGCACTGTTATAATTTTAACCCTTTCCCTTTAACCCATCCTATACAATTTTAATCCTGTCATAACAGTAAGTTCTACAGATCTACTTGTCAGGTTCTGATCTAGATTTCCGAAATGCTGACTAGGAGGAGTCCTATGTGGACTCTGCACTGTAGTCACTAGAGGAAGACCAGCCATATTGAATTGCCCTATCTCTGCAGAATTATTTCTGCATGAAATTCTGTTCCTAATTTGCTTTTCAGCAGTTATTTCACACAAAGTACCCACTGAAAACAGATGCAGGCAGGATGAACAGGCGTTACTGATCTCATCGAACTTTGCGTACAGAGTAGCTGTTGTGTTTTCCTCCGCAGGTCATTGTGCAGGAAGCATTGCGAGACATGCGACAAATTGCTGTGAAAGTGCCAGCTTTATTTGCTTAAGCAGAGAGTCCATTTTTCAAAGCCACTTTGAGCTTGCTCCTTCCCCACATCCCAGCTTTCCCCATAGACCTGCCACAAAAGTGCATCAATATCCGACTAGTCCACGGGCTGTCAAGCTGATCAACTGGTAACTCTGTCCCTGTTCTTTGTGAACTGACACACTTCAACACTTAAATTACTGCGACACTTGGCTCAGGTAAATGTTTTTTGGTTATGAGATGTTGGCATCATTGGTCAGACCAGCATTTATTTATTTGCTCGTGGGACAGGGGTGCCGCTGGCTGGACCAATATTTATTGCCCGTCCCTAGTTGCACGTTGAGAAGGTGGGGATGAGCTGCCTTCTTGAACCGCTGCAGTCTACGTGCTGTGGGTTGACCCACAAAGTCCTTCACGAATTCCCGGAATTTCACCCAGTGACAATAAAGGATGGCAGTACAGTTCCAAGTCAGGATGGGGAGGGGCATGGAATGGAACTTGCAGGGGGTGGTGTTCCCATGTATCTGCCACCCCTTATCCTTCTAGATGGAAGTGGTCTTGGGTTTAGAAGGGAAGGTCTGAGGATCTTTAGTGAATGGCCCATCCCTAATTGCCCCAGAGGGCAGCTAAAAGTCTGGAGTCTGTGGGTCTGGAGTCACATGGAGGCCAGTCCAGATAAGGGTGGCAGATTTGCTTCCCTAACACCCATTTGTGAACCAAATAGGTTTTTTCCACATCCAATGTCACCATTGCACAAGTTTTCCTTTTTCTTTAATTGTACTGAATTCAAGTTTCACCATCTGCCATAGTGGAATTTGGACCCATGTTATCGGAACATTAAAAGAAAGAACTGCAGGTGCTGAAAATCTGAAACAAAACCAGAAAGTGCAAATGAAACTCAGCAGAGTTCTGAAGAAGACCATAACACCACAAAACATAGGAGCAGATTTAGGCCATTCAGCCCATCAATACTGCTCTGCCATTTGATCATGGCTGGAGTTTCTCAACCCCACCCCTCCTGCCTTCTCACTGTAACCTTGATCCTTTTACCAATCAAGAACCTATCTATCTGTGTCTTAAACAGACCCAATGACTTGGCCTCCACAGCCCTCTGCAACAATAAATTCCACAGATTTCCCCACCCTCTGGCTGAAGAAATTCCTCCTCATCTCAGTTCTAAAGGGTTGTCCCTTCACTCCGAGGCTGTGCCCTCATGGAAACATTGTCTCCACATCCACTCTGTCCAGGCCTCTCAGTGAGTTTCAATCAGAAACCCCCCATCATTCTTCTAAACTCCATCGAGTACAGACCCAGAGTCCTCAGTTGCTCCTCATTTGACAAGCCCTTCATTCGCCAGGATGATGCTTGTGACCCTCCTCTGGATCCCTTCCTTGGATACGGGGCTCAAGACCACTCACAATATTCCTAACACGACCAGCCCCTTATACAGCCACAGCAGTACCTCCCTGCGCTTGTATTCTAGTCCTCTTGAAATGAATGTTAACATTACATTTGCCTTCCTAACCGTCAACTGAACCTGTGGGTTAACCTTCAAATGAGTGGCTTGCAAGGCCACTCCAGAGGGATGCTGATAGCCCATCACATTGCTGTGGATCTGGAGTCATGTGTGGCCAGAAGGGGTAAGGACAGCAGATTTCCTTCCCTGACCAGCACAGAGGAAACCAGGTTGTTTATTTTACAATTACTGACAGTTGTCCTACACTGGGATTGGTTGTCAGTTCCAGATTTGTGAACTGAGTTTAGCTTTTACCAGCTGCCATGGTATGGTTTAAACACATTGTCCCAGAGTGAGAGCCTGGGCCTCAGGATGATTAACCCAGTGATATTACCACTAGGTTAACCCTGGCCCTCCCTCAGAGTAAGGACAGGAGGAGACCATTCAGCATTCAATGTGACCGTGAGTGATCTGTGTCTCTACTCAAATCCACCCAGCTCGATATATTAGATTAGATTCCCTACAGTGTGGAAACCGGCTCTTCGGCCCAACAAGTCCACACCGACCCTCCGAAGAGTAACCCACCCAGACCCATTCCCCTCTGACTAATGCACCTAACACGACGGACAATTTAGCATGGCCAATCCACCTGACCTGCACATCTTTGTGACTGTGGGAGGAAACCCACGCAGACACAGGGAGAATATGCAAACTTCACACAGTCAGTCATCCAAGGCTGGAATTGAACCCAGGGCCCTGGCACTGTGAGGCAGCAGTGCTAACCACTGAGCCACCGTGCCGCGGCAATATAATGGAACTGCAACAATGAGGTACAGCACAGGACCCAACAATTGCTCTGCCTGAGTGTAAAGGGAACCCACCAATGGAGAGCAGATGCTAAAGACTTGAGCTTTTCCAAGTCTCAGTTGATCCAATTGGTGCTGCCTACAATTAGGTCCTGTCCTAATTGTTAGACAGCCAGAAAGGGTGTTCCTACTTTCACAATTTCTTCTGATTTAACCAGAGGGTGTGCATCCCTCCATCAAGCCGTTCTGTTTTCTTCTGGAATGTTAGGAGCCAGCCAAGCAGCGCTGTGTTGCTGGGGGATGAGGTTTTGTGAATTTATCCTCCAGCATTTCTCGATTTTTGTTTTTGACTGGGAGCCAAATTGTTTGCAGATGAGTTTTGATGCTGACTGTCTCTCCCATAAAAAGGGAGGGAGGGAGGGAGGGACGTGTTTTAATGGTCCACCCACCACAGCCAATCTCATGCCAAATCCAACCCAACCAAAGCCGTATATCAGGCGTGTGCCTGCTCAGTCCTGACCTGACCCTGTTTTTAAAAAAAAGCAAACAAAGAAAAGGCAGCAACTCCCTCTGAGTGTAGAGCTGACACCATTCTAGGTTTTCTTGAAGTCTCCATGAATGAAGATCAAGCACTAGGATATCGCAAAGCACCCTGAGCCAGTGAAACATCTCGGCGTTGTAGGAAGTGTGACAGCCAATTTACACATAGAAAGGTTGCACACAGTTGGCACGGTGACTCAGTGGTTAACACTGCTGCCTCACAGCACTAGGGACCCAGGTTTGATTCCAGCCTCAGGCGACTGTACAAACTCACACAGACATTCTCCCCATGTCTGTGTGAGTTTCCCCTGTGTGCTCCAGTTTCCTCCCACAGCCCAAAGATGTGCAGGTCGGGTGAATTGGCCACACTAAATTGCCCGTAGTGTTAGGTGTATTTGTCAGAGGGAAATGGATCTGTGGAAGGTCAGTGTAGACTTGTTGGGCTGAAGGGTCTATTCCCACACTGTAGGATTCTCATCTAAAAGGCACTGGGGTAATGGTCATTTTATTTTCATAGAACTCCTACAGTGGGAAATGAGGCCATTCAGCCTACACCAACCCTCCAAAGAGCATCCCACTGAGTCCCATTCCCACAACCCTGAATTTCCCATGGCTAATCCACCTAACCTCCACATCCCTGGACACTATGGCCAATTTGGCACAGCCAGTCTACCTAACCTGCACATCTTTGGACTATAGGAGGGAACCTACACAGACCCGGGGAGAATGTACAAACTTCACCCAGGCAGTCACCAGAGGCTGGGATCGAACCTGGGTCCCGAGCAATGCTAGCCACTGAGCCACCAGGCCACCCAGGATGATGTTGATTGAGGACTAAATGTTGATCAGACCATTGAAGGTGGTTGGGGGTTAGGTGGGATTTAACTGCCTGGTCTTGAACATCTGACCAAGCAGACAGATGCACTGGAGGGGCTGCTGAAGAGATTCACCAGGATGTTAGCCTGGGATGAAACAGTTTAGCTCTGAAGAGAGGCTGGATAAATTGGAGTTGTGTCTTTAGAGCAGAGAATGCTGGGGGGACCTGATTTGAGGTGTATATGGACAGGAAGCAGCTGTTCCCCTTAGTCAAAGAGTCAATAACAAGGGGGCATCCTTTTATAGTGATAGGCAGGAGGTTTAGAGGGGATTTGAGGAAATCTCCTTTCACCCAGCGGATGGTGAGAACCTGGAATGCACTGCCTGGGAGGGTAGTTGAGGCAAGAAACCTCAGAACCTTCAAATTGTACTTGGATGTGCGCTTGAATTCTCATAACATTCTTGGCCACAAGCCTACCGCGGGTGAGTGTAGATAAGGTGTAGTGTACCTCTGGGGGTACAGACCAGGCCTCTTCTGTACTGTATGATTCTGCGGGACCTCGATACAACATCTGAACTGCCAGACAGTGCCTTTGACAGTGCAGCACATGCTCAGCACTGCACTGCAGTGTCAAACTTGATCTTTCTGTGCTCCATTTCTGATGTGGGTCTCGAGCCCGATGCTTTCAAACTGTGAGGCGTGGGTTGTTGCTTGGTGAACCAAAGGTGGCACTCACTTAAAAATAAAGAGTATTATAATCATTGCAAAAAGATTTGAAGATGGGATTAAAGAGCACTCTGACTGGCAGTCAGGTAACGTAAGTGTCTGTTTGCATACTAGCGGGTGAGGGATGATGTTGTACCAAGTGGACACGTGTGTGTGTGTGTGTGTGTGTGTGTGTATGGGGGTGTTTGTGTCAGCATGGTGGGAGGGTACAATGGGGTGATTGGAGACAGGAAGTCATGTGGTGAAACCTTCAGCAATTCATTTAACCCAGTTGTCAACCCCCGCCCCCCAAGCAAGGGGGAGGGCACAATTGGAGTTGTAAATTGTACCTTTTAGGTCTTGAGAGAATATGGGTGGCACAACACTTTTAAAACAAAAACGGCATCCTCCCAGATGAGATGCCAACGAAAAGTAATTTTCTTTTCTGTGAGGGTCATTGGTCTTCAGGATTCAATACTCCAGAGAGCAGTGGATCTTTGAATCTATGAAGGGCTGGCTGGATGGATTTCTGACTGACAATGGAGTCCAGGTGTTTGGGGGTTAGAAAGGAAATTGGGGTTGAGGCCACTGTCGGATAAGCAGCACTCATCTTGAAGGGGAGAGCTGACTGAAGGGGCTGAGCGGCCAACTTCTGCTCCTAGTTCTTGAGTCCCTTGCATCTGCTCGCCTCCTCAGAATGGCCTACAGGTGGCCACAGGCAACAGCCTTGAGAGTAGGCCATGAATCTGCGAAACTGACAGTCGGGGAAGTGAATCCCTCCGGAAAATGATCTCCGTGGGGACGGAAAGGGTCAAACTGCCTTTCTTGAAACAAGCGCTGTGGCAAAAGGCAGGAAAATGGATTTGAAAATTATCAGATCAGCCACAATCATGTTGAATATCAGAGCAGATGTGATGGGCTGAATGGCCTACTATGTCTATGGTATTTCCCTTTTGTGAAGGGTAAGCATTCTATGCAAGCAGAGCGGTTATTTGCGTTGTATCATCAGGAATGTTCCCATTCCTTCCTGCTGCATGTGGAGTTATGAGCTAAGCAATGGTTACTTAATTGATTCTTGTCACATAGCAACCTCACCTCTCTCTTTAAATTAGTGAAAGGATTTTTCAGACATCTGTCGCTTCAGCAAACTGTAACCAGCCAGTCTGAGACACTCCGCATAGTTCTGGGTTTGCTCCTCAATCCTAGCCATGGCCTTGGTTTGAGTCATAAGGAGAGGTCGGATAGGCTGGGACTTTTTTCACTGGGGCACAGGAGGCTGAGGGGTGACCTTGTGGAGGTTTATAACATCATGAGGGGCATAGAGAAGGTGAATAACCAATGTGTTTTTCCTAGGGTGGGGGATTTCAAAACGAGAGAGCATATTTTTTAAGGTGAGAGGAGAAAGATTTAAAAAGGAATTGAGGGGCAACTTTTTCACCCAGAGGGTGATTCGTGTGTGGAATGAAATGCCAGAGGAAGTGGTAGATGTACAGTTACAATATTTAAAGACACTTGGACAGGTACATGAATTGGAAAGGTTTGGAGAAATGTGGGCCAAATCAAATTGGGCTAGTTTAGTTTGGGAAACCTGGTTAGCATGGATGACTCTATGGTTGTAACCACTGTTACCTGCCACTCTCTGGAAGCTCTGTCTGTGTCTGAGCTTCTGCCCATTGTTGGTGCCTAGTGCCTTTAACAGAAGAATTCCCTCTTGAAAGCTCTCCATCTCTCTCTCTCATTCTCCCTCCTTCCCTTTTAAACTCTAACTCGTTGACTGAGTTGGTCGCCTGTCCTAATTTCCCATGATGTAGCTGAGTGGCAACTATTTGTGATTTGATTTGATTTGATTTCTTACTGTCACATGTATTGAGTTCCAGTGAAAAATATTGTTTCACATGCTAACCAGGCAAATCATACCTTATATAAGCACATCAGAATAATGGACAGAGAATACAGTGTTACAGCTACAGAGAGTTTGTAGAGAAAGATCAACTCTAATATGTGAGAGATCCATTCAAAAGTCTGATAACAGCGGGGAAGGAAGTGCTCTTGAATCTGTTGGTCATGCTTTCAAACCTTAGCATCTTCTGCCAGACAGAAGAGGGTGGGAGGGAGTATAACTGGGGTGGGAGGGGTCTTTGATTCCATTGGTAGCTTTCCCGACACAGCGGGAAGTGTAGATGGAGTCAGTGGATAGGAGACTGGTTTGTGTGACGGACTGGGCCGTGTTCACAACTCTCCATAATTTCTTTCAGTCTAGGGCAGAGCAGTTTCCATGCCAAGCTGTGTTGCATCTGGTAACGTTCATGTGAAATGTTTTGGGGCTTTGGGTAAAGGTGTATAAATGCCTCCAGTTGCCTTGAAATAAGTCTGGGTTTATTGCGCTTTATCCTTCGTATGTAGCTGAAAACGGTGGTGTAGTGGGTTTAAACCCTGCCTCATGTTTGCCTGTGTTAAAATGGTTCATAATGACTCAATCTTCACTTTCCCAACCTTGTTCCTTGCAGACTTCAGCTGGGACAGGATTGCTGTAGAAAGTGGGGTCATCTCCATAATAACCTGTGCCCCAGGGCTGGGGGAATGCTACAATGTCAGATACTCTGTCCTTTCAGACAAGACATTTAACCGTCTGCTCTCCATGATGGACTTGACTGATCCCGTGACAGTATTTGGACAAGCAGAGGGGAGTTACCCCAGTTACAGAATCATAGAGCTGTACAGCACGGCAACAGACCCTTCTGTCCATCTCATCCATGCCGACCAGGTATCCTAACCTAATCTAGCCCCATTTGCCAGCCTTTGGTCCATATCCCTCGAAACCCTTCCTATTCATGTACCCATCCAGATGCCCTTTAAATGTTGTAATTGTACCAGCCTCCACCACTTCCTCTGGCAACTCATTCCACACACGTAAGGGAAAAGGTTGTCCCTTAGTTCCCTTTTAAATCTTTCCCCTCTCATCTGAAACCAGTGCCCTCTGGTTTTGGATTCCCCTCCCCTGGGGAAAATATCTTGGCTATTCACCCTATCCATGCTCCTCATGATCTTATGAACCTCTACAAGGTCACCCCTCAGCCTCCAACGCTCTAGGGCAGACAACTCCAGCCTATTCAACCTCTCCCTATAGCTCAAACCCCCCCAACCCTGGCAACATCCTTGTAAATCTTTTCTGAACCCTTTCAAATTTCACAACATCCTTCCTATAGCAGGGAGACCAGAATTGCACACAGTATTCCAAAAGTGGTCAAACCAATGTCCTCAACATGATCTCCCAACTCCTAGTCAATGCTCTGACTAATAAAGTTGAAACTTTATTGCTGGAACAGCACAGCAGGTCAGGCAGCATCCAGGGAACAGGAGAAGGGCCTGTGAAGAAGGGCCTGTGCCCTAAACGTCGAATCTCCTGTTCCCTGGATGCTGCCTGACCCGCTGTGCTGTTCCAGCAATAAAGTTTCAACTTTGATCTCCAGCATCTGCAGACCTCACTTTCTCCGCTCTGACTAATAAAGGAAAGCATACCAAACGCCTCCTTCACTATCCTATCTACCTGCGACTCCACTTTCAAGGAGCTATGAGCCTGCATTCCAAGGTCTCTTTACTCTTTCTTCCCCCAATAGTAAGTCCTTAATTGACACCAATACAAAATCAACATTCTGGTCATTTTATTTCATTGTTGGTGATGGGATCTTGCCACACATAAATGTCAGCTACATTTTCTATATTTCAAAATTGCTTGATCAGCTGTAAAGCCCTAGAGAGCAGCCTGAGGGCATGCAAGGTGCTATAGAAATCCAAGTTCCTCGTTTTACTTCCTTTATTCTCATATAGAGTCATGGTTCTGAAAGGGTTAATGCTGAAGCTGCATTAAGGTCCTCCCGACCTGATGATGTCTCTGGAGAAGGAGCAATCATGCTTGAGGCTACAAAGGAGACAGAAGCGTCATCTCTTGGCTCCTGAGAGTCTTTGAGATGAAGCCTGATCAATCAATCTAACCTGTCTCTATTGTCATCATGCAATAAACTGCAGCTTGCTCAGTTTAGAACCATTTCTCATTAAGACTCAATGAGGTCCAATTACCACAGCTAATTAGGCAGCTGCTTAGCCTCACCAAAATTACATTTTGGGGCTTTAGTGATGTAGTGGTAATGTCTCTATCTCTGAGCCATGAGGGGGAACATTCAAATTCCCCTACTCCAGAGGTGCGTGATAACCTCTCTGAACAGATTGATAACATAGAATCCCTAGAGTGTGGAAACAGACCAGTCAGTCTGTCCACACCAACTCTCCAAAGAATAACCCACGTAGACCATCTCCCTACCTTATAACTCTGCATTTCCCTGTGGCTAACTTACACATCTCTGAACACAATATGCAATTTAGCATGGCCAATTCACCTGATCTGCACATCTTGGGACTGTGGGAGGAAACCGGAGCACCCGGAGGAAACCCACGCAGACACGGGGAGAATGTGCTAACTCCACACAGACAGTCGCCCGAGGCTGGAATTGAATCTGAGTCCCTGGCGCTGTGAGGCAGCAGGGCTAACCACTGAGCCACCGTGCCATCCAGATGGATTTATGCAAGATGACATTCTAACTTAAATGTTTAAGTTTCCTTTTGTAATGTTCACCTCTGTTACAGAGGGCTGTGATTTCTGTTTAATTCTGGGTTGATTAGCTTTGTTTTAAATCAGTAGGAAAGAGGATTGGGGCTGCTTTCTACACTGACCACAAGTTCCCAGTTGTTGGTGCCACAACAGACAACAATTCTCTCTTTTTTACGTTCTTCTGAGCAACTCTGTGGGTGGAGACAGCTGCTTAAAAGTGATGTTGTTGACGCTTTGTATTCTGGTCTCCCTAAAAGGACTCCGAGCGGGTCTAATATGCGCCAGGCAACTGGTCTTCAAGAAATTAAAATTGGAATGTTTTCAATAGTTAATATGCAAATGAACAACTGAGGTTATGGCTCTGATTTAGTAAAATCCTCTCTCAACTGTGTTCCTGATTTACATATAAATTGGTGCAATCTCTCAGGATGCTTCCAGTCAAACTCATCAACTGGCCCGACTAGCTGGGGGAATGCAATGATTAATACAGCACGGCACTACCCAAAAGCACTGGAGATTAGAGAACGGGCCTAGTCCATGCTGCTGCTCTGCAAGTGCCCTGTCTGAATCCTTCCTGCACTTTGAATGGGAGCCAGCAGCATTCGAGCCAGTCCCTGGGGCAATGCTAGTTACAGTCACTTAATCCTAGCCAAATTCACAGTGGGTAGCTTTGGTGAGGGGCTGGGGAGAGGTCACTGCTTGTGGATTTACTTTAGTTAAGGAGCATGACATTACTGCTGGTAAAACTAATGCCCCGTGCAGTTATATTGTCCTCCTGATATTTGGGAGTTGTTTCAATCTCAAACGGGAAAGAATGATGTGTATACGGTACCTGCTGTTTATGACTCTGTCATCTGAGCTGTGTTTTCACAGCAGTACAGACAGATAAAGGATGGCCAATGCTAACTCCCCTAACCCAACTTTATTCTTCCAGTGCCACTACATGGGACAGTTTTATGCTCTGTCTCTCTCCTTATCTCGATTAGAGGTGCTGGTGTTGGACTGGAGTGGACAAGATCAAAAGGCACACGACAGCAGGTTACAGTCTGACAGGTTTATTTGAAATCACAAGCTTTAGGGGCGCTGCCCCTTCATCAGGTGAAGTGAAGGAATGCGCAGAGGCACAGAATTTATAATCAGAGAGATTAAAAGGTCACGTAAATGGTGTGAGTGGAGCGCCGAACAGTACATCTCTGCAGGTGATCAAACCTGAGAGTGTGTTGCTGGAAAAGCACAGCAGGTCAGGCAGCATCTGAGCAGCAGGAGAATCGATGTTTCGAGCAAATGTTATGGACGAGGCCAGACCACTGAAAACATTCTTAAGCAGGCAGTCCAGACTCTAACTTTGCAATTTATTTCGGTAAGAATACATTGAAAATTACCCGGAGAAAGATAGCTAGGTTGACTCCTAGAATTTAAAACAGACAAAAATTTGTTCACAAAATTACATGATGAACCCTTACAGAACTCAACCGCCCAGCTAGACTTAATTATGCTGTTCTGAATATACACAACAATCCGAAAATGCAAACTCCTTTTAAAAACGAATATAAATGGAACACACGCTTACAGGTTGAAGTTGAAGTGCAGAAAAGAGAGAGAGTTTCCACACAGCTCCCTGTTGAACTTCCAACCAGTTCAAGACTGAACGAAAACTGATCAGCTCGGCTAGAGAGCTGACCACTCCTCTCTGTTTATGCTGGTCACTTCTAAAGCATGACCACGTTGGCCTGAAGTCTCTTGTGTTTACATATAAACAAAAGACCTGTCACAATCCTTTTCATTTCTGTACCAAACCAGACTGATTGGAGCCCGGCCTGGTTTATTGCCCCTCTGAAAAAAACCAAGGACAGGGTCTCCTTGAGCCAAGGACCAGCTTTTCGAAAAAAAGGGACTAGCTTTGTGACAAGCCCTTCATCAGGAATGAGCCTCCTGCTCCTCGGATGCTGCCTGAGCGGCTGTGCTTTTCCAGCACCACACTCTCGACACTGATCTCCAGCATCTGCAGTCCTCACTTTCTCCTAGGTGATCAAAGGTGTCAGACCGTGTGAGTAAAGTGTCAACAGCTGGAGGGATGACCTATATTTTGATTAGTTGAGTCAGAGAGATAATTACAAAACGTTATTAATAAGGTAGTGCTGGAGACAAACCAAACAACTGGAATAACGTGGTGGGTATAAGAATCGCGTTTCAAGGATTTAACCAAAGTAACAAGTAATCCAAAACTATCCAAACTAATGAAGGTAGGGAGATCATAACAAGTTATTAAGGTGATGCTGTCAAAACAGGGATGGTGAGGAAGATTTTACAGATACAGGACAGTGTGATGAGGTCACATGTAGCGTGATATGAACCCAAGGTCACAGTTGAGTCTGTTCATGGGTACAGAACTTGGCTATCAGTTTCTGCTCAGTGATTCTGTGTTGTTGTATATCTCGAAGGCCTTCTTGGAGGATGCTTACCTGAAGATTGGAGGCTGAATGTTCTAGACCACTGAAGTGTTCCCTAAATGGGAAGAAACATTCCTGTCTGTCTTGTTCTGATACAGCAGTGGTTCCTAAAATATCATTGGTTGTGTTCTCCTTTTCAAATTTACCAACATCCTTGCGTAGCCATACTAGCATTCTCTTTGTTAATGACCCTCTGACATAGAGTCATACAGCATAGAAACAGACCCTTCGGTCCAACTCGTCCATGCTGACCAGGTATCCCAAACAGAGCTAGTCCCATTTGCCTGCATTTGGCCCATATTCCTCTAAACTCTTCCTATCCATATACCTGTCCAAATGTTGTAATTGTACCCATCTCTACCACTTCTTCTGGCATTTCATTCCATTCACGCACCACCATCTGTGCGAAAATTTGGCCCCTTATGTCCCTTTTAATTCTTTCCCCTCTCATCTTAAACATGATATGGTTTTGCAATGTTGCAACCAAAAAGGCTCTAATAAAGGCTAAAAATTTGTAAGGTCACTGGATGGTAACATTTTTCTCTCCGTTGCCCTGTCCTTGATGCATTTGAAAATAATTGAAATCATGGATACAGGTTTGCTCACTGAGCTGGAAGGTTCATTTCCAGACGTTTCGTCACCCTACTAGGTAACATCTTCAGTGGGCCTCCTGGCGAAGCACTGTTGATGATTCCTGCTTTCTATTTAGATGTTTAGGTTTCTTTGGGTTGATTATGTCATTTCCTGTGGTGATGTCATGTCCTGTTCTTTTTCTCAGGAGGTGGTAGATGGGATCTAACTCGATGTGTTTGTTGATAGAGTTCCCGTTGGAATGCCATGCTTCTAGGAATTCTCGTGTGTGTCTCTGTTTGGCTGGTACTAGGATAGATGTGTTGGCCCAGTCGAAGTGGTGTCCTTCCTCATCCGTTTGTAAGGATACTAGTGAGAGTGGGTCGTGTCGTTTTGTGGCTGGTTGATGTTGATGTATCCTGGTGGCTAGTTTTCTGCCTGTTTGTCCAATGTAGTGTTTGTTACAGTTCTTGCACGGTATTTTGTAAATGAAATTAGGTTTTTGTCAGGTGGTCACAGGCTCATAAGCAGAAAATTCTCCGCTGTCATTTCCCATGCGGTGCAGAGGAATGCTGCACTGTCAGAGGTGCATCCAGAGATTGAACTGTATCTGTCCCTGTCAGTTCAATGGAATAGAACCCATGCTGCACCTTACAAGGACAGTTCTCCCTGGTAACCTGCCTCCTGTTTATCCCTCACTCGACCAGACCAAAGCAACAGGATTACCTCATCAATATCCCACTACTGTTTGTGGGAGCTTGCTGCGCTGTATAACCATAAGACATAGGAGGAGTAGGACATTCAGCCCATTGAACCAACTCCGCTATTTGATGCGATTTTTAAAAGAAAATTGGATTGCGCCATCTGCCATGGTGGGATTCAAACCCAGGTCCCCAGGACATTACCTGGGTCTGTGGCATAACTGGCCAGTGATAGTAACACTGGGACGTCGCCCCAACCCACCCCCCAGCAATTCTGGCTGATCTGATAATCCTCATCTCCACCAGCTTGTGTGTCTGATATGGCAACAGGCGTTACACTTCGGAAGGACACTTATGGGATGCCTCGAGGTTGTGACAGGTGCTAATGGAATGCAGGCCTGTCTCTAAACGGAATTGGAACACAGCGCAGTAACCCGCTGTTTGTGTGTCCCTGTCCTTGGCGAATTTGCGAATCGGTGCAGAGTCCACAGGACACCTCCTTCCTGCCAATCCCTAATCTTGGTTTAGCAATAACCATGAAAAGCATCCATTCAAAGAAACAGTCCTTCCCGGAGTGGAGCGTGTGCGCTTGTGGCATGCTCCACATCTGCTATTTGAGAAAAGCACAGTCTTCCAAGTTTGCTGTGTGAGTAAATTTGAATGAAATCAGTCGGGTCAGAGACCATGTGAACCTGGGAACAACAATGTGCCCAGTGGGTTTTATGGTCCTTTTAGCTTTGCCCTTGTTACTCTGAGGTGTGAAAAGTAATTGAGAAACATTCTTTGTGAAATGCATTAGTGAACGCTGTTAATCGGTGCAAATCAGTTAAAGTGACAGGGAGGGAATTGTGACGGGAGTGTTTCTAAACATTTTTTGAGTTTTGCATGTTTTGGAGTTTTCTTTTTTCTTCACACCAAGTGTATTATTTTTAGAAACAATGGTGGGTCATTTGCGCGAGATCCAGGAAATGGGCTGCAGCAATAAACTTCATGGAAATTGGAAGAGTTGAGGGGCAGTGTAAAATGTCTCTGTGGGAATCCAAGAGGCTCCTGAGAGAGAGAGAGACAGAGAGAGAGACATAGAGAGAGAGAGACAGAGAGAGAGAGAGAGAGAAAACAATACAGGCGACATATCTTGTTCTCAAAACATTGGAAGGATGTCAGAAAATCATAAGCAAGGTTGTTAATGAGCAAGAAGTGAATTTGCTTTGACTACTTTCAGCTTATGTCCTTCCAAATGAACACAGAGAGAATGCATGAGAAACTCAGCAGCTCAGGCAATATCTGTGTAGAGAGAGAAACACAGAGTTCATGTTTCGTGTTTGGTGCGACTTAGAGTCATAGCGATGTACAGCACAGAACCAGACCCTTCGGTCCAACATGTCCATGCCGACCAGATATCCCAATCCAATCTAGTCCCACCTTCCAGCACCCGGCCCATATCCCGCTAAACCCTTCCTAGTCAGATACCCATCCAGATGCCTTTTAAAAGAGACCTAAGGGGCAACGTTTTCACGCAGAGGGTGGTACGTGTATGGAATGAGCTGCCAGAGGAAGTGGAGACTGGTACAATTGCAACATTTAAGAGGCATCTGGATGGGTATATGAATAGGAAGGGTTTGGAGGGATATGGGCCGGGTGCTAGCAGGTGGGACTAGATTGGTATGGGATATCTGGTCGGCATGGACGGGTTGGACTGAAGGGTCTGTTTCCATGCT
>NC_057737.1:8792004-8793777 GCF_004010195.1 Chiloscyllium plagiosum | reverse complement strand
ATTTGCTTTCCCAAAATGCAGCACCTCGCATTTATCTGAATTAAACTCCATCTGCCACTTCTCAGCCCATTGGCCCATCTGATCAAGATCCTGTTGTAATCTGAGGTAACCCTCTTCGCTGTCCACTACACCTCCAATTTTGGTATCATGTGCAAACTTACTAACTATACTCTTATGCTCGCATCCAAATCATTTATATAAATGGTGAAAAGTAGAGGGCCCAGCACCCATCCTTGTGGCACTCCACTGGTCACAGGCCTCCAGTCTGAAAAACAACCCTCCACCACCACCCTCTGTCTCCTACCTTTGAGCCAGTTCTGTATCCAAATGGCTAGTTCTCCCTGTATTCCATGGGATCTAACCTTAATAATCAGTCTCCCATGGGGAACCTTGTCAAACGTCTTACTGAAGTCCATATAGATCACATCTACTGCTCTGCCCTCATCAATCCTCTTTGTAACTTCTTCAAAAATTCAATCAATTTTGAGAGGCATGATTTCCCACACACAAAGCCATGTTTGACTATCCCTAATCAGTCCTTGCCTTTCCAAATACATGTACATCCTGAACCTCAGAATTCCCTCCAACAACTTGCCCACCACCGAGGTCAGGCTCACCGGTCTGTAGTTCCCTGGCTTGTCCTTACTTTCTTTCTTAAACAGTGGCACCACGTTAGCCAGCCTCCAGTTTTCCAGCACCTTGCCTGTGACTATTGATGGTACAAATATCTCAGCAAGAGGCCCAGCAATCCCTTCCCCAGCTTCCCACAGAGTTCCTGGGGATTTATCCACTTGTAAACGTTTCAGACATCCAGCACTTCCTCCTCTGTAATATGGATGTTTTTCAAGATGTCACCATCTATTTCCCTACATCCTATATCTTCCATCTCCTTTTCCACAGTAGATACTGATGCAAAATACTCGTTTAATATTTCCCCCATCTCCTGCGGCTCCACACAAAGTCCGCCTTGCTGATATTTGAGGGGCCCTACTCTTTCTCTAGTTACCCTTTTGTCCTTAATGTATTTATAAAAACCGTTCAGATTCTCCTTAATTCTATTTGTATTTCTTAATGTATTCCAGCTCAGCGAACAAACCTACATCCAGAACTTCAACCTGAGCTACAAATCTTCTCAAAACTCGCTGTCTTAATTACTGTACAAGGTGAGGAGTAGAGAAGGTAGCATGGAGGTGTATTGACGATGCCTAGAAAGAAGTGTAATCTCTCACTGCATTGTCTGATCTTTTTATCACAGGCTGTACCTGCTGAAGTTGTTCATTTTTTTATAAGATATTGATTGGCATCGTATAACGCAGGGAAACCAGCTCTTGGAAACTTCACTTTAGCAGAATTCACATTCTCGAATTCGAAGAAAGTAGTGACTTACATCTATACAGCACCTTTTGCCAATGACCTGGAAGTGCCAAAGTGCTTTCCAGCCAGCAGAGTGCTTCAAAGTGCACTCACTGTTGTAATGTCAAAGTTAGGACAGTCAGTTTGTACACAGTAAGCTCCCAGATACAGCAGTGTGATAATGACCAGATAACCTGTCTCTCTCTACTGCTGGGTTGGGGGATATAGACCAAGCTGCCAGTGATACATTCCTTGGTGTCATAGAGCAGTCACAGAGCATGGAAACAGACCCCTCAGTTCAACTCATCCATGCCAACCAGATATCCTAACCTCATCTGGTCCCATTTGCCAGCACTTGGCCCATATCCCTCTAAGGAGAAAGTGAGGTCTGCAGATGCTGGAGATCAGAGCTGAAAATGT
>NC_057737.1:8785396-8791442 GCF_004010195.1 Chiloscyllium plagiosum | reverse complement strand
CCCCCCCCCTCTCCCCCTCCTCTCCCTCCTCCGCCCTTCTGTTCACAGCCTTTTACAGTCACTGAGTCTGGTTTCTACCTCCTGACAGTGGATTTATTGTAAACAAGACTTGTGTTGGAGATGGGAAAGCCTGATAAATGTTACATCAGTGCCGAAGACCTGACCATTTGAGACTTGGGAATGCAAGCATGGAAACAAGTGTCTTTAATAGTCAGAGAACTGTGCCTCTCCCGTGGGCATGGATAGGGTAAATAGGTAATGTCTTTTCCCCAGGGTATGGGAGTCCAGGACTAGAGGGCATAGGTTTAGGGTGAGAGGAGAAAGATTTAAAACAGACCTAAGGGGCAGCTTTTTCACACAGATGGTGGTGCGTATATGGAATGAGCTGCCAGAGAAAACAGTGGAGGCTGGTACAAATACAGAATTTTTAAACAACCAGGTTACAATCCAACAGGTTGACTTCAGAGTAAGCACTGCTCCGAAAGCTAGTGCTTCCGAATAAACCTGTTGGGTTATAACCTGGTGTTGTGTGATTTTTAACTTTGTCCACCCCAGTCTAACAGCAGCACCTCCACATCATAACATTGAAAAGGCTTCTGGATGGGAACATGAATAGGCTGGGTTTAGAGGGATATGGGCCGGGTGCTGGGAAATGGGACTGGGTCAGATTGGGATGTCTGGACAGCAGGCTGTATGGCTCTCTGACTGTTTATCTTGTTCCAATCGCAACCACCACACTACATCGTCTGGAGGTAGGAGGTCAAGGTTTATAAAATCATGAGGGGCATGGATGGGGTGAATGGCAGCTGTCTTTTCCCCCCGGGTGGGGGGGGGCGTTCAAGACTAGGGGGTGTGTTTTTAAGAATGAGAGGCAATTCTTTTACACAGAGTATGGTTTGTGTTTGGAATGCACTGGCAGAGGAAGCGGTGGGTGCGTTTAAACGTTTATAACGTTTAAAGGACATTTGGATAACTTCATGAATGAGAAATGTTTAGAGGGATTTGGGACAAGTGCAGGTTGGTGGGACTAGTTTAGTTTGGGATTATGTTCAGCATGGACTGGCTGGGCCGAAGGGTCTGTTTCCGTGCTGGATGACTCTGTGTATCATTAGCTGCCAGACCACTTGTGATAAATATAAATCTAAATTCATACTCAGATCTAATAGGAAGGGTTTAGATTTCTTTCTGAGTTTCTGGAGGAGAGAGATTATTTATTGAGAAAGAGTGGTCAGTTATCTGAAGGCTGGGGGGAGGAGAGGCTGGAGGGACTATACTTTCAAAGGCCCATGACCTTTGCACTTTGAGGTCAGCATAGGATGGTTCCCAGTAATGAGCCTGTTGTGTGAAAAGGCTTCAGAATGTATCTCCATGGAAACGCAAGAATGACTCCCCTCATCCAGAAGTATTTTAAAGACGGGTGGTGGGGGGGGATCCTATCTGGACACACATGCAGGTTTTGAATGTGGCTGTGATTGGGAAAATGCAGTTAATTATAAAACGTAACACAGGAAGTAACATTACTACTTCCAAATTTTGCATAAATCTGAACATTCCCAGTCGGGTGTGAGGTTTGCTCTTCACCTCTGCCCTTTCTGCACCAGTTTCGAGTTTTATCCTATCCCCTAGGCATTTTAGAACCCACATGCTTTGGGTGTGAGATTACAGGAACATTGGGAGCTGGTTTATTTTAATTTGGAACAAAATCTTATCGCCTCGTTCCTCAATCACTTCGGAGCTAAGGAAGGGCTTGCATTTGTATTGCGCCCTTCACAATGTCAGGTTGGCCCCGACAGGGACGTGCAGCCAATGAAATGTGTGTAATCACTTTTACCAATGGATGAAAAATGGCAGGTGGCTTGCACACAGAAAGATCCCACAGATAGTAACTTGATAATCAGCAGAATGCACTTTAGTCCTGATTGAGAATGTTGGCCAAGTGATTGAGGAGAACATAGAACAGTACAGCACAATACAGGCCCTTCAGCCCTCGATGTTATCCTACTAGTTCAGGCTGCCCTACATACCCAACATTGTACTATCTTCCTGTGCCTATCCAAGAGTCACTTAAATGGCCCTAACGTCTCTGACTCTACTACCACTGCTGGCAGTGCATTCCACACATCTGCCACACTCTGTGTAAAGAACCTTCCTCCAATCAATTTAAAATTATCCCCCCTCATGATAGCTACTTTGATCCTGGGAAAAAGTCTCTGGCTAACCACTCTATCAATGCCTTTCATCATCATGTACACCTCTATTAAGTCACCTTCGCTCCAATGAGAAAAGACCTAACTCCCTGTCCTCTTTGAAATAGCCCTAGGGACCATTTTACATGCAGCTGAGAGGGCCTCTGTTTAATATCTTACCCAAAAATGGCCCCATTGACAGTGCAGCACTCCCTCAGCACCACACGGGCACATTGGCCTGGGTTTTCATGTGCTCACATCTAAGGATTGGGGCTTGAACCCACAGTTTTCTGACCCAGTACAAGAGTGAGAACCAATTTGAATCCTTCTCTCTCCCAGCAGCTTGTGAAACTTGAAAGCCCACATTACAGGATCCAGTCAGAATCACGCCCTCTGAGGGCTTGCTGTTTTTGGAAAAGACTGTCCAGCTGAGGTAGAGCAGTTCTGAGAGATGTTACAGGAGCTGTGTCACATGGAATAACAACAACCTTTATTCAGATAGCACCCCCAACACGCTAACCTTTCACAAGGGGCACTTGGCAAACAGAATTTGACACGTGAGGAGATATCAGAACAGGTGACCTATGGACTGTCAAAAATGTAGGTTTTAAGGGATGGTCAAAAAGGAGGAGAGAAAGGTGAAGAGGTCCAAGAGTGTATACCAGCGTTCAGGGCCCACATCCTTGTCACAGAGATCAGTGGGCAGAGTCCTTGGGTTCAGGGCTGAGATAGAGAGGGGAAAGATATAAAAGAGACCTAAGGGGCAACTTTGTCACACAGAGGGTGGTATGGGTATGGAATGAGCTGCCAGAGGAAGTGGTGGACGCTGGTACAATTGCAACATTTAAGAGGCATCTGGGTGGGTATATAAATAGGAAGGGTTTGGAGGGGTATGGGCTGGGTGCTGGCAGGTGGGACTAGATTGGGTTGGACCGAAGGGTCTGTTTCCATGCTGTACATCTGTGACTCTATGTGTTGGGGAGTCAAGGCTTCCAGGGAAAGGGCAAGAAAGTGGACGTGAGAAATGTCAGATCAGCCAAGATCTTATGGACTAGTGGAGCAGGCTTGAGGGGCTGAATGGCCTACTCCCATTCCCTGTTTCTATAGTTGAAAGCATAGTGGAGTGATTATCCTGACCCTATCCATCTTGTATTGGAAATGAAACAGGGAATTCCTCTTACTGACATTAGTTAAGACGAGGTGAACAGCCATAGGTTTGTTGAGCCACGCCATCACCCTCACCCCCCCCCCCCCCCCCCCCCCCCGCCAGTTTACCAAATCCTCGTCTGCATAAGCAATCCTTGAGCTTGCTTGTGTCTTTCTGAGTGGAATGTGCCTGGTGTTTTCCTGTTCCGCAGTCAGTGAGGAATATCACGTTTCACAAGGGCCAGTGTTACTGTATCGAGGGAAACATCTGGAACATGTCGTTTGGAAGGTTGCATCATTTGCTTCATCGTTGATTTGCAAGTTTCAAAACAAACTTAGACTTCACCTTGTAAGCAAATGCATGGAGGACAGATGGAGAGGTGGAGATGAGGGAATAATAGGCGAGCTGGCAGTGATGATTGACGTGTTACTGAGGAAACGACATGCAGGTGGACACGTTCAGTGAGAGGTTCCAGCCAAGCTGTGATGTTCGAAGGCTGAACGTTGATTCTGTGTCACGGTGCGATCCACAGCAAGCCAGATATTTGGAGACCCCTTTGTAAACTGTCTCTGGTGTTTGTTGGAGGTTGTGGCACTGATCAGCAGAGTTCTAAAACAAAGTCAGAAATTGCTGGAGAAACTCAGCAAATCTGGCAGCATCTGTGGAAAGAGAAAAACAGTTAATGTTTGAAGTCCAGTGATCCTTCTTCCATGTTAACTGTGATGACTCCCTTCATTTTTATATAGTTAAAGAAGCTCTTGTAGTCCATCTTGATATTATTTGCATGTTTACTCTCAAGGTTTATTTTCTCCCTTTAGTTTTAAACATTCCCACTCCTCTAGCTCATCATTAGTTTTTGCTATTGTATGATTTTTCTTTCAATTTGATATAATTTGATTAATCACCTTCTGTTTCTCCCTTCCTGGTGTCCTTCTTTCTCACTGTGATATATATTTGCTGTGATCCATGAGCTGTTTTCTTAAACTATTTACAAAACTTAGTCATAGAGATGTACAGCATGGAAACAGACCCTTCGGCCCAACTCGTCTATGCCGACCAGATATCCTAACCTAATCTAGTCCCATTTGCCAGCACCCGGCCCACATCCCTTTAAACCCTTCCTATTCATATACCCATCCAGATACCTTTTAAATGTTGTAATTGTACCAGCCTCCACCACTTTCTCTGACAGCTCATTCCATACACACACCACCCTTTGAACTCAAACAGCAAAGACAGTGGCTGTACAGTTTCACTGCTATGTCAGACAGCAGTGTAGGTCTCTCTTTCTCTCTCTCTTTTTCTCTCTTCCCTCCCCGCTCTCCTCTCTCCTCTCTCTCTCACTGACCATGTGGACTCTACGTTTGTCCCTCTTCCTCCTTTTTACAGTGCCCTTGTTTTGATCTTTCCCCCCCCCAGTGTTGCAAAACAATGCAACAGCTTATAAAACATTAATCACTACTCAAGGAATTCGAGGAAATCCACTCCAACACCTAAAATATCTCAAAACGCAGCAGATCTTAATCCACAATTTTTTACCCATCTACAAGCAGGATGGTCTTCATCTAAACCAGAGGGGTACCAATATCCTGGGGGGGGGAATTTTGCTAAAGCTATTAAGGTGGATTTAAACTAATACAGCAGGGGGATGGGAACCAAAATTGTAACAGAAGAGGATGAGAGTAGGGAGTTCCAGAATCAAGTATCTGACATTGGCAAGCAAGAACCTGGGTTTGAAGTGTGTATACTTCAATGCGAGGAGCATCCGAAATAAAGTGGGTGAACTGGCAGTGTGGGTTGGTACCTGGGATTTCGATGTTGTAACCATTACGGAGACATGAATAGAGCAGGGACAGGAATGGCTGTTACAGGTTCTGGGATTCAGATGTTTCAGTAAGAACAGAGAAGATGGTAAAAGAGGGGGAGGTGTGGCATTGTTGATCAGGGACAATATTACAGTTGTAGAAAGGATGTTTGGGGACTCGTTAACTGAGGTAGTATGGGCTGAGGTTAGAAACAGGAAAGGAGAAGTCACCATGCTGGGAGTTTTCTATAGGCCTCCAAATAGTCCCAGAGATGTAGAGGAAAGGATAGCAAAGATGATTCTCGATAGGAGTGAAGAGGCAGGGTAGTTGTCATGGGGGACTTCACCTATCTAAATATTGACTGGGATCACTACAGTACGAGTACTATAGATGGGTCAGATTTTGTCCAGTGTGTGCAGGAGGGCTTCCTGACACAGTATGTAGACAGGCCTACAAGGGGCGAAGCCACTTTAGATTTAGCACTGGGTAACGAGCCTGGCCAGGTGTTAGATTTGGAAGTAGGTGAGCACTTTGGAGACAACGATCACAATTCTGTTAGGCTTACTTTAGTGATGGAAAGGGCTAGGTGTACTCCACCGAGCAAGAGTTACAGCTAGGGGAAGGGAAATTACGATGCAATTAGAAAAGATTTAGGAAGTGTAGAATGGGGAAGGAAACTGCAGGGGATGAGCACATTAAAAATGTGGAGCTTATTCAAGAAAAGCTCCTGTGTGTCCTAGGTAAGTATGTACCTGTCAAGCAGGGAGGAAGATATAGAACGCGTGAGCCGTGGTTTACTAAGGAAGTGGAATCCCTGGTCAAGAAGAAGAAGAAGGCTTATGTTAGGACAAAATGTGAAAACACAGTGAGGGCGCTTGAGGGTTACAAGGAAGTCAGGAAAGACCTAA
>NC_057737.1:8773656-8784704 GCF_004010195.1 Chiloscyllium plagiosum | reverse complement strand
TTTTATAAATGACCTGGATGAGGGCTTAGAAGGGTGGGTTAGTAAATTTGCGGATGACACTAAGGTCGGTGGAGTTGTGGATAGTGACGAAGGATGTAGTAGGTTGCAGAGAGACACAGATAAGCTGCAGAGCTGGACTGAGAGGTGGCAAATGGAGTTTAATGTGGACAAGTGTGAGGTGATACACTTTGGCCGGAGTAATCGGAATGCAAAGTACAGGCTAATGGTAGGATTCTTGGTAGTGCAGATGAGCAGAGGGATCTCGGTGTCCATGTACACAGATCCCTGAAAGTTGCCACCCAGATTGACAGGGTTGTTAAGAAGGCATACAGTGTTTTGGCCTTTATTAATAGAGGGATTGAGTTCTGGAAAAAGGAGGTTATGCTGCAGCTTTACAAAGCTCTGGTATGGTCACACTTGGAGTATTGTGTACAGTTCTGGTCGCCGCATTATAAGAAGGATGTGGAAGCTTTGGAAAGGGAGCAGAGGAGATTTACTAGGATGTTGCCTGGTATGGAAGGAATGTCTTACGAGGAAAAGCTGAGGGCCTTGAGGCTGTTCTCATTAGAGAGCAGAAGGTTGAGAGGTGACTTAATAGAGACATAGAAGATAATCAGAGGGTTAGATAAAGTGGACAGGGAGAGCCTTTTTCCAAGTATGGGGACAGCAAACATGAGGGAACACAACTTTAAAGTGAGGGGAGATAGGTATAAGATGGATGTCAGAGGTAGTTTCTTTACTCAGAGAGTAGTAAGGGTATGGAATGCTTTGCCTGCATCGATAGTAGATTCGCCAAGTTTAAGTCGTCATTGGACAGGCAAATGGACGTACATGGAATAGTGTAGGTGGGATGGGCTTCAGATTCGTATGACAGGGCGGCGCAACATCGAGGGCTGAAGGGCCTGTACTGCACTGTAATGTTCTATGTTCCATGTTGGATTACCCAAAATCCAACAGGGATGGTTTTGACAATAGCAAATTGATGATGAGGCACACTCATGTTGATTGTGCTGGAGTACGGTGCAACTGAAGTCAGACAGATCTCCATTAACTTTGCTTTAGTAATGTCATTGGTTGTGACAACCACTTGATCAAGTATTGGTTGCTGCCTTCAAATCCTATCAAATAAAGGCCAGTTTTCGATTTGAACTGTTGAGTTTTTGGCTTGCACTCCAACGATCTCAGGTGATTGTAGTGATGATGCTTTTTGAGCAATTTTTATTCCCACATAATATTTTCACCCTTTAAGTGTAAACATGTTCTGATTGACATGGAGAGGCTGGAGCTGGCTTTTAATTGACAACGTGGGCATTAGGTTAGGGGCAGTGGGACAATGATTACAACTCACAGATTGAGACCTTGACAAAGCGTTAAATTGCCTTCAGTAGTTCTGAGAACCTCTGGGACTGTCGCAATATAATCAAGAAGATTGTTTTTTACACGGTCCATTAAATCCCTTCAGAATAGCAATCCTGTCACACATCCAGTCTGACTTACATGTGCCCAATTCCAAACTATAATTCTTGGGATGACAGGATTTATTCATGAAGTGAGATTGACAGTTATTTTCACTGAATTAGAATTAGCTTTATTGTCACACATACTCAAATGAGTACAGTGAAAAGTGTACAATTCACCGTTTCCAGCTCCATCTCAGGTACAAAGGTCCCTCGGTCCAGCTTTTTCAGTTATCATTCTTGGGGAAAAAGAGAGAAGTAAAAAAGTCCCGCATTGCAGATTTCTGAATAAATCGAGTTTAGATGAATGAGCGGGATGGCATATAAACCTATAAAATTCTAACCGGACTAGACACGGTAAATGCAGGAAAGGTATTCCAAATGACCAGGGGTTGAAGTGTAAGAATGCGGGATTAGCTGTTTAGAACTGAGGTGGGAATTCACTGCCACAGGAAGTGGTTGAGGTCAAAACATTGAATGTTTTCAACAAGGAGTTAGAGATAGATGTTAGGACTAGAGGGATCAAAGGATAATGGGAGTAGGTGGGAATTGAATTGGATAATCAACCATGATCATAGTGAATGGTTCAAAGGGCCGAATGGCCTACTCCTGCTCCTATTTTCTGTGTTTCTTTATGCTTCACCCAGACCCTGCAGGTTAGTCGGTGATATGAAACAGATGTTCACAACACCAGGGTCAAACATGTATTTAAAATGTCTTCACTATCTGTGGATCAGAATCCTGGAACTCCCTCCCTAAGGGAATTGTGGGTCAACCCACAGCCCATGAACCGCAGCGGTTCCAGAATTTCACTCATCCCCACCTTCTCAAGGGGCAACCAGGGGCGGGCAATAAATACAGGCCCAGCCAGCGACACCCAATCCCATGAGTAAGTAATTTTAAAACAAGAATTTAAAGGTGATAACATTAAACTGAAAGCCTCAGTCTCGTCTCTGGGTACAAAATTAAACATTGTAAACTGAGCGCGGCCACATTGTTGCTTTGTGATCAACGGTTAATGTGCTGCTTGGCAGACTGAATTTAACTATGTTAATCTGAGACAAAGAAATGTCAGAAAGCTAGTAGCTACAAGTCCTTTACCTTTTATCCTTTTGAGTGTGTGAAGACAGACAACAATGTTGACTTGATTGATTCAAAAGAAATACGTCTTTATTCCTTGAATTACATCTCGGAAATTCCATGGAATGTTTAACCTGAGGCTAACTAGAAGTTTTCATTCGGCTTGAGTTGCCAAAGTGTCGATGTCTTGCGTAGTCTGTGAATAATATTCCAACAGACCGCAGTGTCGGGGGAAGAGACAAAACATGACTGTACAAGAGGCAGTGTCTAAAAACCGTTTTGTAACAAAACACTTTTGCGCTTTTACCTGCTTTGTTCAGCCCCTCGGTGGGGATTCAGCTAATGAAATCTGGTTTGTTTTCACTTGAATGTCAGGAGGTAAGGCACAACTTGATCGAGGTTTTCAAAATGATGAGAGGCATGGGCAGAATGGATAATTGGAGTCTTTTTTCCCAGGGTAGAAAAGTTAATTACTAGGGGACGTGGGTTTAAGGTAAAAAGGGGAATGTTTAAAGAAGGTGTGAGAGGCAGGTTTTTCAGATAGAGGGTGGTAAACGCCTGGAATGCGCTGCCAGAGGAGGTGGATACAATAGCAACATTTAAGATGCACCTTGACCGGTAGATGAATCAGCAGGGAATAGAGGGATACCGATTGTGTAGAGACCAAGAGGTTTTTCGTTTAGGAAGACATCATGAGTTGGCGCAGGCTCGGTGGGCCGAAGGGCCTGTTCCTGTGCTGCACTGTTCTTTGAATTGAATCTGCAGCAACATACATGATTGGAGACCGATTGAAGAATGAACATAGAACGTGGCACTGAAAGAATGCCATCTGAAAGGTGATGCCAACAACAAGGCATGAGAGGTGCCACCCTGGGTCACTGGTTGTGAAACTGGTTCCTATTTGGGTGATTGTCCTGTTGTCCCAGTGCTCACGCTCTTGCCCCTGATCATTCAGTGCTGTCTCCATCCTCCTGCAGTGAAAAAGGCACATCCATCTCACTGATCACCGTGGATAAATACCCATTTTCCTCAACGCCTTATTAAAACGCTCTTTGACAGGAGCGCTTTCACACACTGAGTGTTTATAAAATAATCACTAGTTTGCAGGCCGGTGATTACTCATCTATCCTGATTTGGAAATCTGTCACCATCCCGTCATCGTCGCTGGGTCAAATTCCCTCCCTTCCAGCACTGTCCAAGGATTGCAGTGGTTTGAGAAGGCAGCTCCACACCAATGACTTGGGGGAGATTGTGGATGGGCAATAGATTCTGGCTTGACCAGCCATACCAATGTCCCAGAAATGAATGAATTTTATAAAAATTGTGAAGAGGTCAGTCAGCCAAAGAGGGATTGGAACCAATGATTTAGATTAGAAGCTTGTATCTTCAAATGGGATTGAAATCTCTAGAAGAAATCAGAGTGTTACCAACTTATCAAAGCTGGACAAAGATGGTGCCATGTTCAGTGTCATACCACTGGGTGCATTCACTTCATATCAGTATTCTCGTACCTTAGGTGTAACCCCAGCGTGCTCTTTTCTCCCCATCCATAGCAATTCTAGTTTCAATTCCTTTCCATCTACCTGCTGGAATGTCTATCTTCCTTTACTCTTGCCCCCACCAAAAGTATGTTTATAAGCTTCAGGAAAGGAGCAGGAGCCCTTATTTATAATCACCATCGTGTGTGTTCAGCGTGAAGGTCCATCCTTCCTTCTGCAGAGAGAGAAGTCTTTCCATGTCTCTCTGTCCTAAGTTGTCAGTAACATCCTTCAGTTTTCAAACCGTCTCGTGTTGATATTGTCTTGCCTTCCTGTTCTTTGTTTCTCATGAAATCTTTCTTTCATGTTGTCTCTAACAAGATCCTTTCCTCTTGAAGACTGGGCAGGGCATACCTTCTGTCTGTTCCAAATGACAGTCAACAAATTCCTTTGTTCGTTCCCTTGCCACCGGACTTTGTGGTTTCGTTAACATTGCTGCGTAGCCGATCCTGTCCGTTCTCCTCTAACCTCGTATTGCAAAGCTATTCCGAAACATGGAAAATGGGAGCAGCAGGAGGCCAGTCGGTCCTTTGGGATTACTCTGCCATTCACAGTGATCACAGCTGATCATCCACCTCAGTACCCTGTTGCACTGGGCAGCTGGTTTGTGATGTCAGGTGAAACCAACAGAGTGGGTTCAATTCCCACAGCCAGCCATTGTTTCCAGGTAGGACTCTCCTTCCCAACCTCTCACCTCATCTGAGGCACAGTGACCCTCAGGTTAAACTGCCACCTCCTGATGAGAGAGCAGCCCTATGATCCGATAAGACCATGGTGCCTTTACTTTTTACCACATACCTTTTCATCCCTTTCGTCCTAAGAACTGCATCTAACTACTTCTTAAAAATATTTAATGTTTAGGCCTAAACACTTTCTGTGCATTCCACAGGCTCACCACTCTCTGAATGAAGACATTTCTCTTCATCTCAATCCTAAATGGCCCACCCCATATCCTTAGACTGTGACCTCCTGGTTCGGGACTCCCTGGCCCTTGGCAACATCCTTCCTGAACTTCCTTCCTGCATTTACCACCAAAGTCAGTGTCTTCTTCGTGAAAACTCCACATCACACATCTGTCCAAGCAAGACTCCAACTCAAACTTGTTCCAAATTTCTTCCTGAGGGGTGGCTTCTCTTGTGAATGAAGAAGTGGTTGACTGATTTGGAGTGTTGACCTCTCATAATTGTTTTAAAATTCCGAAGGGGTTTGCTAGAGCAAATGTAGATGAAATGCAGCTGTATTCTTTGCGTCTAAGGTGAGAGACCTTAACCATGAGATCTGATATTGCTGGAGAAACACGGCAGATCTGGGAAAAGAGAAACAGAGTTAACGTTTCAAGTTGTGTCCAGTGGTCACTGGACTTGAAATGTTAACTCTGTTTCTCTCGCCACAGATGTTTGCCAGACCGGTTGAGTTTCTCCACAACTTTCTGTTCCTGTTTGTTTCGGATCTCCACCATCGAAAGTTCTTCGTTTTTATTTTAATGTAAACGCAAGAAATCCACCAAAGATTCTCGGACAGCACCTTCCAAACCCATGACCATGAAGGACAAGGGCAGCTGGTACATGGGAACCCTGCAAGTTCCCCTCCAAACCGTTCGCCATCCTGACTTGGAAATATATCAGTGTTCCTTCACTGTCGCTGGGTCAGAATCCTGGAATTCCCTCCCTCAGGGCATCGTGGGTCAACCCACAGCAGGTGGACTGCAGCGGTTCAAGAAGGCAGCTCACCCCCACCTTCTCAAGGGGCAAGTAGGAACCGATAGTAAATGCTGGCCCAGCCCGCGACACCCACATCCCCCTAAAAAGTATGGGTACATTTTTAAAAGTGGCATCATTTGTTAAGGTCCCAATAATTTTCACAGGACCATTGGCGTCATCTTGATTTTTCTCTGGCTTTCAATAAGTCTCCCTCAGGTCACTCACCCGTCCAATAAAGAAATACAAAAGGAATGCTTTAATTTAAGAATGAGAAGAATCTGGAATGTCCACACATCTGGTGAAGGAGCGTCGCTCCGAAAACTGGTGCTTCCAATTAAACCTGTTGGACTAGAACCTGGTGTGGTGTGATTTGTAAATTCATACAGGAAGTGGTTGTCAATGAGGGCAGACAGTGGTGTAGTGAGCGTGTTGTTGAGGAGACACGCTGGCTCAGTGGTTAGCACTGCTGCCTCACAGCACCAGGACCTGGGTTCGATCCCAGCCTTGGGTGACTGTCTGGGTGGGGTTTGCTCATTCTCCCCGTGTCTGCGTGGGCTTCCTCCAGATGCTCCGGTTTCCTCCCACAATCCAAAGATATGCAGGTCAGGTGAACTGGCCATGCTAAATGAGGGGGTAGGGTGGGATGCTCTTGGAGGGCTGTTGCAGACTTGATGGGCCATGTGGCAACTTTCTGCACTAAGGATTCTACGGCTTGTATTCTGGAATGTTGGGCCAATGTTTTGGGGTATGGGATCGAATCACACCATGGAATAGAGTGAAATTTGAATTCAGTGAAAATCTGGAAGTAAATAAAAATGCTAGCCTCATGGTGACCATTAGGGAAGGAAGTCAGCCATCCTTACCCAGACTGGCCTACACATGGCTCCAGCATGTTTGTTTCTTAATTGCCTTTTGGGCTATAAGGGTTGTCCAAAGAATGCTGGGCTTCAAGAAGGAGGTAGATATAGCTCTTGTGTCTAAGAGGATCAAGGAATATGGGGAAGAGGAAGGGATTAGGATACTGAGATGGATAATCAACCATGATCATATTGAATGGCTGATCGGGCTCGAGGGGCTGAATGGCCTCCTCTGCTCCTATCTTCTATGACACCTACATCCCATGACTGAAGTAAAAGAATGAGCATAGATGCTACCTAAAGAGAAGCTCGGAGAAGGATTATGATAGGGTTGTGATAGATGGTGATGAAGTAGCTGGGAGGAGACTTGAGGACAAAGGCATTGCTCAGTCAGGTGCCTTTGTACGATGGCACAGTGGCTCAGCAGTTAGGGCTGCTGCCTGACCACACCAAGGACCTGGCTTCAATTCCAGCCTCAGGTGCCTGTCTGTGTGGAATTTGCACATTCTCTCCGTGCCGGGTCTGCGTGGGTTTCCTCCGGGTGCTTCGGTTTCCTTCCCACAGTCCAGCAAATGAGCTAGTTGGGGTGGATTGGCCGTGCTAAGTTTTCCGTAGTTTTCAGGGATGTGCAGGTTAAGGTGGATTAGATGTGGGAAATGCAGGGTTACAGGGTGAGGTGCTCCTCAGAGGGTCAGTCTGGACCTGATGGGCTAAATGGCCTGCTCCACACTATAAGGATTCTATGATTCATTTGCCTGTTACTGTGCCGTAAGTTCTGTAAACCTACCCTCTTCCCTCCAGCTTCTGCGGTTTTATTTGTAAATAAATCTAGGGCGGCAGTTTAACATGTGTGAAATGATTGAATGGTATGACTTAATTTAACTGTGTGTAGGTGGTCATCCTGCGTATTCCCCAGTAACCAATTTGCCACAATTGGGGTTAATACCTAGACTAACCCAGAAATCCCTGAGAAATCGAGATGTATAAACAGAAACAGTCAGCGGCACCTGGCAGCACCTCGAGACATTGAAACAGAGCTAATGTTTCAGGGTCAGTGACCTTTCATCAAAATGCGGGCTATAGATTTCAGCTCGGAAGAACTCTGATCAGAACTATTGTCAGATTATTTACTTGAGGGAGTAGTATATGTGGGGGGGGGGGGGGGGGGTAGGGAATTGTTGAAACTGTGTCACAGACGCCCCCATGCTTCAAAATAAACGTAGAATCCCTGCAGTGTAGATAGAGGCCATTTGGCCCATCAAGTCTGCACTGAAGGTCATCCCACTAGACACAATGGGCAATTTAGCATGACAAATTCACCTGACCTGCACATCTTTGGACTGTGGAAGGAAACCGGAGCACCGGGAGGAAACCCACACAGACACGGGGAGAATGTGCAAACTCCACACAGTCAGTCGGTCGAGGGTGGAATCCCTGTAAACCCATAGTTACTGCAGTTAACCCCCCAGCCTGTTCAATATGGGGCACTTTAGCATGGCCAACCCACCTAACCTACACATCTTTGGACTGTGGAAGGAAACCCACGCAGACGTGGGAGAATGTACAAACTCCACACAGTCACCCAGGGCTGGAATCGAACCCAGTTCCCTGGCGCTGTGAGGCAGCAGTGTTAACCACTGAGCCACCATTTTGCTAAGGCATATTGCACAGGATGGTCTGATTACATTTCAGTTGGGAAGTGGGGGCAGGGACATAGTGGAAATGTCACTGATTAGTATTCCACGGCTCCAGGCTAATAGGCTGGTAACAGAAACAGAAATTACTGGAAAAACTCAGCAGGTCTGGGAGCATCTGTGCACAGGGAGAAAGCAGAGTTAACATTTCAGGTCCAGTGAGCCGCCTTAAGGTTAACATGCAGGTTCAGTTAGCAGCTCAGCTGTACTTTACTGTTGCAGCTATATTCTATATCCAGCTGAGTGGATTTGAGTAGAGACACAGATCACTCACGATCACATTGAATGCTGAATGGTCTCCTCCTGTCCTTACTCTGAGGGAGGGCCAAGCTTAACCTAGTGGTAATATCACTGGGTTAATCATCCTGAGACCCAGGCTCACACTCTGGCAGCTAGTAAAAGCTAAACTCAGTTCACAAATCTGGAACTGACAACCAATCCCAGTGTAGGACAACTGTCAGTAATTGGAAAATAAACAACCTGGTTTCCTCTGTGCTGGTCAGGGAAGGAAATCTGCTGTCCTTACCCCTTCTGGCCACATGTGACTCCAGATCCACAGCAATGTGATAGGCTATCAGCCTCCCTCTGGAATGGCCTTGCAAGCCACTCATTTGAAGGTTAACCCACAGGTTCAGTTGACAGTTAGGAAGGCAAATGTAATGTTAACATTCATTTCAAGAGGACTAGAATACAAGAGCAGGGAAGTACTGCTGTAGCTGTATAAGGGGCTGGTCATGTTAGGAATATTGTGAGTGGTCTTGAGCCCCGTATCTAAGGAAGGGATCCAGAGGAGGGTCACAAGCATCATCCCGGCGAATGAAGGGCTTGTCAAATGAGGAGCAACTGAGAACTCTGGGTCTGTACTCGATGGAGTTTAGAAGAATGATGGGGGGTTTCTGATTGAAACTCACTGAGAGGCCTGGACAGAGTGGATGTGGAGACAATGTTTCCATGAGGGCACAGCCTCGGAGTGAAGGGACAACCCTTTAGAACTGAGATGAGGAGGAATTTCTTCAGCCAGAGGGTGGGGAAATCTGTGGAATTTATTGTTGCAGAGGGCTGTGGAGGCCAAGTCATTGGGTCTGTTTAAGACACAGATAGATAGGTTCTTGATTGGTAAAAGGATCAAGGTTACAGTGAGAAGGCAGGAGGGGTGGGGTTGAGAAACTCCAGCCATGATCAAATGGCAGAGCAGTATTGATGGGCTGAATGGCCTAAATCTGCTCCTATGTTTTGTGGTGTTATGGTCTTCTTCAGAACTCTGCTGAGTTTCATTTGCACTTTCTGGTTTTGTTTCAGATTTTCAGCACCTGCAGTTCTTTCTTTTAATGTTCCGATAACATGGGTCCAAATTCCACTATGGCAGATGGTGAAACTTGAATTCAGTACAATTAAAGAAAAAGGAAAACTTGTGCAATGGTGACATTGGATGTGGAAAAAACCTATTTGGTTCACAAATGGGTGTTAGGGAAGCAAATCTGCCACCCTTATCTGGACTGGCCTCCATGTGACTCCAGACCCACAGACTCCAGACTTTTAGCTGCCCTCTGGGGCAATTAGGGATGGGCCATTCACTAAAGATCCTCAGACCTTCCCTTCTAAACCCAAGACCACTTCCATCTAGAAGGATAAGGGGTGGCAGATACATGGGAACACCACCCCCTGCAAGTTCCATTCCATGCCCCTCCCCATCCTGACTTGGAACTGTACTGCCATCCTTTATTGTCACTGGGTGAAATTCCGGGAATTCGTGAAGGACTTTGTGGGTCAACCCACAGCACGTAGACTGCAGCGGTTCAAGAAGGCAGCTCATCCCCACCTTCTCAACGTGCAACTAGGGACGGGCAATAAATATTGGTCCAGCCAGCGGCACCCCTGTCCCACGAGCAAATAAATAAATGCTGGTCTGACCAATGATGCCAACATCTCATAACCAAAAAACATTTACCTGAGCCAAGTGTCGCAGTAATTTAAGTGTTGAAGTGTGTCAGTTCACAAAGAACAGGGACAGAGTTACCAGTTGATCAGCTTGACAGCCCGTGGACTAGTCGGATATTGATGCACTTTTGTGGCAGGTCTATGGGGAAAGCTGGGATGTGGGGAAGGAGCAAGCTCAAAGTGGCTTTGAAAAATGGACTCTCTGCTTAAGCAAATAAAGCTGGCACTTTCACAGCAATTTGTCGCATGTCTCGCAATGCTTCCTGCACAATGACCTGCGGAGGAAAACACTACTGCTACTCTGTACGCAAAGTTCGATGAGATCAGTAACGCCTGTTCATCCTGCCTGCATCTGTTTTCAGTGGGTACTTTGTGTGAAATAACTGCTGAAAAGCAAATTAGGAACAGAATTTCATGCAGAAATAATTCTGCAGAGATAGGGCAATTCAATATGGCTGGTCTTCCTCTAGTGACTACAGTGCAGAGTCCACATAGGACTCCTCCTAGTCAGCATTTCGGAAATCTAGATCAGAACCTGACAAGTAGATCTGTAGAACTTACTGTTATGACAGGATTAAAATTGTATAGGATGGGTTAAAGGGAAAGGGTTAAAATTATAACAGTGCAGGATAGGGTAAGGGAAAGGGTTAAAATTATACAGTGCAGGGTAGGGGAAGGGGTTAAAATTATAACAGTGCAGGAGGGGGTAAAGGGAGAGAGTTAAAATTATAACAGTGCAGGGTGGGTGAAAGGCAAAGAGTTAAAATTCTAACAGTGCAGGGTG
>NC_057737.1:8766345-8773156 GCF_004010195.1 Chiloscyllium plagiosum | reverse complement strand
ATTTCCTGTTCTATTTCTCAGGGGTTGGGTAGATGGGGTCCGAATTGACATGTTTATTGATGGAGTTCCAGTTAGAATGCTAGGCCTCTAGGGGGAATTCCTGTGCCTGTTTCTGTTAGGTCTCTTATAATGTTCTTCCTTTATTCTTTCCAATGTACCAATGAGATGGATTTAAATGTTAGGTGTGGCCTATGGCTTCATCGTAATGTCTCGTTTGATCAGCACAACTACTGAAACCCTTAATATGCTGTGAATTGCTGCACTCTTGGCCAGCTTTTGAATTGGCATCGAATCACATGTCCCATGTTCCAAAATAAACAGTGTCACAGGCGAGGTGGCCAACTTCACTTGGCGCTTCCATCTTCAAACAGCCCAGCCCAAACAGCCACTTACTTCCCACCTCGAATTAGCAAAAGCACTTTAAACACAAATTGAAACTTTACAAAAAAAGCCTCGCTGATTTTGCTGGGCTCTCGGGCTCAGGGGGCTGGTAGGTCCAGGACTATTTTCAGAGACCGGCAAACGTACCCCAGGCTGGCACACTGTCTTCTGATGGGATGTTAAACCAAGGAGCCATACATCCTATCAGGAACAGCAGGCAACATCAAAAACCCCCTCCCACCCTGGTTCTCATCTCTTCCAACCTCTTCCGTCAAGCAGAAGATCAGAAGCTTAAACACACACCAACAGATTCAAGAACAGCTTCTTCCCTGTTGCTATTAAACTTCTGAATGGACCTCTCAAATTTTACATTAAAGTTGATTTTGCTCCCTCTCTGCAGCTATAAGATTGCATTCCTCACTATGTTCTATTACTCTAATGCATTTTGTATGGTACGTTTTTATGGACTCAATGAATCGAGGTACATGTGACAATAACAAATCAAATTGGTAAAGGTAACATTAGAGTTCCACTCTCTCATTGGTCTAATCTGAGGGTCACCGTGCCTCAGGTGAGGGGAGAGACTGAGTAGGAGAGTCCTTCATGGTCACCTCAGCCAGTGTGGGGCTCGAACCCACACTGCTGGCATCCCTCTATATCACAACCCAGACATCCAACTAACTGAGCTAACCGATGCCTGAATGATCATAAAGGCCTAATCTGAGATCTCCAGTTCCTGTTCTGGCCACAATTTATCACCAATGACCAACACCAAACAGCGTGCCCTGTCACAACCTCACTGCTGTCTGTGGGATCTGGGTTAGGCACAATTTGGTTGCCATCATTCTTACATTACAACACTTCAGGTGTACTTCATTGACACTTTAGTGAAGAAAACCTGTATCAAAATGTAAATTATTTCTCCTTTCTCCATTTTGTTAAAAGCAACTGAGATTTAATTTTCCACGTTTGACGAAGAACTACACAATAGGCTTGTCGGCAGACGTGATTAGCTGGAGAACCAAAAGCAATATGAGGAAAGACTTTGTTTATTTAAAGAAAATGGCTCAGTGGCTCGTGTCTGGTACGCGCTACCTGCGAGCGTGGAGGAAGCAGGTTCAAACATGGCTCTCCAATAGGAATTATATAGACGCTGGAAGTCAAAAGAAATAACAGATTTAGGAGTAAAGATGGAAATGGAGGTTGAGAAAATCAAACAAAAGCTAAATTGCTCTGGCTTGCTGTGTTCTTCCGGCCTCCTTCTCATCTATCTTGGATTCCTGCATTTGTGATTTTTTTGTCTCTTTCAGAGATCTACCAAGGGATAGATGGGCTGAATAGGTCCCATCTGTCTTAGAATTAGAATTAGAATCCCTACAGTGTGGAAACAGGCCCTTCGGCCCAACAGGTCCACACCAACCCTCTGAAGGGTAACTCATCCAGACCCATTCCTCTTCCCAATATTTACCCCTCTGACTAATGCACCTCACCTACATATCCCTGGACAGTATGGACAATTTAGCATGGCCAATTCACCTGAGCTGCATATCTTTGGACTGTGGGAGGAAACTGGAGCACCCGGAGGAAACCCACGCAGACATGGGGAAAATGTGCAAACTCCACACAGACAGTTGTCCGAGGCTGGAATCGTACCCAGGTCCCTGGCGCTGTGAAGCAGCAGTGCTAACCACTGAGCCACTGTGCCGCCCAATCATTCCATGGCATTATATGAGACACAACATTCCAAAGGCTCAAAGACTCCATGATTTAAAGCATCAATTTTAGAATTGGGTGGATGGACGATTCCGTTGCCATCTGAACAGGCACCAAACCACACGGCAATCTGGCGTTGGATTTCAAGGTTAAGGATGCCAACGTGGTTGTAACCCTCACAGCTTCATCCTATGAGCTTCCTCCACCCCACCCAGTCAAATAAACATTTCTCTAAGCCTTTGATGTACTTTGTAACTTCAAGTCTTCAAAAATAAGTTAAGTAGTGCATAACTCTAGCAATTTGAGAAAGCTGACTGTTAACACACAAAACCAGAGTGTGGTTCCACCTTAAAACTCTGTTAAACTGTACATTCAAATATTTTTTAAAAGCTCAATCGTAATAATTTGCGATTTTGGTTCAGCTTTCACACATACAGAAGGAATGCAGCTCCTGGAGTAACCCAACAGGAGGCGCTTTGCTTTGTGGAATGGGCTGAGCTTCAGCACTGAATGGCAACAATGTCTGGAAACTCAATAATTACCCTGCAAGAACTGCGACCCTCAAACTGCCTGGGGAAACAAATACCCACAAATAAATAAAACCAGCTTGGTGGCAACAAGCTCAGGAGACGGCTTAGACTTTGGGGTGGCATGGTTTCTCAGTGGTTAGCACTGCTGCCTCACAGCAGTAGGGACCCAGGTTCAATCCCAACCTTGCCTGACTGTCTGTGTGGAGTCTCCCAGTGTCTGTGTGGGTTTCCTCGAGGTGTTCTGGTTTTCTCCTCACAATCCAAAGATGAGCAGGTTAGGTGGATTTGCTATGCTAAATTGCCCATGGTGTTCAGGGAGGTGTAGGTTAGGTGCATTCGTCAGGGGTAAATATAGAGTCATAAGCTAGGGGAATAGGTCTGGGTAGGTTACTCTTTGGAGGGCTGGTGTGGACTTGTTGGGCTAAAAGGCCTGTTTCCATACTGTAGGGATTCTATGACTTTGGGAAGGGGGCAAGAACTGTATTAGTGACTACATAGCACAGATGACAGCCTGACTGAAAGAGCCACTGCTACCATAAAGGGAACTTTTTTGCCTTTGAATTGATATACAGAGAGATTTGTCCTCTGCAGGTAAAAGGAATAAGGCCAGACATTATGTATTTTTTAGAACTGCTCATAAACATGGGAGGCAACCGTTTCCAAAGTTCAAACTCCACTGAAAGAGCTAAGAGCAGCAAGGAGGGGACATGAAAGGTCCTTAGTCGGTAGGATTAGGGAAAACCCTAAGGCTTTCTATAGGTATGTTAGGAAAAGGAATAAGGCCAGACATTATGTATTTTTTAGAACTGTTCATAAACATGGGAGGCAACCGTTTCCAAAGTTCAAACTCCACTGAAATGCCTCGACGAATCACACAGTTGACTGTGCCAACCCATTCAGCAACATTTCCACATGTAGTACCAGTTGCTGTTCCCTTTCAAATTTGACATTCTTGCCATTCTGTCCTGATGAGTGCATGGTGAAAAGCATCACCATCATGTCTCTTTTCTTTACAGCAATACCACTTTTAGCAATAATACACACCTGCAAGGTGTGCAATTAAACAAAATTTGATACCAAGATACTTAAGATAGATAGAAACATAAAAGATAGGAGCAGGAGGAGGCCATTCAGCTCTTCGAGGCTGCTCTACTATTCATCACGATCATTACTGACCGTCCAACTCAGAAGCCTAATCCTGATTCCTCAGGAAACTGACTGTGTGGAGTTTGCACATTCTCCCCGTGTCTGCGTGGGTTTCCTCCGGGTGCTTCGGTTTCCTCCCACAGTCCAAAAATGTGCAGGTCAGGTGAATTGGCCATGCTAAATTGCCCTAGTGTTAGGTGAAGGGGTAAATGTAGGGGAATGAGTCTGGGTGGGTTGCGCTTCTGCAGGTCGGTGTGTACTTGTTGGGCCGAAGGGCCTGTTTCCACACTGTAATTAATCTAATCTAATCTTCTCCCCATAAGCTTTGACCCCATTTGCCCCAAGTGCTATATCTAGCCGCCTCTTGAATACATTCAATGTTTTGGCATCAACTGCTTCCTGTGGTAATGAATTCCACAGGCTCATCACTCAGTGGGTGAAGAAATGTCTCTTCATCTCCATCCTGAAAGTTCCAGCCCGAATCCTCAGACTGTGATCCCCGGGTCTGGACACTCCCACCATCAGGAACATCCTCCCTGCATTTACCCTGTCCAGTCTTGTTAGAATGTTATACATCCCTATGAGACCACCTCCTCACTCGTCTGAACTCCAGTGAAAACCATCCTAACCCAGTCAATCTCTCCTCACACATCAGTCCCGCCATCCCCGGAACCAGCCTGGGAAACCTTCGCTGCACTCCTGCAAGAGTTATATTTTACGGAATGTATCAATCGAGGAAGAGGTGATCAAAAGATGGATAGGTTTGGGGAGAGAATTCTGGGATTTAGGGCCTAGAAAGTTGAAAGCACGATCATCAGTAGAGGAGTGAAGATGTCGTGGAAGGTAAAGATGCTAAAATTGGAGGAGAGTTGTGATCCCAGAGCATTAAAGAACAGGGCATATAATAGTAAAATATTCTTAAGTGTTGGTTACAGGGGAAGGTAACTGATACCAATCAGGCAATGGGAGAGGCAGCTAAAACAGTCATCCAATATAAGCTTTTCAAGTGGCTTCTGAAGGTGGGACAAACGTACCAAAAGCCCCAGGCGTTTAACAACTGTAGGACAGACAACTTTACATGACCAAATTCAGTCCAGAAATACGACAGTGGTGGAGATTTAGATTTGATTCATCATTGTCCCACGTACCTCAGTACAGTGAAATGTTTTGTTTTGTACAGCAGATCATACCGTACAAAGACCATAGGGTGATTGAGCAATGGAAGGAACACAAGGTAACGGCTGCAAAGAAAGTGCACAAACAGCAAGACCAACATTAGATTTCAAATTTGAACGGTCCATTCAGAAGTCTAACAACAGGAATGATAAATACATCAGCGGGTGTCTGGGTAAATGAGACACAGCAACCCAACAGAAAGTGCGTAAAGGCCAGGAAGGAAACATATCATTCATTCTGTGATTGAGTTGGGAAAGTTCACAGTGAATTATCAACAGAAGGCAGTAGAAACTGGTGTCCCCTCTGTTATCGCACAGCGGGCAGGCAAACCTTTTGTACGGGGGGGGGGCGGGGGGAAAGGAAAAAGGCGTTAGCTGGTGAAGGAAAGCCGCTGTCAAACCACCAAGCAGCTCATCAATTCTGAACTCCACCGTCCAATTACCTCACCGAATGGAACCTACTAGCAACAAGAAAACAGTTCAGCCATAAATCAGCAGTGTACAAAAACCCCACTGCAGGCCACTGATCATGATAGGAATTCAGCAGAGCAGCTGGAGTTAAATTCAATGCACCAACTGTGTGCTAATTCTATATTCTGCATTTTTGTTTTTTTTCCCTTTTATATAAAAAGGAGGCAATTAATTTTCTGCTTTGCTTTTGCCTTGAAGGTGTTCCCCCGCACTCTCCAGGACAGGGTTGCTGTATTGTTGCGACAGGGTCTGAGTTAGGTCTCTTTGGCACAGGTAACCTCAGCACAGTGCCAGAGGACCAGAGGGCTGCTCTCTCGTTAGAGAGTGAGTTTAGCCCCAGGGTCACCACGCCTCAGATGAAGGGCGGGGTTGATGAGGTGAGACTTCAATCGTTACGGGAAATGAACCCACCCTGTTGGCGTCACGCTGATTCGCAAACCAGCCACTGATCTGACCTCCCGGTGTCTCAGATGGATGTAAATAAGGTCCGTTCTGATATAACGCGGCAGCTCCATTCTTGTGCAATCCTGCATTATAAGAAAATCGTGTAATAGCAGCACCACTTAATCTAACGGGGCTGGAGTCGCATTATAAGCAATGCACGCTTTAAAATGTCACGCTACAGAAACAGTGCCCCCAATTCGTCAACCATGTTGTAGTGAATTCGAGTTAACGGAAAGCACATTATAGCAGAACAAGCTGTATAGTTTTGCTCAAGTAAGAGATCCCTTTGGTTTGTTACAGTCAGACTCCAACGTTTCCTTGTTTTCTTCAGGTGCTACACTACAGAACTGAATTGCATTTTTTCTTAGATTAGATTAAATTCCCTACAGTGTGGAAACAGGCCCTTAGGCCCAACACGTCCACACCGACCCTCCAAAGGGTAACCCACCCAGACCCATTTCCCTCTGACCAATGCACCTAACACTATGGGCAATTTAGCATGGCCAATTCACCTGACCTGCACATCTTTGGATTGTGGGAGGAAACCGGAGCACCCAGAGGAAGCCCACGCAGACACTGGGAGAATGTGCAAACTGCACACAGACAGTTGCCCGAGGCTGGATCTGATGAAGGCTGTTTTTATGAATAAAGTATATCTTTGGAAATAAGAAAGGCCATTAACTGAGCTAACTGACACCCTTAAAGAGAGTGATGGTTGACGTAGGCTGTCTGTCAGGTCACAGAGGCAGACCCTCCAGAAGATGATGAGTTATAACCGGATTCAGAAAGGTGGATAGAAGACCAATCTGTTCCCATTGTCTGATGGCTCGAGAGGACAGCGATTAGAGCCTTTGTACAACACGGCATTCTTGGGGAATGGTGAAGATGAACATTTTTATGCAGCAAGTTGTTATGAGCTGAGGAAGGGGTGGGGGAGAGAATGAGGAAGGG
>NC_057737.1:8757947-8765513 GCF_004010195.1 Chiloscyllium plagiosum | reverse complement strand
GGGGAGAGAATGAGGAAAGGAATGGGGGGAGAGAGAATGAGGAAGGGGGTGGGGTTATTGGATAAAAGGGGTCAATTGAGGAAAATGGGCAGGTAGAATGAAAGACGGGGGGGTCGACAAAATGTGGGGGCGGTGAGGAATGTCGGGTGGAGGGGGGTTAGGAGTATAAAGGAGGAGGGTGAGGGTGAAGCATCCTTGGAAGCCTACAGATGTGCATGGGGGCAAAGTATTGCCTTCACTTGCCCCTCACAGTGACCTGTCAGTCCCGGTACACGGCAGCCCCACTCCCACTCAACAACCACCCCCCCCCAGCCCCACACACACCACTGTCCCCACCCACCCCCTCCACACATCAAACCCCTTCTCTCCTGAAGAAGAGTCACCAGACCCGAAACATTAACTCTGCTTTCTCTCCACACCTGCTGAGTTTCCCCAGCAACTTCTGTCGTCATTCCTGACTTTCAGCACCCACTTGGTGATTCGGCTTCTTCAGAGCCGGGTTTGGGGTACTGCGGCAGACGGGACATTCAGATACCGAAGGGAAGGCAGGAGCTGGGGTTTCTGGATGGTCCGACATTTGTGTACAGTGAAACCCAAAAGTAAAGCCATGTGATGAAAATACTGGCAGGGTCAGGCTAAGGACATGAACCAACAATGGAGTTAGCATGCAAGGAGCTGGGTCTGTGGGACACACTCGTTGTGCGGTTTTGAGCTCAGTGGAGGACTGAGCAGGACAAAGATGAATCTTCAGGTTCCACTAGAGTCAGTAAACTGGGCATAAAATCAGTCACCAGCAAATTGTGTGTGTGTTTTTTTAAAGAAAGAAAAATAAACATTTAATGCTCTTTCTTTCAGAAGATGCTATAGATTCCCTTATGGAAGCATTGTCTTAACAAATTTGCAATAAACTTGAGTAATAGTTTGAGAATTAATTAGGCATCACAGTGAATGATGCAGTAGTCTTGCTCATATCACCAGGCTTGGTGGCAAAATCAATCTTCATTCCTGCAGCTTGCGCAATGTCACTGTGTCATAAGTTATTCCTTTTATGAGCTAGACACAGGGTTAGATAAACTTGTAAAACGACAGGCACCCCCAGAAGAGTATAGAGCACTGGCTGTTATGAAGGTAATCCAGAAATTTCTCTTGATTGTTTCAATGCGTGTTTCTCAAGTCAATGAGTTGGAGAATAAAATTGTATTTCTCACCTTCCCCCACAAAAAGAACACATTGACCGGTATTTGAAATAATGAATGGGGTCATTAGTCACTGGCATTGTTCAGCAATGTGAAAAATTTGCCCTTTCCACGACAGCTGATGCAAACTGCAAGTGGGGGAGGGGAAAATGAGGAGCAGGAAAATGGCCAATTCCAACTTTTTAAGGAGCTGCTGCACATGCAAAAAAACACCAATGGTCATCAAGGCTAACACTAGCTTTATATTCCAGATTTGTTGAATGAATTTGTTGAATGGGGAGAGCCAGCTCTCGGCAAAAGTGAGGACTGCAGATGCTGGAAATCAGGCTCTAGATTTGAGTGGTGCTGGAAAAGCACAGCAGGTCCGGCAGCATCTGAGGAGCAGGAAATTAGAGCCAGCTCTATGCAGTTACAGTGGATCAGTGGTCAGCACTGCTGCCTCACAGTGCCAGGGGCCTGTGTTTGATTCCACCCTTGGGTGACTGTCTGCATGGAGTTTGCTCTGGTTTTCTCCCACAGTCCAAAGATGTGCAGGCTATTGGCTGTGTGAAATTACCCATAGTGTGCAGGCTAGGTGGATTGGCCATGCAAAATTACCCAGTGTGCAGGCTAGGTGGATTAGCCGTGCAAAATTATCCAGTGTGCAGGCTAGGTGGATTAACCATGGGAAATGCAGGGGGTGGGGGTCTGGGTGGGATGCTCTTTGGAGGGTTACTGCGGACTCGATGGGCCAAATGCTCTGCTTCCACGCTGTAGGGATTCTATGAAACGCATATCTTTCTCCATTTCAGAAAACATAGATGGAATCCCTACAGTGTGAAAACAGGCCATTCAGCCCATTGAGTCCCCATCAGCCCTCCCAACAGCATTCTACCCAGACCTAGACCCCTATCCTATCCTAAACCTGTAACGCCACACCTACCACAGTCAATCTACCTTAACCTGCACGCCTTTGCACTGTGGGAGGAAACCAGAGCACCCGGAGGAAACCCATGCAGGCACAGGGAGAATGTGCAAACTCTGCACCGACAGTCGCCTGAGGCTGGAATCAAACCCAGGTCCCTGGCACTGTGAGGCAGTACTACTAACTAATGAGCCACCATGCCGGCCTTATAGCGTGAAATACTCTTCGAGGATCAGTGTGGGCTGAATGGCCTGCTTCTACTTTTGTAGGATTCTACCAACGCTTTCTGAAATGAAGAAAGATACGCGTTTCACAGAATCCTTACATTCTCTGTCTCTAGCTAGTGACCCCACCACTCCCCCTACCAGCTCCATTCGAGGTGATAGTCTGAGGGAAATGTATCGATGAATACCTGTTAGACAGGTGGGCCTGACTGACAGATGCATTCCACATCGATTGATGTGTGATCACTGCTGGGTGTAGAATGGTTAAAAACCTAAGGCAAACAAAACAACAGCATCGAGGGCACAATCAGCTGGAATATTAAAACACAGGCAATTCTGCCCTTGATATATGGAGTTGATTCTGTTCCAAAACCCCTTGTGGGCCCTTTTGGGTCTAATGCCTTCCATTTCTTGAGCAATAAACTTCGGGTTTAATAATGGAAAACATCAACCATTAGCAATGAGAAAGGGAAAGGCCACAATAAAAGGCTTGGCTCAGAGTTCTGGCTAAGGCTCCTGGGGAAAAAATTTCTTTGCACTAATAGTCATTATTTTAAAAAGCTTTAACAAAAAGTTTTTTTGAGGAGATTTGGGAACAATATACTGAAATGTTATTTTCCAATAATAGCCTCTAATCTCACCAATTTGCAATTTGAATCAGATATAAAATCTTGGTTTCAAGTTCTTGCATCCTGCCAAATAAGAACTCTGTAAAGCAGAAACGTACACCCCCCACCCCAGGGAAGTGATTCAGAGAAAGGTTAGAGGAGAGAGACTAAGAAAGAAAGAGACAGAGGTCAAGAGGGGGTCATGTTTGTGAGACGGTTCTTAGTTTAGCTGAGAAAAGGCAACGTTTTGCTAACATTTTTTGTCTGGACACTTCACAAGAACACCAATACAAGGGGGAACAAACATCATTTGTATTGCACGAGAGGAGGTCTTGGACTGATTGGCTCTCTCTCACGCAGTATAAATGTTGCTTTTCCCCTTAAACTGGCATTCTAGTGAAATGTCCTGATGAGTGTAAAATGAAAAGCTTAGTCAAATTGTCACCTTTATTCAGCAATGCTCACGTTCTGTACCACCAAATGACTGCTTGTATATTTCTAATAGCCTTAGGCACTTGCCTAACAGCAAAAAATGGCCCAATTTGTACTCCCCCTGAATAACAATGGCACGTGTTCACTGAGCATTGGGCCTAGGGTTACTGCTCTGCGGGATTGTACACTGAATGGTGGGTCTGCCGTATGAGGAGAGATTGACTGGGTTAGGACTATTTCACTGGAGTTCAGATGACTGAGGTGGGGGAATCTCAGAGATGTACAAGATTCTAACAGGACTGGACAGGGTAGATGCAGGGAGGATGTTCCCGATGGTGGGTGTGTCCAGAACCCGGGGGGGGTCACAGTCTGAGGAGTCAGGTTGGACCATTCAGGATGGAGATGAGGAGACATTTTTAGATTAGATTAGATTAGATTCAATACAGTATGGAAACAGCCCCTCCGACCCAACCAGTCCACACCGACCCTCCAAAGAGTAACCCATCCAGACCTATTCCCCTCCGAATGATGCACCTAACATTATGGGCAATTTAGCATGGCAATTCACCTAACTTGCACATCTTTGGACTGTGGGAGGAAACCAGAGCACCCAGAGGAAACCCACGCAGACACTGGGAGAATGTGCAAACTCCACACAGACAGATAGTCCTGAGGCTGGAATCAAACCTGGGACCTTGGTGCTGTGAGGCAGCATTGCTAACCACTGAGCCACCATGCCACCCAAACTTCACCCACAGAGTGGTGAGTCTGTGGAATTCATTATTACAGGAAGTAGTTGATGCCAAAACATTGGGTGTTTTCGAGAGGCAGCTAGATATAACAGTTGGGCCGAATGGGGTCAAAGGTTATGGGGAGAAAGCAAGATTAGGCTATTGAGTTGGACGATCATCCATGACTGTAATGAATGATGAAGCAATTGACCTCCTCCTGCTTCTATCTTCCATATTTCTATGAGCTGATTACAGTGGGGAATACAGGGGCTAAGTGTAGGGCTCACAGGGCAGTAATCCCTGAATGGAGAGGGCATGATGGGAAAACTGAGGGAATGTGGGGCAGCTTTAAGCCAGATGCCCCTTACACTGTGGGATACTGAGCTGAATCTGGGAGGTCGACATCATAGAATCACAGAATCCCTAAAGTGTGGCAGCAGGTTATTCGGCCCACTGAGTCCACACTGACCCTCTGAAGACCACCCAGATCCCGTGCCCCCCGCCCTATCTCTGTGACCCTGAATTTCCCACGGCCAACCCACCTGACCTGCACATCGTTAGATGGTGGGAGGTAACCGGAGCACCTGGAGTAAACCCACGCAGACACGGAGGGAATGTGCAAACTCCACACAGACAGTCGCCCGAGGGTGGAGTCAAACCCGGGTCCCTGGCATACCTAGGGTGACCACAGGAGGGTGAGAGGAACAGCTGGAAACAGGGGCATTCAGCAAGGAGGGGTTGTGCAACAGGTGAAGGCAATGCAGGAGGGTCGGATTTGGAATGGAAGAGAAAGAGGAAACAGTTAACAGGGGACAGTATGGAACATTAAAACAAGTGCAGATGGGTTGAATACATGTGCTCTGAGCAAAGTGTGTGACACTGCGTTGAGAGTTATACTCCATACGCTGGTATAGATTGCTTCCCGGACTTCCATTCAGATTTTCATTCCCATTTAGGGATAGACATTATTGGGCACAACAAAATTTTTAGCGGGGTTATAAAACAGAGAGATGGTTATCATAGTATCCCTGCAGACCATTTGGCCCCTGAGTCCACACAGGTCCTCTGAAAAGCATCCCATCCACCCTACAATCCTGCATTTCCCATGGCCAATCCACTAGTCTGCACATGCACAGAATCAGAGAGATGTACAGCACGGAAACAGACCTTTCAGTCCAACTCGTCCATGCTGACCAGATAACCCAAATTAATCTAATCCCATTGTCATTCCTTTCTCTCTAAGCCCCTCTTCCTATTCATATACCCATCCAGATGCCTTTTAAATATGGTAATTGTACCAGCCTCCACCACTTCCTCTGGCAGCTCATTCCATACACGCACCACCCTCTGTGTGAAAATGTTGCCCTGTAGATCCCTTTTCTATCTTTCCCTTCTCACCCTAAACCTGTGCCCTCTAGTGTTGTACTCCTCTGTCCTGGGGAAAAGGCCTTGGCTGGTCACTCTAACCATGTCCCTCATGATTTTGTAAACCTCTACAAGGTCACCTCTCAGCCTCCGATGCTCCAGGGAAAACAGCCCCAGCTTATTCAGCCTCTCCCTATAGCTCAAGCCCTCCAACCCTGGCAACATCCTTGTAGATCTTTTCTGAACCCTTTCAAGTTTCACAACATTCTTCCTAAGCAGAGAGACCAGACTACAAGCAGTATTCCAAAAGTGGCCTAATCAATGTCCTGTACAGCTGCGACATGGCCTTCCAACTCCCCACTAAAAGCAAGCATACCAAACACCATCTTTACTATCCTGCCTACCTGGGACTCCATCTTTGGATTGTGGGACGAAACTGGAGGAAACCCACCACACAGACATGGGGAGAATGTGCAAACTCCACACTCCGAGGCTGCAATCGAACCTGGGTCTCTGGTGCTGGGAGGAAGCAGTGCTCACCACTGAGCCACCATGTTGCTCCTAAAAATAGCAAACGTTGGGGCTTGCCAAACCGAGTAACATCACAGAGAAGTGACAGTGTTCCGAAAGAATATGACAGGGAGAATGGATTAACGCCAGCAATGTTTCCACAGGCCATTTTAGGGAGAATGGCAAGGTGCTGGTGTGGGTGTGGAATGATTCACGAGATTAACGCCACACTCTTGTTTTGTGGAGTGAATGCAAACGTCGATTCTCCTGCTCCTCGGATTCTGCTTGATTAGCTGTACTTTTCTAGTGCCACACTTTTTGACTATTAATCCAGAAACACAGCTAATGTTCTGGGGATACAGGTTCAAAATCCCACCCAGGCAGATGGTGGAATTTAAATTCAATTTTCAAAAAAAAAAACCGCAACTAAGAATTGAATGATGACCACTGAGAATGGTTGGGGAAAACCCATCTGGGTCACTCATATCCTTTCGGAAAGGAAACTGCCATCCTTACCTGGTCTGGCCTACATGTGACTCCAGACCCACAGCAATATGGTTAACTCAGCCCTCTGGGGCAATTAGGGACGGGCAATAATTGGGCAACACACTCATTCCTGATGAGGGGCTTTTGCCCGAAATGTCGATTTTCGTGCTCCTCGGATGCCACCTGACCTGCTGTGCTTTTCCAGCGCCACCCTCCCGACTCTGATCTCCAGTCCTCACTTTCTCCTAATAAACGCTGGCCATTCATCCCTTGAATGAGTAATTCCAAAAAGCCGAAATTTGCTTTGCTTTCTGCCCAGACAGGTTTCTCAACTCCCTGCAGCTCGTAAAGGCTATTTGCTCCCCATCTGGTGTTGCCTTTCAACTTGAAGAGTTGGTGGTTAACTGTATAATCACTATACTGTATAATCTCTCTGTTTATATAGGCAGAGCACAGACTGACCTCAGAACTGTCTCAAGGCTGTGCTGGGATAGCCTCCGCATCAGCATCAGTTTACATTCTTATGTTGAGGAGGCACTCATTAAAAACTCAACATGGTGAAATTTGTTGCTAATGTTTTACCAACACGTTAACACAGTACGGTTTGCCTTTCCCTTACTTTCTTCACAATTCCTGAACAAGGCATCCCATCACCACCCCCAGCCACATTTAACACTTCACATTTATTCTATTGATTTGCAGGTATTTTCAGAGAGCCTCCTCCTTGATCTTCTCAGCTCTCTCTCTCTCTCATCAATGACTAGCTAGTTTCAAAAGGCACTGATTGCTCTACAGCTCCTACCTTGAGAGAGGGAGAAAAGAAGATGGGGGGGGGGGGGGGTGGGAGAAAGAGAGAGAGAGAGAGAGAGAGACGGGGAGAGTGTGTGTGAGACAGCAAAAGAGAGAGTATACACCTCCTCCAACCCTGCCCCCTGTAAAAACGCCATCCCATTCTCCTAATTCCTTCGACTCTGCCGCATCTGCTCCCAGGAGGACCAGTTCCAAAAACGTACAACCCAGATGGCCTCCTTCTTCAAGGACCGCAATTTCCCCCCCGACGTAGTCGACGATGCCCTCCACTGCATCTCTTCCACTTCCCGCTCCTCCGCC
>NC_057737.1:8714185-8756541 GCF_004010195.1 Chiloscyllium plagiosum | reverse complement strand
GTGAAGAAGGAGTGAGTGAGTGAGTGAGTGAGTGAGTGAGTGAGAGAGAGAGAGAGAGAGAGAGACAGACACAGACCATTGTTCATGTTGGAGGATGAGGATTATCCATGTTTCAGACTGGCCTGGAGGGGCCATGGACAAAAAAACTAATTTTCAGATCACATTGAAAATATACTTTGGCCTCAACTGCTTTCTGTGGCAGTGAACTCCACGGGCTCACCACTCTCTGGATGAAGACATTTCTCCTTGTCTCAGTCTGAAATTGCCTACTCTACACCTTTAGACCAACATTCCCACTAAGCTGTATGTCAATCGGTGTCAGTACGCTAATCACAGCACGGACCTTCAGTTCCAGAGATCACTACCACATACAGAGTCAGTGATGGGAACATTGGTAGGAGAGACTAGGACCTGAGGTCATCGTGTTCGAGTAAAGGGAAGACCTTTTGGAATGGAGATAAGGAGAAACCTCTTCAGCCACAGAGTGGTGAATCTATTGAATTCATTGCCACAGAAGGTTGTGGAGGTCAGGTCAATGAGTATATTTAAGACTGAGATAAATAGCTAGGCTCTTCAGTATCAAGGGGATCAAGGGTTATGGGGAGAAAGTGGGAGAATAGAGTTGAGAAACTTATCAGCCATGATTGAATGGCAGAGCAGATTCGATGGGCTGAATGGCCTAATCTCTGCTCCTATGTCTTATGGATTAACCATGGTCAAGAGAAGCAGACTCAAGGGGCTCCTGCCCCCATCTCCTACGATCCCACATGGTACTGAACACTGCCATCAATTCACCTCTCCACTTACCCTTCTCCAGGGAGGACAGCCCCAGTTTCACCATTATACCCCAGCTACGTAACCAAAGTCTCTGACCCCCGGAAGTGATGGTGAGGGGCTGGTGACAGTGATGCAGAATTCGGCAAGAGGTCACGCCGCAAACAGCTGTGCTGGAAAAGAAAGGCAGCTACAAAGCTGGCCACACAAGGTACTGAGTGATGGGGACCAGGAGTTTCCCAGCAACCAAAACACCAGGCTCTCTGTAGCCTCCTTGCTCATGATCCAGAAACGTTACTCTCCTATCAATATTAGGCTCAATTTCAGTGGAGCAATCCTCAGCGGGAAACTTTACTGAAGTGGGTAGCATTTTGCTATATTGGCACACAGCCCTGAATACCAAACATAGTCTCTCAACACAGCTATCAACTTCCAAATGTATCTTTTTTTAAATGATTAAGCAGATTAAGAGAAGCAGAAACTCAGTTTCCCCAGCTTACACCAGTTTCCAGTCGAACAAAGCTGCAAAAGTGAAGGAAATCTCCATAAAATTTGTTAAGATGCTGGTCAGAGAAAAGCAGTTCTGTTTTTGAGAGAAAGGGCTTTTCAAACAGAATTTTGCTTTCTCAGGAAGTGCAGAGCTGTAGTTTAGGCGAAAGGACCATAAACCTTCCGTTCTGTATCTTTCAGTTTGAGAATTAACTCGCTCTCCTCCACCACCACACCCCTCCCTTCTCTGCCCACCTTCCCCAGCAGCTACAACATGACATCCAGTTACTTGGCTTAACGGGAGATCTGCCAAACATCTGTCACTCGGAGCTCGAGTCATCAAGCAGTAACAGCTCCCGGCCAATTTCCGAGCGACGTCTATTTATCTAACACATACCTCTGATGTAGCACTGCCATTGGGATTTCTGTAACGTCTCAGTCTAATGTTGTACTGTTGCGTTCAAAAGCATTCACGGTGAATTGACCAGAACATGCGATTTCTTTCTCAGCGGGAAACTGTTACCTAACCCCACCAACACTGCGCCCCTGCCCAGGGGACCAATGAACCAGCCACGTTGGACCATACCTCAAATGGGTGGCAACACAATGGGAACTGAGCATGGAATAATTCATACGACGCTAGGGGACCAATGGTAGAGCTCTTTCAAGGAACCGGTACAGGCGCAACAGGCATTATGGCCTCCTCCTAAGCTCCTTAATTATCTGCTGCCAATTTTTCCACAGGTGACCGCCCCCCACCACCCGCCATCTTGAATGTGGGCAAAACCGCTCAACTGTGGTGGAAATCACAAACTGTGTTCTGCTCTCTTAGCCAATGTATTAACACTTCCGGCCAGGGTCAATGCACCGACCAATTGGTCACAAAGAGTACACCAATTGGTTTTATTTTCAAGGCCTTAACCCACGAAGGTGGTGGTCAACTGCACCCATCAGTGACCCACAGCAAAGCAGGACAATAAATGGATAGTGATCAGCTCTGCAACACTGTAGCTTTGTGGCTCCGATGGGGCAGCAATTATCCAAGATGGAGGCGGAATCGGATGCTTCAGCCAGAGTTCGTCCGTTCCTTTTCTTATATTTTCTCTTTTGTCTTTTCTTTTCTCCTCTTCTCTCTTCTTGGCCTCCTGGCCTCAGTGCAGACCCAGAGTGGAGTCCTCTTGGCCTGGCTTGGCGGCCTGTCAGGCTAGCGTGGTGGTCTTTCAGTGGTAGATGGTGGTCTCTCAGCCTGGTGTGGTGGCCTTCCAGAGGTACATGGTGGTCTCTCAGCCTGGTGTGGTGGCCTTCCAGAGGTACATGGTGGTCTCTCAGCCAGGCGTGGCCTCAGCATGGACTTCCCACCTCAATGGTATTCCAGAGTACTCTCTTGGCCTTGTGAACAGTGAAGGTGAAGCCTGGTGTGGACTGGAGGCTGGTTGCCAGCTTGAATTGGGTTGGAAGACCATTGTTCTGAACTTCGTTTATCTCCATTTTATAATTTATTCCTAAAATCTGCAATGCTGGTCTTTTTACTTCTGTATTTTTCTAAGAACTGTAACTGAAGAAGAAATATCAAGGGAGCTTTGTACTCAAGTGGCACCGTGACTTGTAAACTTTTCACTGCACTCATTTGAGTACAGGTGACAATAAAGCTAATTCTAATTGCCTTCACACTGAAACTCAACTCAGGAATCATCGACAGAGGAACCTTGATTATCTGAAGGACACAGGCGGGGAGTATTTCATTCGGTTAATCGAATGATGGATAATCAAATCCCGGATAACGTAGTTAGCCTAACATCGGGACCTTGCGATCTTGTTCAAATCATCTGAAACTCAGTTAACTGAATGCCGGATAATCGAGGTTTCTCTGTACAGCACAAAAAGTTCCCATTCAGCCAATCGAATCCATGCCAGCAATCCAGCCAGTTCCACTCTCCTGCTGTTCTTTTCACACTCCCTCTGTATTCCCTTTCCCACAACCTTGGCTGCCACATAGACCTTATACCATCAGGGAACAGCCTGCCCTTCTCCAACTTATCCGAACCTTTCACCCTCTTCCACACGTCTACCCATCAAACTTCAACTCCAATAAAAGCAAAATACTGCAGGTGCTGGAAATCTGAAAAAGGAAATCCAGAAGATGCTGGAGAAACTCAGCAGGTCCGGCAGCATCTGTGGAGAGAGAAACAGCGTTATCAATTCAAGTCTGATCTGACTCTACCACAGAACTGACCGAAGATGTTTCTTAAGAGGAGTCTTCCTCTTGAAAATTAACCTGCTTGTCTTCTTGAGTCTTCTCGCTTGAAGATATCGTTGATGCACAAGTTCATGATGCTTGTGGCCTTGGAGGAGATACCAGTCCTAGAGTCACACTGCAGAGAAACAGGACTTCAGCCCACCATGTCTAACTCCAATCCCAATTACCTGCACATGGCCTGGAGCTTACAAAGCCCTGGCATTTTAAGTGCTCATCCAGTTGCTTCATCAGGGTCGAGATCATTACTCTGTAGGTGTAGATGGCGTCGCTTTCTTTCCTTAACCTTCTCATCTCCTTACTGCTCTTCACTGTAGCCCTCCTCACTGTTTTCTTAGCACTCTTCTTGGTAATATGTCCATTCCTTTCCTCAACCATGGTGAGAGTCACTTATGCCTTTGTTCACCTATTTGAGAGCATGTAATAGAATCCCTGCAGTGCAGGAAGAGGCCATTCGGCCCATCAAATCTGCACCATCAGTCTGAAGTGCATCCCAACACAGCCTCAATCCCTCACCTCAACCCCGTAAACCCCCATGGCGTGTTTTCTTTCATACCATGGTTAAGCCTAACCTGCACATCCCTGGAAACTATCGGGCAACTTCCCACGCTGAAAATGTGTTGCTGGAAAAGCGCAGCAGGTCAGGCAGCATCCAGGGAACAGGAGAATCGACGTTCGGGCATAAGCCCTTCTTCAACTTCCCATGGCCAATCCAACTGAACCCGCATATCCCTGGACACTATGGGGCAATTTCCCATGGCCAATCCACTCAAACCTGCACATCCCTGAACACTATGGGGCAATTTCCCATGGCCAATCCACCTGAACCTGTACATCCCTGGGCACTGAGAGGCAATTTTCCATAGCCAATCCACCTGAACCTGTACATCCCTGAACACTACGAGGTAACTTAACATGGCCAATCCACCTGAAACTGCACATCCTTGGACACTATGTGGTAGTTTCCCATGGCCAATCCAGCACCTTCGGACAGTGGGAGAAAACTGGAGCACTTTGAAACTTCTTCCAATCACTTCTAACCTCCTGAGAATCTCTCGAGTATCTCCAGCCAATCAGCCAGCCTCCTTCTCCCTCACTTTGCTGTCTGACTTTTCTCTGTCTCTGGACAGTAATGTGCAATAGCCTACGGGCATTAAAATCAAAATTTCCCTTCACTGGGCCAGTCGTCTTAATTTATATTTTTCAAAACTGCCTATGCCAGAGACAGAGAGATTCTGACCTCTGGTACAATGCATATACGTGTGTCTGTGCATGTGTAATATAGTATACACACACATAAAACTAATTCATGGGTCAATAATATTGAAGTGACCTTAAACCTGACTTTATAAGATCATACAGAGAGTTCTTAACATATTAAAATAAACCAAAAGTTCCTATCTGATTACACATAGTGCAGCAATGCAAGTCTAGAGGTAAACGGTTAACTCAGTGGTCATTTAGCTGCCAAGTCAAATATCTGGCAGCAATAGAGTTTCTTCCAAGAATACCAGAGATTACAAAACGTTATGTGGTACCACCCACATCTCAAATTCTAATTTAATAACATGATGCAAAGATTTTGGTTTTGGAAACTTTGTTAACGTAAAAACATTGAGGCTTAGGAGGGTTAAGTCTTTTTTTTATTGAGATGAGTATCTGGTTGGAAGCAGAATTCCTGACAAAGAGAGAGAGATACAGGCAAGATGTACGTTTCCACCGCAAGGATTCCAGCCTTCCAACATTGCACTGAAATCTCCAGGAATTAAAGACTAATCTTCAGAACGCTACAGCGAGCAAGAGAGAGCGCGCGAGAGAGAGAGGAAGAAAAAGAAATGTTCTTTCAATATCATTAGTTAGAAATGTTTTTGGAAATTTGACTTGGAGGCAGATCATACAATGAAACCTTGAGAGAACGTATGCCCAAGTTGGCAACCCTGACTGAACAGTGTCAGCTGTGAGTGTTGCTTTCGCCTGAGACATGTTCCCATTGTGCACCGTTGGACCTGACAGCACAAACATCTAGGCTGGCAACGGGAAAGGGAGAGGGTGGATCCTGTCGGCTGGTTCCCTGAGCAGACTGTCAAAGTTATTTGGCAGATTGCCTCATCACCAGAGCTTTCCAAAAAGCACCGCAACATTGCTTGGCTGGTGGTGAGAAGGGTACAACAAGATCCTTCATGGTCAGTCTGTGCCACTGCACAGTGCCCTCGCTGTGGCTGCGGGGGGAGGGCAGGGTGTGGTGGCTGGGGGTAGAGACTGTCACACATCTCCTGCTGCAATGTGGCTTTGTAAAAGAAGTCTGGAGACAGATGCAGAGGCTTTTGTCGTAGTTCATCGTGAGCAGCTTCCTTTTGCTTGGAAATGCAATCGTAGAATCCCATTCAGCCCATCGAGTCCACACCAACCCCCTGAAGATATCCCACCTAGACCCATCCCCCCTTACTCTATCCTGATCTTTAAATAGTATGATTGCAAAACCAAACTTTTCATTGTACTTGGGTACATGTGACAGCAATACCTCAAATCAAATCAAAACACTGCATTTCCCCTGGCTAACCCACCTAGCCTGCACATCCCTGAACACTATGAGCAATTTAGCGTGGCCAATGCACCTAACCTGCACATCTTTGGACTGTGGGAGGAAGCCGGAGCACCCGGAGGAAACCCACGCAGACACGGGGAGAACGTGCAAACCTCACACAGAACAAAGAGTGCAAATTCCACACAGAATAAAGAGTGCCTGAAGTTGCCCGGACGACCCTGTAAATGTATCAGGCTGGCTACAGATGAATTCCCGAAGCATTACAGACATTACTGCATCGTATTTCAATCACTGAAAACAGAACAGAGGAGGAACACAATGCACAGAACCCATCTGCTCAGATCCTCAAGACAGACAGCACCAAGTGGCTGGGGAAATTCCAACCTTAAGACTATAATCTCCAAGATATTAAAACAAGGCCCAGTCTACCTCTCAGGTGGAGATAAAAATAACTCAAACTAACTTGTGTCTCAAAAGAACCAGTGATTTTATTTTCAGTGTTTCAGATGTCCAATGTTCACTCTTCGGTCAACGTTACTGGAAATTGTTTATGACCTCCTTACTGCTTGTGGTGAGCTTGCTGTGTGTAAATTGATTTCTCTGCTGCTCTACTTTGAAACACTGAAACATTTTCAAAATGTTACAATGGCTGGAAAGTGTTTACAGTCTGCAGAGGTTAAAAAGGATGCAACACAAATCCAAGGTGTTTCTGATAAAGGAAGGAGAGGGGACGCACATGGATTCTCTGAAATCACCGGACTCATCCATGTTCTGGGAAACCACAAAATAGGACAATCACCTGATGAAGGAGGAGCACTCCGAAAGCTAGTGCTTCCGATTAAACCTGGCAAGAGGATGCGCAGTAGGGTTAAAATCAACTAGGTAAAAACAAGGACTGCAGATGTTGGAGAACCAGATTCTAGATTAGAGTGGTGCTGGAAAAGCACAGCAGTTCAGGCAGCATCCGAAGAGCAGGAAAATCGATGTTTCGGGCAAAAGCCCTTCATCAGGAATAGATGCAGAGTGCTTGCAGGGTGGAGAGATAAAACCTGTTGGACTATAACCTGTTGTGTGATTTTTAACTTTGTACACAAAATAGGAGGAAGATTATTCAGCCCTTCAAGCTTGTTCTAACCAGTCGATTCAAGCCTGGCTAATCTGAATTTCTACTGTTTTCTTAATTCACAGGAATGTATGGCCAGGCCAGTATTTACTAACCATCCCTAATTGCCCAGAGGGCAGTTCAGAGTTAACCACATTGCCGTGGGTCTGGAGTCACATGTAGGCCAGACCAGGTAAGGATTTAGTGAACCACTAAAGACTTTCTGACAATCAGCAACTGTTTCATGGTCATCATTACAGTCTTAAACCCAGATTTGTTTTTTTTTAAAATTAAATTCAAACTCCACTTTGACATTCGAACCCAGTTCCTAAAACATTAAGAGACCCGTGATAACACCACCGTGCCATCACCTTCCCAACTCGACCTACCCGAAAAAATAATCCACCAGTCGCAGTTTGGAGAGGTGCGATATTTTTAGATTTGCGGGGATCTTTAAACAAAGACTTCAACATATTCTGATATATTGTTGGACTGCTGACCCGAGTGTAAATCCACAGAGAGGGTTCTTGCAGGTACTCATTCGGAGAACGATAGCTCGTGTAAGAATTCGGAGGGGGGGGGGGGGGGTGGAAGGCGGATTAGAAAAGACATGGGGCCAAAGGGGAGAACAGGATAGAGTGCTGAAAAGTGAGAGTTTCAGAAAGCAGGAAATAGTCGCCACCTCAAACCACCCCCTTTCTTTAAAGTAGCAAAGGAGTGCCACTTTCAATCACCGCTGTTACAAATACCATCCCCAAAGGAAGCTCAGTGTACCGACAGTATAATTACCCTTCATTACACTGCATACAAACAAGTCCACAGGTCACCAAGGTTTAAACACAGCTGTGAAACAGCTCCGCACAATCACCGACCAACACATTAACTTTAGGAAGCATTGTACAAACGGACTGTCACACATGCTAAATTTGGACTTTCCCCCCCCCTCCCACTCTCTCTGTATGGGGCCTAACCTCTGAGCTGCTCCTCAAATTTCTCATTGTTTCTTTGCAAAAGTGTTTTACCAAATGCTGCTTGCAGCCCACATGCTGTGTTCACTTTCTCTCTTTGAAAGAGCCATCAGTGAAACAGCAGTCTCTATAGGGATGATCAAACTGTCACTTTTAACTGTGGGTTTTCTATTTAACTCTCCAAAGGAGAATACTCTCCTCACGCAGCACTTTGTGAGTGTCTGAATTGGGCATGGGACAGGTCAATCAAGCATTATTGATGCCCGCTTGTTAAATTTCAGCAGTTTGCACATCTTCTGGAAATGCTTTTCGAAACCTCTACCATCCATTAAAAGATAAACAAAAGAATATGGAACAGTTGTAGGTCATTCAGTCCCTCGCTACTGTTCTATCATTCAAGAAGTTCAAAGTTAAATCAGATTGTGGCCTCAATTTGACATTGCTGTAAAGCTTGAGAATCTATATCAGATTACCTACAGTGTGGAAACAGGCCCTTCGGCCCAACAAGTCCACACTGACCCTCCGAAAAGCAACCCACCTAGACCCATTCCACTACATTTACCCCTTCACCTAACACTACGGGCAATTTAGCGGGGCCAATTCACCTAACCTGCACATTTTTGGATTGTGGGAGGAAACCGGAGCACCCGGAGGAAACCACGCAGACACGGGGAGAATGTGCAAACTCCACACAGACAGTTTCCTGAGGCGGGAATTGAACCTGGGTGTCTGGCGCTGTGAGACAGCAGTGCTAACCACTGTGCCACCGTGCCGCCTTTATAGCCCACTCCTAAATATCACACCCCCCGCCAAATATCCACTCCCAAATAACCATTCCCAAATACCCACTCCCACATACCCACCCACAAATACCCGCTCCCCCTCCCAAACAGCCACTGACTCCCTTGTTAATCGAGAATCTTTCTATCTATGGCTTGAAAATATTCAATAACCCGTCTCCTCTGTTCTCTTGTGATGATATATTGGCTTTAAGAGGTGCATTTTGTCCTTTTTTTATCCTTTATTTTTCCAAAAACAGTCAAAGCGCTATAATCAGAATACACAATTTTCTCAGACATATTACTGACAATATAAATGCTGAAGTGTTGCAACACCAACACCAAAACCAAGATCTCCTTCTCAATTATGGAATATTTCTGTTGAGGATGACAAAGGCATGGCACAGCAGCTCAGTGGTCAGGGGTGTGTGTGTATGTGTTTGTGTGTGGAGTTGGCACAAGTTTCCTCCCACAGTCCAAAGATGTGCAGGTTAGGTGAATTGGCCTTGGGAAATGCATGGTTACAGGGATGGGTTGGCTCTGGATGGGGTGCTCTTCAGTGGGACTTGACAGACCAAAAGGCCTGCTTCCACAATATAAGGATTAAGTGATACAGCACCAACACTTACATTGATAGGTACCTTGAATGGCTTTGCATATTTAGGTGTGGCTAACACTGGGGCCTTCTGCCTGTCTTCCTCCTCTGAAATTTGCTCCAGTCAGTGCAGCAACCACACTGCTAAAATTTAATAAGAACATCTGACTCAGTCACAAGAATTGTAGTAGTTTCCTCTTTGTGATGGAATTGGAAACACCCCAATAACCTTTGTTTTCACACCCTGTGGGGCAATCTGTATATGTCCAAAAACATCGCCCAGGAATATAACTAGGGCTTTTGCAAATTCCCTCTTAGCCAGGTTTGTCACCCAGCCTCCTTCCTAAGGTCAATCAAACAAGTCTGATAGATGCTCCAAATGTTCCTTCCATGTGTGACTATGGTCGTCAATGAATACCACACAATTGGTTAATCCAGAAATGACTTTGTTGGTTAGTCATTCAAATGCCCATTCAGTGTCACAAAAGCTGAAATTTCTTTTGCTCTTTTGGGTGAAAGTACCTGCCTGTATCCTCTGAGTAAGTCCAACATAAAAATACAAGATACTTGTCTCACCTTCTCAAATACAGTCTTCCAAATGTGGAACTGGATATCAATCAGATTTTGTAACTGCATTGACTTTGTGATAGTCTACACATAATCATTGGGTACCACCTTATTTTTTCACCATTACTCTGGGTGAGCTCCAGTCATTGCAATTCACTTTCATTATATTGTCTTTGAAGATGTGTTCAATCTCATATTGAACTAGTGCCAATTTTGGAGGGTTAAGTCCATAAGGATGCTGCTTAATTGGAACAGCATTTTCCATAGCTACATCATGCGTAATTAGATTAGTACCTCCCAGTGTATTACCGCATATTTCCCCATGTGATTATAATAACTCTTTCAGGTCATTTTGATTTTCCACTGGAAGAGAGTTCAATAATTTATCTCAATATTTGAGAACTCCCTCATTGTCCAATTTAGTTTTATTTTTTCATTCATTCATAGGATGAGGGCATCACTGGCTAGACCAATATTTATTGCCCATCCCTAATTGCCCAGAGGGTAGTGTAAAGTCAAACACACTGCTGTGGGTCTGGAGTCACATGTAGGTCAGAGCAGGTAAGGATGGTAGTTTCCTTCCCTAAAGGACATTAATGATCCAGGTGGGTTTTCTGACAATTGATTCATGGGCATCACTAGATTCTTAACTCCAGATATTTGCTGAGTTCAAATTCCACCATCTGCCATGGTGGGATTCGGACCCAGAATGTTATCTGGGTCTCTGAATTAACAACCCAGTGATACTACCACTAGGTCATCACCTCCCCCTTTGAAGAATGCCCAATCCTGAATCATCTGAACTTGGTTTCTCACTCTGCGTTGTAACCAGTAACACATTCTCCTTTTGCCTTCCATCCCGAAGAAATTTCCTTTTGACCATATTCACATGATACACTGAGATTTATTCCTATCTGGCGTTTGTAATAAATAATTCACCTCACTCAATTTCCTTTCAATTTGATAATGCGCACTAAACCTTGTCTGGCATTGGGAGCAACACTAACACTTTATCTCCACTGGCAAAATTCCTAATTTTTAATTTCTTGTCTGCTTCTTGCTTCATCAGATGTTCTGCTACATTCAAATGCTGTCCAGCCAACTTGCCCACTCTATTTAATCTTTTCTTAAAATTTGACACACAGTCTAAATATGTGTCCTCTAAACACCGACACACCAATTTCTCCTTAATTAATTTCAGCCTTCCCTTCACCTCATGACCAAAAACTAATTCAAAAAGACTGAAATTAGCTGATTCATTAGGTGCATCCCTACTTTCAACAAGTACAAAGGGAATTCCTTTATCCCAATCCTTTGAATTATCATGACTAAAGACCATGTTGAGGGCTTACAAAGTTTGATGCCACTGTTCTGAAGCTGTCTGCAATTCTGGGTGGCACGCAGTGGACTTGCATTGTTTTGTTCTTAGACTATCCATAACTCCTGAATAACTTTGATATAAAATCTGACCCTTGGTCCGACTGTATCTCTGTGGATAGTCCATATCTAGTAAAAACTTGAGAAACCCTTCTGCAATCCTTTTAGCCGTGAAACTGTGCAATGGAATGGGCTCTGGAAATCAAATGGACACATCAGCTATGGTCAACAAATATAAATTCCCACCTTTTGTTTTAGGCAGGGGTCCTACATAATCAATTAAGACTCTTGTAAAAGATTCCCCAAATATAGGAATGGGTAATAAGGGTGTTGGTTTTATCACACGAAGTTTTCAATGACCTCACACATTTGACATGCCCAGAAAAATTCAGCCACATCCTTATGCAGTCCAGGCCAAAACAAAAATGTCTCTGTATTTTGGCTTGGATTTTTCTTATCCCAAATGATCTCCTGTTGGTAATTCATGTGCTACCTGCAACACCCCCTTTCTATAATCTACCAGTAATACAATTTGATGAACTTCTACCTGTTTCTTACCTGCCCGAGTATGTGATGGTCTCCATTCCCTCATCAAGACTTCATTTTTCAGATCGTAACATTCCAGGATACACTCAGATTGTTTTTCTATGTATGCTTTTTAATTCTTTATTTTGTTGTCATTTAGGTAATTTCTATGATCTATATGACGGTATGGTGGCTCAGTGGTTAGCACTGCTGCCTCACAGCGCCAGGGACCTGGGTTCGATTCCAGCCTTAGTAGACTCTCAGTGCAGAGTTTCAACATTCTCCCCGTTCTCAACATTCTGCGCGGGTTTTCTCCGGGTGCTCCAGTTTCCTCTCTCAATCCAAAGATGTGCAGGTCGGGTGAATTGGTCATGCTAAATTGTCCATAGTTTATGGCGTATTAGTCAGGGGTAAATATAAGGTAGGGGAATGGGTTTGGGTGGATTACTCTTTGGAGGGTCAGTATGGACTTGATGGTCCGAAGGGCCTGCTTCCACACTACAGGGATGCTAATTCTTATTCTAAAAATATCTGCCTTATCCACCACCTATTCTTGTTTTTTCTTGACCATTTGATCAAACGTGGTTTTTGATAATTGCACTTCAACTTCCTTACCTTCACTCCTTAATTTCTTCTCCTGTTTCAACCTGTGGCTTTGTGACCTCGTTAGCACAGAGTCAGGAAAACTCCCAGGATATACTTCCTGTAATGCCTCAGTTGCCTGATGTTCCACTGGCTTTTTAACCACAGTAGGCATCACTCCCAATCCAGTTATATCGCTCCCAAGGATAAAGCGTATTTTCAGAATCGGGAATTTCTTTATTACTCCTACCACCATTTTACCATTTTTCACTGCTATTTTCATCATGAATTCCACATATTACCATTTTTTTCTGGAATTACTTCTTCCTAATTACATATCCCCTCATTTCTCACTAAAGATTGACTTACTCCTGTATCTCTTAAAAAATCTTAATTTCTTTACCTGTTCCTCCTGGCATAAACATTACCCGCACAAGTAAATTCTTTAAAGAGATCTGTCACTTTCCTTTCAATCAACCCCTGACCAGGCTGTACATTCTTTTGCAGCTTTTTAGCTGCCATTTGCTTTCCTTTACCACTTCTACATAACTCACTCGCTTATCCTGTTTTCCAACATCTGTCATCCCAGAGATTGTTCTAAACCACCAACACTGCGTCTTCATGTGACCTACTTTATTCCAGTGAAAATACTTGTATTTTTTTTACTTCTTTGTCCCCCCTTTTTACCCCTGTGGTAAACTATCTTTATTATCTTCAATGAGATCTCTCTTCCCCTTACCACCTGAGAATTTTATCTTTTCCCCAATTTCTACCCCTCACAGATTGAAATTGATGCTGGAAGCCAAACTTTGATTTATGAACCAACTCATAAACATGGAGTCACAGAGTCAAACAGCATGGAACAAAGACCCTTCGGTCCAATCCAGTCCATGCCAGCCACAATCCCAACTAAACTAGCCCCACCTGCCTACTCCTGGTCAATCAGCCATTTCAGCTGCTAATCTTGCAGTCTCAGCTCTCTGTTCTTCCACATGAGCTCTCACTACTTCAGGAAGTGAAGTTTGAACTCCTCCAAGATCATTGTCTCTCTAAATGCGCCACATGTTAATCTATTTTCAATGCCTTTACTCAGCTATCAAAATTACTTTGTTTGATCCTTTCAAATTCTATGGATGTTTGACTAGGTTCCCTCAGATTCCTAAAACATTGCCTGTAGGCTTCTGGTATACATTTAAGGCAGCTTTCTTCACCTCATCACGCTCTCCAGATACCTCCTCTGCTAGTGATGCAAATACCTCACTCACTCCATCAACCAACTTTGTTTGAATCAACAGTATCCACATGGTCACTGGCCATTTCATTTGTTTAGCCACTTTCTCAATTGAAATGAAAAAGGCTTCTAAATCCTTCTTGTCGAACTCTGGCAAATCTTGGACATATTAATACAGATTCTCAACAGGTCTTTGGCTACAATGGGTTTGCTCTCCATCACTACTGCTACCTTCCACCTCTCCCTCCACCATTTTAAATCAACTTTGCTTTCTAAGTTCCAACCTCAAGTTCAAAACCTCTCTTCCTCCCATTCTTTTGTTAGAGCCTTCCTTTCCATTTTCTCTCCCCCTGCTTTTATTCGTACTTCCAATTATTTCATTTCCTTTGTCAAGTTCAGGCTGCTTCCTTTGCAATTGAACTTTGGCCATTTCCAACCATTCTGAAGGCATTTCCGGCAAATCGTTAAAGGTCCAGCTATTGCTGCAGTTACTTCCCCTTTTCACACAGACAAAGGCAACTCCTACTCCAGCTTGTCTGCCAATTCGAAAAGCTTTGCCTCACTCACTTTCAATAAAACTCCCAAAGTGACTTCTTCAGCCCCCGGGGAAACTCTCAGTGACTGCAAGAGCTGTTACTGCGAGAGGCGCAGCCTGGTTAAACCAACTGAATTTAACACCCAAAAGGCAAACACCAACACTCACCACTCACTGCCTTTCAGTCCAATAATCCTAAGGCCAACCTGGAATTAGAGAATCTGATCCCACTTCATCTCAGAGTTCTACAACCTCTCACTGTCAAGTAGCTGCCAATCATGGACCAGTGCAGATTGAAAATAACCCAACTTTATTCTCAGCTTTGGATGGCCTATATCTCAAGGATACTGTGGGGTTGTATTAATGGTTAAAAAAGCTTCCTAACTGCCACAGTTACATTCTTAGTTTGGCTGACAACACTGCTAAACTACAGCAGTCATGTATATGCAGTGGCTACAAAAACAGGGCAGAGACTGGGAATTCTCTGGTGAGTAACTCATCTCTTGTCTTCCCAAAGCCTGTCCACCATATGAAAGGCACAAGTTGGAAGTGTGATGGAATACTCCCCACTCAATTGGGTGACAGCGGCTCCGACAACTCTTGTGATGAGCCCTCGTTCAGTTGTATACAACTTGTGCTATAAGCCAGCACTGTGAGAAAGTGCTACATTTAAGGAACACAGATTTCTAATAATTTGCTGCAATTGACTACCTCAAATTTTCAGTAACATGCAATTCTGCCGAGCAATTGGGGTGAGGGGTTTGTTCCAAAGTTTTCAATAGATCACTCAATACAGTTCAGAGTCACTAAAAAAAGTATTTTACAAAAAAAAAATCATTTGTAGGATGTGCGTACTGCTGGCTTGGCCATTTATTGTCCATCCCTGGTTGCCCCTTGAGAAGGTGGGAGTAAGCTGCCTTCTTGAACCGCTGCAGTCCACCTGCAATTCCAGGATCATAGTTAGTTGGAGAAAGAGATCGAAGCAGAATCCATATTAGGCAGTGAAGTGAACTGAACTACAAGAGTTGTGTGTGGGGGTCTCTGAGAGGAGCCCCAGAGCAGCTGGATGTCTTTGTGCTGCTTGAACTTATGTGAAAGGAGATAAAAGGCAGCGAAGTGTTCAAGATAGGGATGCAGGAATATCTGAGCTCTGTGCACTCAGAAGAAGCCATCTGCCACTAATACAATTAAGAGTGGGGATTGAAAACCCCAGATGTAACAGTCACTTGATACACCAGATCAAGGTTAGAATTCAGGAAAAACTAAGTGGCAGTTCTAGTTTGGTGAAGCTGTTTTCAGTGAAAAGCTGGACTGGTGTATTTGAATAAGTGCTTACTGGACTGCAGTTTTTGAAGTCCAAGGGACTGTAGAGCCAGGATAAAGAGGGTGACTGACCAGATTTGGAGGAGATGTTGAGGCAGCCCACACGTTTCGAGAGGGAGTCTCAAAGCTAGAGTGGTAAAAATGAACCCCTTGGAGACGTTGTTGACCTACTGCATCATTAACATCTAGGGGAATTGCTGAGAAATTTATGGGATCAGTCTTGATTACATTTGCTCTGTGGGTTGCTTGATTCCAGTCTATCACCTGTAATTACCACACATTAATTCTCCATGTATTGTAGATTGTAGTAGTGATCTAACATTGCACAATAAACTTTATTGTTCTTCAAAATTGTAGAATCGTGTGGTTTTAATCCTCTTAGTAAGTCCCCTGGATCTCGCACTACCTACTTTAACAATAAATTAATAACCCCCTGCGAGATTGCTACATAATTTGGCAGTCATTACATACTCAAAATAATCAACGCCTTCCGGACCAAACAGCCCATTTGATTGGTACCTTAGTCACTACCTGGAGCGTACACTTCCTCTACTAAAGGTGCATTGTGTGTTTACCACATACAGGACACACTACAGCAATTCACCCAGGCTCCTTACCCAGCTTCTTTCAAACCTACAAACATTTCCACACCAAGGGACTGAAGTCACAGCTTTTAATTAAAAAGAACATTTGCTTCCTCCTGTTGACGTCACTTCAAATGAGAACAAATGGTGAACAACTCCATGTTCAAAAACTAAATGTGTAGCTTCTGTTGCATGTAGTACATTACAGTTATACATAGATATCTGATGCAGCTTACTTGCCTCTGTCCCAGACCAGATAGTTAAAAGGAAAAGTCCTTGCATGGAGTAGTAAACATTTGAACCCTATTTAATAAATTGTTGTTTGGCAGTAATTAAAAAAAAACTTGAGCATTGCTGGAAAAAAAGCAGGCACTCTGTCAAAGTTTTACTTCATCAGGACAGATGGCAAGAATGCCAAAGGGAATGACAATTTATTACTGCATAAGAAAAAGGTGCTAATGGATTGGTATGCCAGCTCCAGTTGATAATGGCACTGCCACAGTAAAAGCACTGGGGAACTATGGTCCACCTGAGCGACATTCTTTAATTCAGAGAAAGCACATGATGTGGGAATGTTCCCTTACCCTGTGGTGGACAGCTCCCTGTGAATGAATATATGGTCCCTAGTGAGCACAGCGAGTCACTTAAATAAATGGTTCAACCTACACGCAGTGAACATTAATGAAGCAAACTTTGCACCAAATGTGCTGAGTATCTGACTTGTTGACTGCAATGTGATAAGCTGGCCCACAGTTGTTCAAAAATCATTAATCCTTCAGAGTAGATGTCATTATACATTAACCACATGGAGGGTTCAATCAGTGTCTCACACAATGCACTCAGCCAGCAATGAGAAACAAGAGAAAAGTGACCTCAGAGGTGGCATGGTACAGATTAATACTGAATGCGCTGCTAAAGTTACAGGAAGGTAAACTCATTTTGCAGAGTTGAATGATGATTGCAAACTCCTCTCTGCATGGCCCTTGCTGCTCAGGGCAATTCAAACAAGGTAAAACATATATCTTGGTGTCTCTACCCAACATATGCCGCACAAAAGGCAATTTAAATTCCGAGTCATGCTGTGCATTTCAAACATGAGCTCATTTTTAATTCTGAGAAACCCAAATGAGTAGTTTCCATGGCAACCCTTCCAGGAATTCCTCAAATTCCGGATACTTGCCTTCAAGATTGAGGGGAAGCAAGAGGCCTTTTTTTTTGGAAAATTTCCATACCATTGACATGATGCATGTCAATGATGGAGTACTGGATAATCAAACAGACCCAGGTACAGGTGATGTCTCAATCCACACACAAAGATCCCCTTCGCTGCTCCTAAAAACGTGCTTTAAGCTGACTTCCTGCTGCACTGCTATTATGCATCAACTGATCTGGCCAGTCATAGAGTCATACACCACGGAAACAGGCCCTTCGGTCCATCTCGTACATACTAACCAAGTTTCCCAAACTCAACTGGAACCACTTGCCTGTGTTTGGCCCTTAACCCTCTAAACCTTTACAATTCATGTAGCTCTCCAAATGTATTCAAATGTTGCGACTGTACCTGCATTCACCACTTTCTCCGGCAGGTCAATGCACATACGAACCACCCTCTTGTGTGAAAACATTGCCTCTCAGGTCCCTTTTCAAATCTTTCTCCATTCACCGTAAACCTATGCCCCTTAGTTTTGAACTCCCCACACCGTGGGAAAAAGATCTTCATCTTATCCACGCCCTTCACGATTTTATTAACCTCTGTAAGGCACCCCTGCCTCCCCCTTAGCCTCTGACTCTCCAATGATCCTGTGATCTAACTGAAAAGTTGAACTATCTCCAGGGTTAGAATGACCCATGCCAGGTCCTAACTGGCTCCCATTTGCCGCTGTAGAGTGGCAGCTTAGCTCCTCTCAGATGGGATTTTAAGATGATAGAAGGAAGCCAACTGAAGGGGCAGAGAGTTATACATCATAAAGTGGAGAAGAGTGGCAGAGACTCTCAGCAAACCTGAGGGGGGGGGGGGGGTCGAACAAAGAACAGAGGGTGGAAGAGACACATCGAGGCATCGCAATCTTCAGAAAGACTGAGGTTGAGGAAAGGCGAGCCGGATTCAAATTGCCTTTTGTGCAATAAGCATCCAAAGATAGTGCGATGTATTCCTGCTTGGCACCGTCATAGTTTGGATGGGGTTGAGACAGTGGAGCCAGGCCTAGAGCAGCCATGGTCCTTAACTTCGACACAGTGAAGATGAAGAAAGGGCCAGCAGTGCAGAGACCTTGGATACTACGTGATGAACAGAAGAGGCAACAGCTCAGCCAGGAGAGACCGGGGGTTCCCCAGATTGACTTGGATCCCATTTACCATCCCCTGAGAAAGATAACAGGAAATTACATACCACAGGAAATGATGTTACCATGGGAAATTACATCATCAACCTAAGGAAACCTAAACACATAAATCAAAAGCAGGCCATGCCACCAGCGCTTCATCCGGAGGCTCACTGATGATCTAACCTAGCATAGTGACGAAACATCTGAAAGCAAACCTTCCAGCTCAGTGAGTAAACCTACATCTAGGTTCTCCAGGTTTCATCCCTAGGACATACTGAATGTATTTTCAGCCAAGAGAGCAGCAAAACTACTTCTGGTCAAGGAAATGGAAATCTGGTAACTTCTTACCCTGCTTTCAACACCCCCCACCCCTCCCTCCACCAAGGACATGTAAGTCCTGGGCCTCCTCCACCACCAAACTCGAGCCATCCAACACCTGGAGGAAGAACACCTCATCTTCTGCCTTGGGACCCTCCAACCACACGGTATCAACATTGACTTCACCAGTTTCCAAATCTCCCCTCTCCCCACCTCAGCCCAGATCCAACCCTCCAACTCGGCATTCCCATTTTGACCTGTCCATCTCCCTTCCTACCTATCCTTCTCTACCCTTGATTCCGACCTATCACCATCGACCACCCACCCCCCCCTCCACCTGCATCTACTTATGGCATTCCCAGTTTCCTTCCCTCCACCTGCACCTCCACCCTACTATTTATCTCTCAGCCCCCTTGGGCCCCACCTCATTCCTGATGAAAAGCTTACACCTGAAACATCGATTCTCCTGCTCATCGGATACTGCCTGACCTGCTGTGCTTTCCTAGCACCACATTTTACCTGTCTAACCAGTCTGACTAATGCTCTCCACTGACTTCAACTGTTGATATCCATCCATTCAGCAGTCAGCGAACAGTAACTTTGCTGATGTGAAGATTATTATTTAAACAGCAGACGAGCAATGCCACAGAACTGAACCTCAACAAGCGGTCAATGCTGAAGAGACATTAGTAGCAAAAGGGCAATGAGAGCAAAAGATTAACTCCTAGTCGCAGAGATTACAAGTAAGTAGCAAGACATAGCTCATGGTAATATAAAATGTATCATGAGGGTGGCACAGTGGCTCAGTGGTTAGCACTGCTGCCTCACAGCACCAGAGACCCGGGTTCAATTCCCGCCTCAGGCGACTGACTGTGTGGAGTTTGCACATTCTCCCCGTGTCTGCGTGGGTTTCCTCCGGGTGCTCCAGTTTCCTCCCACAGTCCAAAGATGTGCATTTCAGGTGAATTGACCACGTGAAATTGTCCATAGTGTTCAGGGATGAGTAGGTTAGGTATATTAGACTGGGGTAAATGTAGAGTAATGGGAATGGCTTTGGTTGGGATACTCTTCGGTGGGTTGCTGTGACCTATTGGGGTGAAGGGTCTGTTTCCACACTGTAGGGATTCTAAGATGGAGATAAGAGTCCAAAACTGTGCAGGTTAAGTGGATTAGCCATAGTAGACTGTCCAGAGATGTGCAGGCTATGGGGGGGTTAGCCATGGGAAATGTAGTTTATGGGAGTAGGGTTGTTAAGGGGGTGGGGAGCTGAGACGGGGTGGGACGCTCTTCACAGGGTCGGTGCAAACATGATGGGCCAAATGGTCTCTTTCCACACTGTAGGGGTTCTATGATTTATCTTTGTGTAAATCTGGCCTCTTGTGTATCCCCTACTTTCACCGCTGCAGTATTGGTGATACACTTGACACTCTGCATTGTCCTTCTCTTCGGTGAAAGGGGATACTGCAGATGCTGGAGATCAGAGTCGAGATTAGAGTGTTGCTGAAAAAGCACAGCAGGTCAGGAAACATCTGAGGAGCAAGAAAATCGACGTTTTGGGCAAAAGCCCTACATCAGGAATGAGGCTGGGAGCCTCGGCGATGGAGAGATTAATGGGAGGGGTGTGGGGGTGTGGGAGTGGGGGGAAGGTAGCTGGGAATGCAGTAGGTGAATGGGGGTGTGGATGAAGGTGATAGGTCGGAGAGGAGGGTGGAGTGGATAGGTGGGAAGGGAGATTGATAGATGGGACAGGTCAAGAGGACGGTGCTGAGCTGGCAGGTTGGAACTGGGATAAGGTAGGGGGGAGGGGAAATGAGGAAACTGGTGAAGTCCACATTGATGCCCTGGGGTTGAAGGTTGAAGGGTCCCAGGACGAAAGATGAGTCCCTCTCCTACCAACCTCTCCACTGCACTCTCTTCCTCCAGCTCACTCCTTGAAATCCAGTCCGTCAACTGACCCTCCATGACATGTTATGAGACTCAATGCCAAAGTCTGTTCCATTAACTGAAACATGACTCGCCCCTTCCGCTTTAAAAGGCGAGCAAGGAGATTTGGTTTGGCTCAAAAAACACCGGGAAGTCGGAATGGCTTGGGAATTGCTGACTCAACGATAAGAAAGGAAATCCCCAACTAATCAAAGCCGACCACACATCTCATTACAACAAAGCTATGGCAGGACTCTGAGGTCGGCCTGGAAGTAAAAACTAACCGTGATAAGCATTTCATCCCAGAACAGATGACAGGGGGCACAGAAAAATATTGCAACGCTCCAGCCAGAGGTAGAGGCCCAAAGTCTCCTCAAATCCAGTCAAAAAGATCATGACTGGGCATCTAGCTCACCCTCACTTTCTCACCCTATCCCCACATCCCTCAACTCCCATGGTGTCCAAGACCTGATCAAACTCAGTCAACCATCAACTCAAGCCGGGAATGTCTTCTTTCTTCACTTTTGTTGCACTTGGGTGCTGCTGATATGTTTACCATTTGTTGACCATTGTTAATTGCCCTTCAACTGAGTGACTTGATCGGTCATTTCTGAGAGATGTTAATAGGAGTCACATGTAGGCCAGACTGGGTAAGGATGGCAGTTTCCTTCACTACAGGACATTAGGGAACCAGGTGGGGGTTTTGACAATAGCTTCACGGTCATCATTTGACTCTTACTTCCAAATTTTGAATTTATTCATACTCTTCCACCTGCCATGGTGGGATTTGAACACAGGGGTCTCCTGAACAATACCCAGGTCTCTGGATTGATTGTGTGGTGATAATAACAGTAGGCCATCACCTCCCGATATTATGGTCTCCCGGACTCCAAGTCTGGCCCACAGTGCCACCACGGAATCATCAAATCCCTACAGTGTGGAAGCAGGCCATTTGGCCCATCGAGTCCACACTGACCCTCCGAAGACCATCCTCCCAACCCTAACTCAGCAACCCTGCATTTCCCATGATTCAGTCACTTAACCTGCACACTGCGGGACAGTTTCCACCTAACCTGCATGTCGTTGGACTGCAGATGCTGGAGATCAGAATCAAAAAGTCAGATAGGTGGGAAGGAAGATGGACAGGTAGAACAGTTCAAAAGGGTAGTGCTGAGTTGGAGGGTTGGATCTGGGATGAGGTGGTGGGAGGGGAGATGAGAAAACTGGTGAAATCAACGTTGATCCCGTGTAGTTGGAGGGTTGATGAGGCTTTCTTCCTCCAGGTGTCGGTGGCTCGAGTTTGGTGGTGGAGGTGGCCCAGGACTTGCATGTCCTTGGCAGAGTGGGAGGGGGAGTTGAAGTGTTCGGCCACGGGGCGGTGGGTTTGGTTGGTGTGTGTGTGTGTTCCGGAGATGTTCTCTGAAACGTTCCACAGGTCAGGCCCTGTCTCCCCAGTGCAGAGGAGACCACATCGAGAGCAACAAACACACTACATGAGGTGTGCGGATGTGCAGGAAAATCACCAGACTGTGGGAGGAAACTGGAGCACCCGCAGGAAGCTTTATGATTCGGTTAGCTCAACTGACTGATGTGTGATCCAGTGTGATGCTAACAGAGTGGGTTCAATCCCCACACTGACTGATTTTACCATGAAGGACTCTCCCTCTCAACCTCTCCCCTCACCCGACCCTCAATTGAGTCATGTCATCCCTCTCCAGTGAGACAGCAGACCTACGGTCTTCTGTGACTATGGCAACCTTACCTCTAAGCTCTCTATGCCTGTCTACCTTGTGTCTTTCTCCAGCTTCACTTGTGGGAGCCTCAACCTGATGGAGAGTAATCAACACTGAACAGCGTGAAGGTACAGACGCTCAGGCAATGCTGTACGTGGTGGGGTACAGACCTTTCACAAGACAATCGGAGCTACATTTCACAACTTCCTGTTTCCTAGAAACATACTCCAGACATCACAAGCAGGTCACAGCAGACTGTAATCTGTGAGGCGTGGGGGGCGGGGGGGGGGGGGAAACGGGAATGGATCAGGTAACGAGACAGAGGGGAAACGTGGAGGATAGAGAGGCAACATTTCAGCTGCATCGACATGCCAACAGTTCATACAGATTCAGCCCCGGTCCTGTACTCAATAATGCCTCTCTGTGCTCTGTTCAGAATTCCTTTGAGCACCATGTAGAAGACAATAATGAACTGCTGATATTGCTGAGCACGTTATCAAATCTGCATGCATGTAAACAGTCCCAAAGACAAACAGTTCCTTTCAGATAAAGTCAGGCTGAACTCATTTCAACCCTGCACTGAGGTAGGTTTAACCCTTACACAGATTTCAGCTAATCCACTAGACACGCATCACCACAAAGAGAGAGAGAGGCACAAACACAGACACACAAACAGACAGAGAGACACACAGGGAGTGTGTGTGAGAGAGAGAGACAGACACACACACACTCACAGAGACAGACAGGCACAGAGGGGGCAGAGAGAAAAAAACACACACACAGAGGCAGAGAGAGAGAAGACAGACAGACACACAGACAGGGGCAGTGAGAGAGAGAAAGAAAGAGAGAGAGAGAGGCAGACAGACAGACAGAACACAGGGATGGAGGTGGGGAGGCATACATGGGGATACAGAGAGAGACAGACAGGCATTCGGGATTAGGAGGAGAGGGACAGACAGAACACAGAGGCAGAGAGGACGGGGGGAGACAGATAGAGACACACACACACGGTCAATGGACAGGCACACACATGGACAGAGATAAGGAGAGACAGACAGACACACAGATGGATAGGCACACATAGGCAGAGAGAGAGATACACGCACACACAGAGGGACTGAGAGAAGGTGAGACAGACACACAAACACAGGGACAAGAGAGATAAAGACAGACACACATATCCTCCTGTGATTTTGGCCTTAGAGGGGGCACACCACGAACCCAGAGTGATACTGAGACTTAAAAGGATTAGATTGAGAAGGTGGGCTGCAAGAACACGATTCATTTCAGGTATAAAAAAGACTGAGATGTCAAAGTGTCTAAAAGAGGTTTGAGATGCTATTGAGAAACAATTTCCTCTGGTGTGCTCACAGCAAAGGAGGCACAACCTTAAAATGCTGAGCCCGATCATTCAGGGGTGATACCAACACAAACTGCCTCATATAGCAGGAGAGTGGTGGGAATCTGCAAATCTCTTCCCCAACCAAAAAAACTCGACTCAGTTCGATGGGTTTGCTGTTTGGCAAGTGATATCAAGGGATCTGGAACAACATGTGAGTAAGTGGAATCGAAGTACCGGTCAGCCATGATCGAATCGAATGATGGTACTGGTATGAGGGGATGAATGGCCTCCTCCTAGTTCTAGCTCTCTCCCACCCTCACCATAGTCACTTATTAAAACAAAATTCAAAAATATAAATAATTTATGAATAAAGTGTAAGGAAAAAAACAAGTATAACACAGGTCTGTTTCGACTTTGTAGAACATACAGTGGGACTTCTGTGATTCCTCATTGCAGCTTCAATCCATTTGCAAAAAAAAAGGGCACTGTCTAATTTTGCAAGGAAACAATTTACGTTCCTTTAAGGCAAACAAGGGATTCTCAGATCTTAACAGACCTTAGCTGAGCTTTGGCAGAAAGTCACTTATTGAAGATGTGCTACAGGATTACAGTGTAGAACACACACGCGCTTGTGATCGTGTCTGAACGATCAGTCATTACAATCGATTGTAGGCAGAATTTGTGAGCTGTGTCACTTGGAGACCTGGTTGATGGTCTATGTCTGACACCCACAGATTTCCACTTTTAACAAGTGTTCCCCTCTGCCTCCAGACCAACCTCCACTAGAGGAAATAGGTTCTTTGTACCTGATTAACTAATCTCATTATCAAAGGGTAGTAGAAATCCAGAACCCGCTCTCAATTCGACCAGTTTAATTTTTGCTGTGCAGGAGTGTGGAGGGATGTGGAGTAAGGCTGGTTGAATGGAGCAGGAATTCTCTTTATCCGGGCATGTTAGGCCACTATCACCGTTCTGGCTAACGTCACAACAGTCTTGTTCACTGCGTAAGCACGGTTTCAGGGTGTTGTGGGAAGAGGTGAGCCAGAAGAGAAACCACAGTAGGAAAAGGCATACACCACTCAAAAGACAGTGGGGTGCCACATTGCATAGCCACTACAACACTGTAGCACAGCATAACCACCTGATGAAGGAGTGGTGCTCCGAAAGCTAGTGCTTCCAATTAAACCTGTTGGACTATAACCTGGTGTTGTGTGATTTTCAACTTTGTACACTCCAGTCCAACACCAGCATCTCCAAATCATAGCACAGCATTGCCTTAAAGGACGGTAATACACAGAAGAGGAAGAGTGGGAGATGCCGCTTGGCTGGGAACACAAAGCTACAGATAAGGGTTATTGGAGCAACTGAGGAGAGGCCTTGAAATGAACCATAATCCCAGGCACATCTGCAGACTGTAACCCCAACACTTTGACTTTCTTTTCAAAAACAAATTCTTTCATGGAATGCGTGGGACATGCTGTCAAGGCTAGCTTTAGCTTCTTCAGGCATCTGCTGAAACACACCATGTTAACCACTTTATTGCCAGTAGAGTGGATCAGATCTTACATAGATGGGAAATACAATGTGTAGGCGTCAATGTTGGGCTGGGGCTGACAAAGTAAAAAAAAAATCACACGACACCGGGTTACAGTCCAACAGGTTTATTTGAAACCATAAGCTCTCGGAGCCCTCTCCCGCGTGTCTGCATGGGTTTCCTCCGAGTACTCCGATTTCATCCCACAGTCCAAAGATGTGCAGGTTTGGTGAATTGGCCATTCTAAATTGCCCATAGTGTTCAGTGATGTGTAGGTTAGGTACATTAGTCAGGGGTAAATGTTGAGTAATAGGGTAGGGGGAATGGGTCTGGGTAGGTTATTCTTTGGAGGGTCGGTGTGGACATGTTGGGCCAAAGGGCCTGTTTCCACACTGTAAGGATTCTATCTAGTTTCCTCAGGCAGCCAGCTGTAACCCAGTATTGTGAGGTTTGACATAGATAGGTAAGGAGGCCTCGAAAGATGGTGACAATTTCTGAAAGAACTCGATGATCAGCCCTGGTGATATCGGCCAACATTTTTCATAACATTCAGTCAACATTTGTCCCACACATCTTCACCCTCCTTGCAACGCCAACCTTTCAACCATGACGTGGAGGTGCCGGACTGGGTGGACAAAGTTAAAAATCACACAACACCAGGTGAGAGTCCAATTTCCATATACACCTGTTGGACTATAACCTAGTATTGTGTGATTTTTGTTTTAAACCTCTCAATCATTTAACAATACCTTCCTGACTGATTGGGGTCTGATGAAATCCATTTGAATGGATTTAACTTTGTACACCCCAGTCCAACACTGGCATCTCCAAATCATGACTATCCCAGAGCTCTGTTAATCTCAATCAGGTTATCCCCCATCAGCCTTCTCTGCTGTCTGGAAAACAACCCCAGCTTATCCAGCATCTCTTCACAAGCTAAAAACTCCAATGCAAGCAACATTTTGGTGAACCGCCTCTGCAGCCCCTTCTCCAGTGCAATTACCTCCTTCTGATAGTGTGGTGACTAGACAGCACGCAGTAAGGCAGCTGGGGCCTAACTAACATTGTATAGAACTCCATCAGAACCTCTCTCCTTTTGTATTCAACACCTCAACCAGTCAAGATACACATCCCTGCATCCTCTGGTTTCAGTTACTAACTCTGAGTTATCGTTACTTCTCTTCTACATCCTGTTGGGTCACTTGGATTTATTTTGCAGTTTATAAAGATGACTTGTGGCAATGGCATGAATACAAAGTGAAAAGAGTTTAAACGGGAAAACCAAGTGACTCCAATCTGCAGCCATACCTCCCCAGTAGCCTGATGATTGAGAGCAAGCTATTTGAATTGTTTGAGGGTCTAGCAGGGAGGAACTTGAAAAGGAAGCATATTACAATGTTATTGTGTGTAAGGAAAATAAGCTGTGTTGCCTTTCCATTTGATGTGTTGGCTTTGGCATCAGGCTGAAGGTTTCCATAGGTTTGTTTTTTAAAAAAAAAGAGATTAAAAACGATCAGAGTTGATAAACATTCTCCGGTCAGGTTTGAGCTGCACAGGAGGAGAGAATAAGCTGTGGTGAGTTAATGATTAGGGGCAGTCTTTCTTGAGACTTATCCCTTCAGTGCAGCTACAGTGACAACCAAGAAGGTTTCCCAGGTTATGTGGGAGAACTGGGGCAAGGACGCAGGAAAGAAGGAGCAATTTTTGAAGGAAAGCACATTTCTGGCTTAAAGACGAAACTGTAACTCCAAGCCTTGAAATGAAAATAGAAAAGATTGTATTTATATAGTACTTTCACAGCCTCCCAGGCATCACAAAGTACTTTACAGTGAGTGAAATATTCTCGAAGCAGGAAACATGACAGCCAGTTTTGTTTTTCTGTATAGTAAGCTCCCAGAAATAGCAAGGTGAACACGATCAATTAATCATTCTTGGTGATGCTGGTTGAGGGGTAAACATTGACCAGACCACAGAAATAACTTCTCTGATCTTTATCAAAGTGCTACCATTGCATATTCTGCAGGCAGCAGGAATCAAAGGTGTTTGGAGAAAACGGCTTTATCCCGTAACGTTGGGTTGGATTGAAAATCACAGAAACACATCGAAAATAGGAGCAGGAGGCCATTCAGCCCTTTGAGTCTGCTTTGCCATTCAAGATAATCATGGCTGAGCATCCAACTCTGTCCCCTGTTTCCACCGTCTCCCATTGATTTCTTTAGCTCTAAGAATTATCTCTATCTCCTTCGTGAAAACATTCAATGTTTCGGTCCCAACCATTTTGCGACAGAGCTATCCAAAGGCTCAGCTCTCTTTGGGTGAAGACGTTTCTCCTGCTCTCAATCCTAAACGGCCCTCTCCATATCCTTACACCGTGACTCCTGATGCTGGACTCCTAATCATCAGGAACATCCTCAATCCTCACCCAGAAGGGGATTCTCTTTAAACCTGGAGGGAGTCCCAATGGATATCATTCACTTTCACATCCTTTCCTTCACTGTTAAATGTTCACACTGCAGATGCAGACAGCTGTAGACACAGAAGACTTGTCACGGGAGAAATTAGTTTCAGCATTACTAACAACAGAAGTCAGATTTTGTCAAAACTTTTCACCATGCATTTATTTGGACAACTTATGAGAAACACCAATATAAATGGGAAACTGCATGCTTATAATATATGAAAAGAGTTGGCTGATTGGTCAGCACTGAATTGTAGAGGTGTTGCCAAGGACAATGTACCAGTTAAATGGTGACTGATAGTTAACCACCAAGCTTTGTCTTTGTCTATATGATTAACCAGGCAAGATGAAGCTGAAAAGCCAAGCCACTTCCCTGGACAATGAAGCAGAGAGACAGCTGTTGCATGTGTTGGTCCATTGTAACAGGTGAAGTGTATGTACATGTTGTTTCAGTCTGCAACAAACAATGCCCTTGGTACTAGTATAAGTAAGTAATTAGACACAGTCACCTTAGTCTCAGGTGAGAGCAGAGCTGTTCTTTCATTACAGAGAGACAACCGGTGAGGGTTTAATCTGAGGGTCACCACACCTCAGGCGAGGGGAGAGGTTGAGAAGGAGAGTCCTTCATGGTAACCTCAGCCCGTGCGGGAATCGAACCCACACTATTGGCATTAATCTGCAGTGCAAACCAGCCATCCAGCCCACTGAGCTAACTGGCATTAATATATGTAGCTTCCAGTACATGTACAACTGTTTTCCACAGAACCTGACCAGCAATTTTAAACTGGTCATCCGTGTAATATATTGCACACACTTGTGATCCTACAACCAACAAGTCAGATCTAAGCTCTGCAGTTCTGTCACATCCAGTCATGAATGGTGGTAGACAATTATACAACTCACTGCTGGAAGAAGAGGATCTCCATCCTTAACAATGGTCATTAATGACCTTCCAGGAGAAAGTAAGGTCTGCAGATGCAAGTGATCAGAGTCGAGAGTGTGGTTCTGGGAAAGCACAGCAGGTCAGGCAGCATCTGAGGAGCAGGAGAATTGACGTTGCGGGCAAGAGCCCTTCATTAGGAATCAACAGTGATCAATGACTTTGCCTTCATCATAAGGGAAGACATGGGGATGTTCACTAATGACTGCAGAATGTTCATTAGCATTTGCAACTCCTCAGATACTAAGTAGTCCACGTTCAAATGCCACAAGATCTGGACAATATCCAGGCATGGACTGACAAGTGGCAAGTAACATTCACACAACACAAATGTCAGGCAGTGACTATCTGTAATAAGAAACAATCAAACCATCACCCCTTGAGATTCAAATGGTATTACCGTCACTGAATCACCAATTATCAAGATCCTGGGGGTTTCTGTTGACCCGACACTCAACATATAAACACAGTGGCTACAAGAACAGGTCAGAGGTTAGGAACACTGCGGCAAGTAGCTCACCTCCTGACTCCCCAAAGCCTGTCCACCATTGACAAGCCCTAAAGTCAGGAGTGTGATGGAATACTCCCCACTTGCCTGGATGGGTGCAGCCCCAACAACACTCAAGAAGTTTGACACCATCCAGACAAAGCAGCCCACTTGATTGGCACCACATCCACAAGCATCCACTCCCTCCACCACCAACGCTTAGTAGCAGCAGTGTGTACTATCTACAAGATGCACTGCAGAAATTCACTAAAGATCCTTGGACTGCACCTTCCAAATCCACAGCCATTTCCATCTAGAAGGACAAGGGCAGCAGATACATGGGAACACCACCATCTGCATGTTCCCCTCCAAGCCACTCACCATCCTGACTTGGAAATATATCGTCATTCCTTCAGTGTTGCTGGGCCAAAATCCTGGAATTCCTTCCCTTAGGGCAGGTGGACTGCAGCGGTTCAAGAGGGCAGCTCATCACACCTTCTCAAAGGGCAACGAGGGACGGGCAATGAATGCTGGGCCCAGCCAGCAACACCCAAGCCTCATGACTGATTATTTAGCTAAGTATATCTACACTTTATTCTCCTTTACATTGGTATTCTTGTGAAATGTCCTGATAAGTGCCAAGTTTAAATGTTTTGCCAAAAATATGTCCGTTTCGAGCAATATTCAGGTTCTGAGGCGTTAGCAGTTAACTGCACGCAAGTCTATGTCATTGCAAACAACATTCAGGGCAGAGAGTATGTGCCGAATAGTTCCTGTTACAGAAGTTGAGGTAATATCAGCTGTTAGGCATTTGAATATGACCCAAGGCCTTGAAACATTCTCATTAGAGTGTTCTGGTTTTATGGAAATAGAAGACAGTACTGTTTTGCTTTGGTGACTGTGTTGCCAATTGTGGAACTGAGCCAAATACCACAACTCCCAGAACTGCTCCTAGCCCTGAGCTGTTGAGGGAGATTCTCAGGTGGCCTGACAGCAAAGAACTTAACAAAAGAACCTCGGGAATGGGAGCAGGAAGTGGCCATTCAACCTGTGGAGTCTACTCCGTCAGTCAGTAAGATCGAAGCTGGGCACAATGTGGCCTTAACTCTCTCCTCCTGTCAGACCTCACAACTCTGGACTTCCTTTCCAACCAACACTTGGTCTTTTACAGCTGACAACATATTCATCACGCTGCCTCCATTGTTCTCTGATGTAGGTAGCTCCAAAGGGTAATGAGCTTCTGAGCTTCATATAACACCAGGAGGTCCCAGAGCACTCGGTGTCCAATCGAGTGCAGCGCCTGCTCTAATATGTCATGACCATATTGTGCAGAGCAAGCCTCTCATAGGCAACACAGCAGAAACAGAAACAGTGACAGTGATCAAGACATCACTAGATTTCTGATCCACTCCTCCCGGGAAAAGGGTCATGGGATGACAACAGAAAGACCTTGGTTCAACATCTCATCCAACAAAAACAGGGCAAAGCTTTAAAAGGGACCTGAGGAGTAACCTTTTCGCACAGAGGGTGGTGTGTGTATGGAACAAGCTGCCAGAGGAAGTGGCAGAGGCTGGTACAATTACAACATTTGAAAGACACGTAGGCGGTTATATGAATATGAAGGGTTTAGAGGGATATGGGTCAGGTGCTGACAAATGGGACAAGGTTAATTTGGGACATCTGGTTGACATGGCCAAGTTGGACTGAAACGCCTGTCTCCATTGTGTACATCTCTATGACTCTATGAAATTACCAGCTTCAAAGTCCGAGTTGTGACTGGAAGAGGTTCTCTCACACAATGCTGACTCATTGCTGTCTCTGCTGGTGCTACCTGACAGGCTCATGGTGTTTTCTGGTTTGCGTGGGAACAGGAATAAATAAATCAGGGAAGAGCCTTCCAACACGTGACAATTTCTGCTGCAGTGTGTGCTTGAATAGTATGGCCCATTTGTAACAGACCCTCAGCTCAACCACTCATTACCAAGACCCATGCGCCAGAAATCCTGGAGGAGGTGGTCACTATGTATCCCCAGGGATCTGAAATCCTGGAGGAGGTGGTCACTATGTATCCCCAGGGATCTGAAATCCTGGAGAAGGTGATCACTATGTATCCACAGGGATCTGAAATCCTGGAGGAGGTGATCACTATGTATCCATAGGGATCTGAAATCCTGGAGAAGGTGATCACTATGTATCCCCAGGGATCTGAAATCCTGGAGAAGGTGATCACTATGTATCCCCAGGGATCTGAAATCCTGGAGGAGGTGATCACTATGTATCCCCAGAGATCTGAAATCCGGGAGAAGGTGATCACTATGTATCCCCAGGGATCTGAAATCCTGGAGGAGGTGATCACTATGTATCCCCAGGGATCTGAAATCCTGGAGGAGGTGATCACTATGTATCCCCAGGGATCTGAAATCCTGGAGAAAGTGATCACTATGTATCCCAGGGATCTGAAATCCAGGAAGAGGTGATGACTATGTATCCCCAGGGATCTGAAATTCTGGAGGAGATGGTCACTATGTATCCCCAGGGATCTGAAATCCTGAAGGAGGTGATCACTATGCATCCCAAGGGATCTCAAATCCTGAAGGAGGTGATGACTATGTATCCCCAGGGATCTGAAATCCTGGAGAAGGTGATCACTATGTATCCCAGGGATCTGAAATCCTGGAGGAGGTGATCACTATGTATCCCCAGGGATGTGAAATCAGGGTGTCCCAGTTTCTGATGGACCCAGCTGTAACCTCCCTCCTTCACCTGTAACTCAGCATTATTTTCCCAAACTGCTCTCGGGGTTTGTCCCGCGAGCCGTCTCAGGACTTCAAAGGCTTTGCATAATTTGTGAAGTTGTTGATGAGTATAAGCAAGCAACTATTAGTTAGGACCAATCACAGTCAAGAAAGCCACCTTGCAACATTGCAGAACTACGTATTTTTTCATTTCTTTGCTGCAGCAGCAGCGGGAATGGGAGCGGGAGCGGTGAGAGCGAGCTGCTGGGAAGGTAGGCTTTCCTCGTCAGTAAGTAGAGGGAAGCCTCAACAGGAGTGGGCGTGGACATGGGGACTGTAGCTAAACCCGAGACATGTAGTGTCTCCCACCCGTCCTCCTCCTTCTCCTGTAACCCGAAAACAACCATTTTTGGAGGGTTAGTAAGGTGAAGCTTTTTAAAAATTTATTCAATGTCTCTTGGCAGTTTAGAGGAGAGGGATTGGAGGCTAGGGCAGTTGCATTCTCTTGCAAGATGTGGGAGGTAAGGGCCACTATTAGTGTACCTTCTGACTTCATTGCAGGACTTATACACTTAATGGTAAGGTCCTGGGGAGTGTTGTTGAACAAAGAGACCTTGGAGTGCAGGTTCATAGCTCCTTGAAAGTGGAGTCGCAGGTAAATAGGATAGTGAAGGAGGTGTTTGGTATGCTTTCCTTTATTGGTCAGAGTATTGAGTACAGGAGTTGGGAGGTCATGTTGCAGCTGTACAGGACATTGGTTAGACCACTGTTGGAATATTGTGTGCAATTCTGGTCTCCTTTCTATCAGAAAGATGTTGTGAAACTTGAAAGGGTTCAGAAAAGATTTACAAGGATGTTGCCAGGTTGGAGGATTTCAGCTATAGGGAGAGGCTGAACAGGCTGGGGCTGTTTTCCTTGGAGCGTCGGAGGCTGAGGGGTGACCTTATTGAGGCTTATAAAGTCATGAGGAGCATGGATAGGATAAATAGACAAAGTTTTTTTCCCTGGGGTGGGGGGAGTCCAGAACTAGAAGGTATAGGTTTAGGGTGAGAGGGGAAAGATATAAAAGAGACCTAAGGGGTAACTTTTACACGCAGAAGGTGGTATGTGTATGGAATGAGCTGCCAGAGGAAGTGGCGGAGGCTGGTATAATTGCAACATTTATAAGGCATTTGGTTGGGTATATGAATAGAAAGGGTTTGGAGGGATATGGGCCAGGTTCTGGCAGGTGGCACTAGATTGGGTTGGGATATCTGGTCGGCATGGACAGGTTGGACCGAAGGGTCTGTTTCCGTGCTGTACACTATGAGTCTAAGTGCACCCAACACTAGCTCCTCACAGACTGTGTTAGGGAACTGGAGCTGGAGGAACTTCGGATCATTCGGGAGGCTGAGGGGGTGATAGAGAGGAGTTATAGGTATAGTTACAGGATAAAGGTAATTGGGTGACTGTCAGGAGGGGGAAAGGGAATAGGCAGACAGTACAGAGGCTCCCTGTGGCTGTTCTCCTCAGTAATAAGTATACCGCTTTGGGTATTGTTGGGGGGGGTGACCACCAGGGAAAACCACAGCAGCCAGATTTCAGGCACTGGCTCTGGGGCTCAGAAGGGAAGGGGAGAGAACAGGACTGCGATAGTGATAGAAGATTCAATTGTGAGAAGGACAGACAGGAGATTCTGTGATCGTGAGCAAGACTCCCGGATGGTATGTTGCCTCCCGGGTGCCAGGGTCAGGGATGTCTTGGATCAAGTCTGCAGAATTCTTAAGGAGAAGGGAGAGCAGCCAGAAGTCATGGCACACATCGCTACCAATGACATAGGTAGGGGAAGGGAGGAGGACCTGAAAAGAGAATAGAGGAAGTAGGTTGAAAGCTCGAAGGCAGGATGAGTGGAGTAGTAATCTCAGGACTGCTACCAGTACCACGGGCTAGTGAGGCTAGGAGTAGACAGCAAGTGTAGCTGAACTTGTGGCTGCAGGGCTGATGTAGGAGGGAGGGCTTCAGATACATGGATCATTGGAATACCTTTTGGGGATAGTGGGACCTGTATAAGAAGGATGAGTTGCAACTGACATGGAGGTTTGCTCGAGCTCTTTGGGAGGGGTTAAACTAGATTGGCAGGTGGGTGGGAACCTGAGCTACGGATCAGGTGATGGAGTAGGTAGTGAACAGCCAGATACAGTGTGCAGAGTCTGTGAAGAGGGATAGGCCCTTGATAGGGCAAAGGTGCAGTGAGTGTGATGGGTTGAAGTGTGTCCGTTTTAATGCAAGAAGTAGCAGGAATAAGGGTGACAAACTGAGAGCATGGATCAGTCCTTGGAACCATTACAGAGACTTGGATATCACAGGGACAGGAATGGTTCTTGGATGTTCCAGGGTTTAGATGTTTCAAAAGGAATAGGGAGGGGGGAGGTAAAAAAGGTGGGAGAGTGGCATTGCTAATCAGGGATAGTATCCCAGCTGCAGAAAGGGAGGTCATCGAGGAAGGTTTGTCTACAGTATGGGTGGATGTCAGAAACAGGAAAGAAGCAGTCACTTTATTGGGAGTTTTCTATAGACCCCTCCCCCCCAATAGCAACAGAGTCACGGCAGAACAGATTAGGAGGCAGATTTTGGAAATGTGCAGAAATAACAGGGTTGTTTTCATGGGTGACTTTAACTTCCTTAATATTGATTGAAACCTAATTAGTTCAAATAGTTTGGATGGACCAGTTTTTGTCAGGTGTGTCCAGGAAGGACTCCTGATGCAATATGTAGATAGGCCAACTAGAGGGAAGGCCACATTGGATTTGGTGCTTGGCAATGAACCATGCCAGACGTCAGATCTCTCGGTGGGAGAGCATTTCACAACTCCCTGACCTTTACTATACTCATGGAGAGGGATAGGAGCAAACAGTATGTGAAAGTATTTAATTGGGGTAGGGGGAATCACAATGCTATTATGCTTGAATTGGGGCACCTAAACTGGGAACAGATATTCTCAGGGAAATGCATGACAGAAATGTGGTGGTTGTTTATGAAGCACCTGCTGACAGCGCTGGACAGGTTTGTCCCACTGAGGCAAGGAGGGGATGGTAGATTGAAAGAATCTTGGGTGACAAGAGATGTGGAAGGTCTAGTCAAGAGGAAGAAGGAAGCTCACTTAAGGTTGAGGAGGAAAGGATCAGACAGGGTTTTAGGAGGTTACAAAGGTAGCGAGAAAGGAAGTGAAGAATGGATTTAGGAGAGCTAGGTGGGGGCATGAAAAAAGCTTTCGTGGGTAGGATTAAGAAAAACGCAAGGCGAGGAACAAGAGGATGGCCAGAGCAAGAGTAGGGCTGAGTCAGGGATAGTGGAGGGAAATTACGCCTGGAGTTGGAGGAAGTAGGGGAAGTCCTTAATGAATACTTTGCTTCAGTATTCACTAGTGAGAGGAACATTGACATTTCTGAGGACAGCTTGAAACAGACTGATATGTTTGAACAGGGTGATGTTAGGAGGAGGATGTGCTGAAGATTTTGAAAAACATAAGCATAGATAAATCCCCTGGGTCAGACGGGATATACCCTAGGTTACTACAGGAAGCAAAGGAAGAGATTGCTGCACCTTTGGCGATGGTCCACTGGAGTAGTCCCAGATGATTGAAGGATGGCAAATGTTATTCCCTGTTCAAGAGAAGGAATAGGGATAATCCTGGAAATTACAGACTAGTCAGTCTTATGTCAGTGTTGGGCAAAGTACTGGAGAGGATTCTGAGAAACAGGTTTATGATTATTTGGAAAACCATAGTTTGATTAGAGATAGTCAGTATGGCTCTGTGAGGGACAGGTCTGCCTCACAAACCTTCTTGAATTCTTTGACGATGTGACAAAACACACTGATGGAGGTAGAGCAGTGGATGTGGTGTATATGGATTTTAGCAAGGCGTTAGATAAAGTTCCCCATGATAAGCTCATTCAGAAAGTAAGGAGGCATGGAATACAGGGAAATCTGTCTGTCTGGATATAGAACTGGCTGGCCCACAAAATACAGAGGGTGGTGATAGATGGAAAGTATTCAGCCTGGAGCTCAGTGACCAGTGGTGTTCTGCAGGGATCAGTTCTGGGACCTCTGGTCTTTGTGATTTTTATAAATGAATTGGACGAGGAAGTGGAAGGGTGGATTAGTAAGTTTGCCGATGACACGAAGGTTTGTGGAGTGGTGGATAGTGTGGAGGGCTGTTGTAGGTTTCAGTGGGAAATTGACAGGATGCAGAGCTGGGATGAGAAGTGGCAGATGGAGTTCAACCTGGAAAAGTATGAAGTCATTCACTTTGGAAGGTCGAATTTGAACGCAGAATGCAGGTTTAAAGGCAGGATTCTTGGCACTGTGGAGGAACAGAGGGATCATGGGGTCCATGTCCATAGATCTCTCAAAGTTGCCACCCAAGTTGATAGGGTTGTTAAGAAGGCGTATGGTGTGTTGGCTTCCATTAGCAGGGGGATTGAGTTTAAGAGCTGCAAGGTTATATTACAGCTCTATAGAACCCTGGTGAGATCACACTTGGAATATTGTGTTCAGTTCTGGTTGCTTCACTATTGGAAGGATGTGGAAGTTTTACAGAGAGTGCAAAGGAGATTTACCAGGATGCTGCCTGGACTGGAAGGCACGTCTTATGAAGAAAGGTTGAGGGAGCCCGGGCTTTTCTCATTGGAGGGAAGAAGAATGAGAGGTGACTTGATAGAGGTGTACAAGATGTTGAGAGGCACAGACAGAGTGAATAGCCAGAGACTTTTTCCCAGGGCAGAAATGGCTATCACAAGGGGACATAATTTTAAGGTGATTGGAGGAAGGTTTAAGGGAGATTGCAGAGGTAGGTTCTTTACAAAGAGAGTGGTGGGTGCGTGGAATGCACTGCCAGCAGTGGTAGTACAGTCAGAGACACTAGGGACATACAAGCAACTCTTGGATAGACACTTGGAAGATAGTACAATGAAGGATGTGGAAGTTAATTTGATTTTAGAGTAGGATAAAAGGCCAGCACAACATTGAGGGCCGAAGGGCCTGTACTGTGCCATATTGTTCTATGTCCTAACACAAAGAAAGAACCGAATATTTAACACTTCAGAAAAATTTGTTTAGTGCAGCACTAGAGAGCTGCCTGTCTTTCAAAGAGTTAATAAGCACAACTCCTCCATCAAAGGGTGAACTAGCCAGAAAATACACTGGCGATCCAAAAACCTCATTTCAACGGTGCAATGTTAAGCAAACTGCACTCTCCATGAAGCCAAAAGGAGAGAAGCAGCTCATGTCCATTTATGGACGTAGCCTTCTGCACCAAGACCACAGGTATTTACAGTGTGCAGCACTCAGTAAATGTACAAGAGCTTGGGGTGGGGACACAAGGGAAAAGACATTGTAAAGGGATCCGGCACAGAGTAGGAAATGGAGCCAAAGTAAAAACAAAGAAAGTGCGTTATCATTTTACAAAGAGCCGGGCCTGCGAATACACACTGCAGGAGGCCATTCAGTCCTGAGGCCCAATCAACTTAAAATCATCTGCAACTCCCCTTACCCACCTCTCCTATGTTTCACTGTGGGGGCCAGTAGGCTCAGTTGACTGGATGGCTGGTTTATGGTGCAGAGTGATACCAATAGCGTTGGTTCAAATCTCGCACCAGCTAATGTTACCATGAATCACAGAATCCATACAGTGTGGAAGCAGGCTATTTGGTCCATCAAGTCTACACTGACCCTCTGAAGACCATCCCACCCTATAATGCTGCATTTCCCCATGGCCAATCCCCTCAATCTGCACATCTTTGGACTGTGGGAGGATACTGGAGGAAACCCACAGAGACACAGGGAGAATGTGCAAACCCCACACAGACTGCCACCCGAAGGTGACACTGAACGTAGGTCCCTGACGCTGTGAGGTAGGCGTGTTACCCACTGAACCATCCACAAAACCCTTAAGTCCCTGACATTGCCTGGCGGTCTCCCATCCAAGTACTAATCAGGCCTGAGTCTGCTTAGCTTTTGAGATCAGATAGGATTGGGTGTTTTCAGACTACTCTGGCTGTAGGACTCTCCTTCCCAACCTGTCCCCTAGCCTGAAGTATGGTGACCCTCAGATTAAATCACCTCCAGTGGTCGCGCTCTCCAATGAGAGAGCAATCCTTTGGGACTATGGTGAATTTACCTTTACCGTACACATCACAATGCTTCCATTACCCAACTAAACCACCATTTCCTGAAAATTATGGGGAACAGGCAGTAAAATGGAATTGATGCCAAGATCAAATCAACCATTGACCTTACCGAATGAGGAAGCAGGCTTGAGGGACTGAATGGCCTGTTCCTGTACTTGCAATGTTTTGTGAAAAAGGAAAGCTTCAGATATTCCCAAACTTCCATGTGAAAACTTCCTTCCTGATGTCATGGCCGAATAGCTCAGCTTTCATTTTAACTTGGTCTGGACTTGCCTGCCACAGGGAATGTGAAGCCCCTGCAGTCCATCAGCCATGATCTGACTGATTGGGTGCAGCAAGCACAAGGGGCTGAATGGAGTGCTCTGAATTGTTGTGTTCATAATGAATGCTCTCCCCATCTCTCCACAATGGACTGGCTGAGTTGGCAGCAGGTGCTTATGGGCTGTAGTAGGCATCACTGTGAAACCCAGTCTTGTCCTTGCCCAATATGCATATTGCCATGGGTGGGCACAGATACCCAGGTCAAAACCCTTCCTTTGGGGTCTCAGGGCTGGACTTTACACAACTTGTTGTGTTTTCAGTGGATTGTGGAGCATTAAGTTGAACAAGTTCACATTATACAATAATGATTTGAATGAAGGAATTCTCCAGATTTGCAGATGGCAAATGCAATATAATGTGGATCATTGTGAGGTTATCCACTTTGGTCACAAAAAAACAGGAAGGCAGATTCTGATCTGAATGGGGGCAGTTTAGGAATAGGTGAGGTGCAACGAGACCTGGGTACCATGGTGGAACAGTCACTAAGGCTGGCATGGGGAGGGTGCAGCAGGCAGGGAGGAAAGCTAATGGCATGCTGGCCTTCATAGCGAGAGGATCAGGGTATCAGAGTGAGGATGTCTTGCTGCAGTTATACAGGGCCTTGGTGAGGCCATACCTTGAGTACTGCGTGCAGTGTTGGTCTCCTAGTCTGAGGAAGGACATTCTTGCGATTGAGGGGGTTCAGCGAAGGTTCACCAGACTGATTCCCGGAATGGCAGGGCTGACAGATGATGATCGACTGGAATGTAGAAGATTGAGGGAGGAATCTCATAGAAATGTATAAAATCCTGATGGGATTGGACAGGCTAGATGCTGGAAGAATGTTCTCAATGGTGGGGAAATCCAGAACAAGGGGTCACAGTCTAAGAATAAGGGTTAAGCCATTCAGGACTGAGATGAGGAGGAATGTCTTCACTCAGAGTTGGGAACCTTCTCCCACAGGAAGCTGTTGGGGCCAGTTCCTTTCAATATATTCAAGAGGGAGCTGGACATGGTCCTTGTGGCTAAAGGATCAAGGCGTATGGGAAGCAAGTGGGAATGGGATACTGAGGTTGTATGATCAGCCATGATCATATTGAATGGGAATGCAGGCTCAAAGGGCCAAATGGCCTACTCTTGCTTCTATTTTTGATGCTGAGGTGACTGGCCCACCAGCTTCCCACCCTTCCACACTCCTGGTCAAAATAAAGATCGACAGCTCACAAAGCTGATCTGACGTTGAGAGTACACTGCCCTCACCATAACACAGCTAGCGCAAGTAGACAGGCAGCACCCCTCTGCTTCTGGAAGATTTTATAAGGCACCATCTCCCTTGGCATTCCCAACTGCACAAAGAGCACTCCCCAAGGATAGATATCTCCTTCCCTTCTGCACAGTGAACACACTGTCAGACCGACTCCTCCCTAAGCTGGCTCAGTAGTTAGGGCTGTCTTTCTCACTGACCTCCCTACTCTGACAGCAGTGCCAACTCCACACGGGGCAGACCGATAGCATGAAGTGACAGAACTGTTACAGCACAAAAGGAGGCCATGAACATCATTATCTAACGCCATTCTCCTGCTTTTCTGCCCAACCCTTGCACACCATTTCTGCCCAGATAACCAGCCAGTGTTCTCTCGAATGTCTCCATTGAACCTGCCTCCACCACATTTCCAGGCAGTACATTTCAGACCCTCACTACTCACTGAGTGAAAGCAGCCACAACCAGCAACAAATGGTCCCAAATTCATGCTCTACCAGACAGTTATCTAGGGTTTACACCAGACAGGTTATCCAGGGTCTACACCAGACAGGTTATCCAGGGTCTACCCCAGACCCGTTATCCAGGGTCTATCCCAGACAGGTTATCCAGGGTCTATCCCAGACAGGTTATCCAGGGTCTACCCCAGACAGGTTATCCAGGGTCTACCCCAGACAGGTTATCCAGTGTCTACCCCAGACAGGTTACCCAGGGTCTACCCCAGACAGGTTATCCAGGGTCTATCCCAGACAGGTTACCCAGGGTCTATCCCAGACAGGTTATCCAGGGTCTACCCCAGACAGGTTATCCAGGGTCTACCCCAGACAGATTATCCAGTGTCTACCCCAGACAGGTTATCCAGGGTCTACCTCAGACAGGTTATCCAGGGTCTACCTCAGACAGGTTATCCAGGGTCTACCCCAGACAGGTTATCCAGTGTCTACCTCAGACAGGTTATCCAGGGTCTACCCCAGACAGGTTATCCAGAATCTATACCAGACAGGTTATCCAGGGTCTATACCAGACTGGTTATCCAGGGTCTACCCCAGACAGGTTATTCAGGGTCTACCCCAGACAGGTTACCTAGGCTCTACCCCGGACAGGTTACCTAGGCTCTACCCCAGACAGGTTATCCAAGGTCTATACCAGACAGGTTACCTAGGCTCTACCCCAGACAGGTTATCCAGGGTCTATCCCAGACAGGTTATCCAGGGTCTCCCCCAGACAGGTTATCCAGGGTCTATCCCAGACAGGTTATGCAGGGTCTACGCCAGACAAGATATCCAGGATCTACCCCAGACAGGTTATCCAGAATCTATACCAGACAGGTTATCCAGGGTCTATACCAATCAGGTTATTCAGGGTCTACCCCAGACAGGTTATCCAGGGTCTACCTCAGACAGGTTATCCAAGGTCTATACCAGACAGGTTACCTAGGCTCTACCCCAGACAGGTTATCCAGGGTCTATACCAGACAGGTTATCCAGGGTCTACCTCAGACAGGTTATCCAGGGTCTACCCAAGACAGGTTATCCAGGGTCTACCCCAGACAGGTTATCCAGGGTCTACCCCAGACAGGTGGTCCAGGGTCTATACCAGACAGGTTGTCCAGGGTCTATACCAGACTGGTTATCCAGGGTCTATCCCAGACTGGTTATCCAGGGTCTACCCCAGACTGGTTATCCAGGGTCTACCCTACACAAAGATTGAGCAAACTCCAAAGTTATGAGCTGGGGAGTTGCGGAGGTCTACAATGCCTGAAGATCCGGTACCCTGTAATGTTAATCTGCTAATCCCGTCCCTCTCTCAACCATGTCTCAGTGAAAGCGACGACATCAAACCCCCACGTTTTAATTTGTTCCTTCAACTCATCTGCCTTGTTCGTCAAACTGTTAGTGTGATCATAAATTCAATCTAATCTTGGCAAAGCCTACAATATCTGTGCCGTCTTGACTCAGTTGCCGTCTCTTCCAAGTTTGGCCATTCATCTCCCCCTGCTCAACCCTCTCTCTGAATTCATCCACCTGCCAAGTTAGTGCAAACCCTTGCCAAACGCATTGGCAAACATCGCCCCAAGGATGGTGGCCCCATTCTGAATCAGGTAAAACCTGTCCACCCTGTACCGGTCTCAATTCCCACCCCCACCCCCGCCAACAAAAAGATGATCCCAACATCCCAGAAATCACAAGCCCCTCCGCCCGCAACATATTTCCTGCTTTGCATTCTTCTGAACGAACCTCCCAATCACATACTCACTCACACATGACACCAGAAGGAGTCCAAAGATTCGATGTTTGGGGTTCTCTTCATTAAACTGCATCCTAGCTCCTTAAAATCCTTAAAGACCTCAAGCCTTTTTCTACTCATGTCGTTGGCACTCATACATGTCTACAATCTCTCATCGGTTTGCCCTTCCCTTCAGAAATACCCACAGTCATTCACAGACATTCCTGACCCTGGCACCAGGGAGACAACACACCATCCTTTCCCTCATCTCCCCTCCCCCCACCTTATCCCAGATCCAACCCTCCACCTCGGCACCACCCTCTTGAACTGTCCTACCTGTCCATCTTCCTTCTCACCTATCCGCTCCACCCTCCGCTC
>NC_057737.1:8711787-8713222 GCF_004010195.1 Chiloscyllium plagiosum | reverse complement strand
ATACTATCTACCTGCGACTCCACTTTCATGGAGCTATGAACCTGCACTCCAAGGTCTCTTTGTTCAGCAACACTCCCCAGGGCCATTAAGTGTTTAGGTCCTGCTAAGATTTCCTTTCCCAAAATGCAGCACCTCGCATTTATCTGAATTAAACTCCATCTGCCACTCCTCAGCCCATTGGCCCATCTGGTCAACATCCTGTTGTAATCTGAGATAACCCTCTTCGCTGTCCACTACACCTCCAATTTTGGGGTCATCTGCAAACTTACTAACTGTACCTCTTATGCTCGCATCCAAATCATTTATGTAAATGACAAAAAGTAGAGGACCCAGCACCGATCCTTGTGGCACTCCACTGGTCACAGGCCTCCAGTCTGAAAAACAACCCTCCACCCCCACCCTCTGTCCTTTATCTTCGAGCCAGTTCTGATTCCAAATGGCTAGTTCTCCCTGTATTCCATGAGATCTAACCTTGCTAACCAGTCTCCCATGGGGAAACTTGTTGAACGCCTTACTGAAGTCCATATAGATCACATTAACCACTCTACCCTCATCAATCCTCTTTGTTACTTCCTCAAAAACTCAATCAAGTTTGTGAGACATGGTTTCCCATGCACAAAACCATGTTGACTATGCCTAATCCTTCCTTGCCTTCCCAAATACATATACATCCTGTCCCTCAGGATTCCCTCCAACAACTTGCCCACCACCGAGGTCAGGCTCACTGGTCTATAGTTCCCTGGCTTTTCCTTACCACCCTTCTTAAACAGTGGCACCACGTTAGCTAACCCCCAGTCTTCCGGCACCTCACCTGTGACTATCGATGATACAAATATCTCAGCAAGAGGCCCAGCAATCACTTCTCTAGCCTCCCACAGAGTTCTCGGGTACACCTGATTAGATCCTGGGGATTTATCCACTTTTAAGGGTTTCAAGATATCCAGCACTTCCTCCTCTGTAAAATGAACATTTGGCAAGATGTCACCATTTATTTCCCTCCAGTCTATATCTTCCATATCCTTTTCCACAGTACGTACTGATGCAAAATACTCATTTAGTATCTCCATTTTCTGCAGCTCCACACAAAGGCTGCCTTGCTGATCTTTGAGGGGCCCTATTCTCTCCCAAGTTACTCTTTTGTCCTTAATGTATTTGTAAAAACTCTTTGGATTCTATTTGCCAAAGCTAACTCATATCCTCTTTTTACCCTCCTGATTTCTCTCTTAAATATATTCTTACTTCTTTATACTCTAAGGATTCACTTGATCTATCCTGTCTGTATCTTACATATGCTTCCTTCTTTTCCTTAACCAAACCCTCAATTTCTTTAGTCATCCAGCATTCCCTACACCTACCAGCCTTCCCTTTCACCCTGACAGGAATATACTTTCTCTGGATTCTCGTTATTTCATTTCTGAAGGCTTCCCATTTTCCA
>NC_057737.1:8701731-8710131 GCF_004010195.1 Chiloscyllium plagiosum | reverse complement strand
GTGAGTGAGTATATGAGTGTGTGAGTGAGTGGTGTGAGAGCTCATTACTGTGATGACTGTATTGGAGAGGGAGAGAGAGATTTAGAAACTTTGTGTGTGAGTGAGTGTGTGCGTGAGAGAGCGCGAGAGAGAAAGAGAGAGAGTGTGTGAGGGAGAGAGAGATTTAGAAACTTTGTGTGTGAGTGAGTGTGTGCGTGAGAGAGAGCGAGAGAGAAAGAGAGAGAGTGTGTGTATGTGTATGTGCATGCATGACAGATTGTGTGCATGAGTGTGATGGAGCATATGCCTGTGAGAGGATGTGTGGGTGTGCCTGAGAGAGAGGGTCTGTGTGTGTCTATGTAATGCAAAAAGGTCACCAGTAGTGTGACATGAACCCAAGGTCCCAGTTAAGTGTTCCCCATCTGGGAGGGAACACCCCTGCTTGGCGATTAGTCAGGGAACACTTCAGTGGTCAGGGACATTCAGGGCCTCAGATCCTTGGGTGTGCATCCTCCAAGGTGGACTTCAGGATACGCAACACTGCAGATTGGTCGAGCAGAGGCTGATGGCCAAGTTCAGTGTGACATTTTTCAAATTCCTACTTTGGAAACAGAACCAGTTTGACTCAAGATTGGGATACAGAGAGACTCTAACCTCATACCTTTAATGCACTGTCTGAGCCGAGACATCACCTTTTTTTTATATAAAACCTTAAGTTATCTCGGGAATGTGATTTTTGAAAGAGGTTCTGGGATTTACATATTAAAGAATCAAAACCAACAACCCATTCTAAAAGAAGAAAGACTTAACAGCAATCTAGGTTTGTTCAATATGTCGCATCAGAGTATGACACTGTGATCTTTTGCCATACAGTCTGTATCCTATGATCTCATTCCACTAGCTACCTGATAAAGGAGCAGCGCTTTGAAAGCTTGTACTTACAAATAAATCTGTTGGACTAGAACCTGGTGTCGTGTGATTTTTAACTTTAAAAACTTGAACTCAACCAAAAATCGGCAGGTTGTTCCCCAAAGGCTGTCTCAGTCTCGATTTTGTACTCAGGACTCTGGAGCAGGACTTGATCCCGCAGTCATCTGACCGACGTGAGGATGCATTATAACAGCACGACTTCTGTGGGGGAAAAAACATATGCCCCTGTTTTTGGGACTATTTGGGTCTGTGTAAGTTCATAGGCGGCTCTTTAATGTTATTCCAGTTAGGACGCTTGAAGCAACAGTGATCCTGAGGGGGGGGGCCAGGTTGGGTACTGATAAGATACTTCGCCTTTGTCAGAGCGGCTGGAATAGAATTTCTACAGTATGGAAGCAGGCCATTCAACCCATCGCGTCCACAACAACCCACCCCATTCCTGTAACCCTGCACTTCCCATGGCTAATCCACCTAGCCTACACATCCCTGGACACTATAGGCAATTTAGAGTGGCCAATTCACCTAACCTGCACATCCTTGGACTGTAGGAGGAAAGCGGAGCACCCGGAGGAAATCCGCACAGAGACAGGGACAATGTCTGTGTAGAGTTTGTACAGTCCCCTGAGGCTGGAATCGAACCCGGTTCCCTGGCCCTGAGAGGCAGCAGTGCTAACCACTAAGCCACCCAACTACAGGGGGATAGAGTCTACAAAATAAGGCATTTAAGACCCAGAATTGAGCAGAAATCTCTCTTGGAGGATCGTAAGTCTTTTGGAAGTTCTCTTCCTCAGAAAGCGATGGTCATTTAATGTTTTTCAGGCAGGGATCAATAGATGCTTGACGAACAGGGGAGTCAAAGGTAATTATGGCAACATGGCAATGGGGAGAGCACATTTGGAGTATTGTGCATGGTTTTAGGCCCCATACCTCAGGAAGGATGTACTAGGCATGTTCAGAGGAGGTTCACGAGAATGGTCCCAGGAATGAAAAGCTTAACATATGAGGAATGTTAGAGGACTCTGGGTAAATACTCAAAGGAATTTACAAAGATGGGGGTGGGGTGAATCTAATTTAAACATACAGAAAACTGAATGGCCTGGACAGAGTAGATGTTGGGAAGATGTTTCCATTAGTAGGAGAGACCAGAACCTGAGGGAACAGCCATAGAGTGAAGGGAAGACCTTTTGGAATGAAGATAAGGAGAAACTTCTTCAGCCAGAGAGGGGTGAATCTATGGAATTCGTACCACAGAAGGCCAGGTCATTGAGTATATTTAAGTTTGAGATAGATAGGTTCTTGAGCATCAAGCGGATTAAGGGTTACAGGGAGAAAGCAGGAGAATGGGGTTGAGAAACTTATCAGCCATGATTGAATGATGGAGCAGACTCAATGGGCTGAATGGCCCAATTTCTGCTCCTATGTCTTACGGGTCTTGTGGGGAGTTGAGGCCACCGCCAGATCAGCCTTGAGCTAATTGAATGGTAGAAACACTGAAGTGGCCTCCTCACATCCCTAACTTATGGTATATGTTGACGTTATGGATCTTAGACACAGAAAATCTTGTCAGCATCAACTACTTACTTAACAAAAGGTGCATCATCAAAAGAATAACTAGAGGCCTGATGTGCAACTGAAATAATACATTACATAATGCGGAATTCTGCACAACTACAAACATCAGAACAGAATGCAGAAAATAATTAAAACCACAGCTACAAGGGAATTGCGAAGCCAGCTAAGCTAATTGAAGAAATGTTAATAAAACAGTGAATCCTGCAGAAACCTATCAGTTCTGGCAGCATCATTGGAGAGAGCAGGAAAGTTAATAGTTTGAGTCCAAAGTGATTGTTCTTTGGAACAAAAAAATTTTGGACTCAAAACATTAGCTCAGTTTCTCCCTCCACTGCCAGACCTGCTGAGCTTTCCCAGTATCGTCTGCATTTACTTCAGATTTCCAGCATCTGCAGTGTTTTGCTTTTAGTTTACAAAATAATAGCACCTGACAGTGATAACCTCACCCAAACAGTATGAACTTACTGCTTCAAGGGGCTTTCAACAGGAAAGAAAATACACAAGAGTTCCTCTGATGCCAAACTCTGGCTGATGCTGTAACCCTCTCAACTGCACTGCAAGTCATAGAGTGATACAGCACGGAAACAGACCCTTCAGTCCGACACATCTGTGCTGACCAGGTTTCGCAAACTGAACTAGTCTCATTTACCTGCGTTTGGCCCATACCCCTCTAAACCTTTCCTATCCATGTACCTGTCCAAATGTCTTTTAAAATGTTGCTTTTGTACCCACCTCTACCACTTCCTCTGGCAGCTCGTTCCTTATTCGTGCCATAGTCTGTGTGAAAAGGTTGCCCCTCATGTTCCTTTTAAATCTTGCCCCTTTCACTTTAAACCCATTCCCTCTAGTTTTGGACTCCCCTAGTCTTGGGAAAAGACCTTTACTATTTGCCTTATATAAGCCCCTCATGATTTTATAAACCTCTATAAAGGTCACCCCTTGGCCTCCTATACTCCAGGGAAAAGCCTCTACTTATAAAATCCTCCAATCCCGGTAACATCCTCGTAAATCTCTCTGCATCCTTTCCAGTTTAATAACATGCTTTGTATCGCAGTAAATAATTTCAGCATCATCTGCGATTCTGTGGGTGATACTTTAAGACTTGTCCCTCGGGCTGTCTCCTCAGTTGGGAGCTCGTAGACAGGTATGTGATTATGATACACATCACGCAACAATAGTAATGGCAGCCACGTGCACAAAACTGAGAACGATGGAAGTGTCTATCCCGATGTGGGATGTAGTTACTAGAATGTAATGCAGCGTATGTAAAGATGTTCTGAAAAAGCTTAACAGAGTCTGAGTTTAACCACTCATTAGAGGCAGGCGATGGCCTCATGGTATTATTACTCAGGACTACGCTTCTGGGGTCCTGAGTTTTAATCCCACCAAGGCAGATGGCAGAATTTGACTTCAATAAGAATCTGGAATTAAGAGGCTAATGATGACCAAGAAACTCTTGCCAGGAAAAACCCATCTGGCTCACTAATGTCCTTTCAGGAAGGAAACTGCCATCCTTAGCCAATCTCGCCTGCATGTGACTCCAGACCCACTACTGACTCTTAACTGCCCTCTGGAATGGGCTCTAAACACTGGCCTAGTCAGCATCACCCTCATCCTGTGTCTAAAACAAAAAGCTAGAGGGAATCCTCCCTGATCCAGAACATCCACCCATTACCCAAATAGATACCCATTTATTACCTTTAATGGAACCAGACTACAGATAGCCATGCTGTAACCTGTTTCAATGAGACACTGAGTCGATGTCCCTCAGTCATAGGTTCACGGATCCCATGGCTACTTTTGAAAACTGGGGGATCTTGCATCCATTGACCTAAGCCAATATTTCTTCCTCAAGCAAAATAACAAAGACATAAAGTAATCTGGTCACAGCATGTTATTGATTGCAGGTCTCTGTTATTTGCAAAGTTAGCCATTTCTCCTTTATTACAAAGAACAAGGACAGGACTTATACAGTTAATGGCAGGGTCCTGGGTAGTGTCATTGAATAAAGAGACCTAGGGGTTCAGGTACACAGTTGTTTGAAAGTTGCATCACAAGTAGACCTCTATAAGATCACCCTTCAACCTCCTTTGTGCCAGTGAAAAATGTCCAAGCCTGTCCAGCCTCTCCTTATAACTCCAAACCTTGTACTCCTGGAACATCCTGATAAACCTTTTCTGCACCTTTCCAATTTAATAATATCCTTCCTCAGTTAAGAAGGCGTTTAGCACACTAGCCTTCATTACTCACTGTTGTGTAGGAGTGCGATGTCATGTACAGGTTGTATAGGGCATTGGTGAGGCCACCTTTGGAGTACTGTATGCAGTTCTGGTCGCCCTGCTAGAGGAAGGATATTATTAAATTGGAAAGGGTGCAGAAAAGGTTTATCAGGATGTTCCAGGAGTGCAAGGTTTGGAGTTATAAGGACAGGCTGGATAGACTTGGACATCTTTCACTGGCACATAGGAGGTTGAAGGGTGATATTATAGAGGTTTTTAAAATCATAAGGGGCAGAGATAGGGCAAATAGCCAAGGTACTTTCTTTCGCATGGGAGAGTTCAAAACAAGGGGGCACAGTTTTACAGTGAGAGGAGAAAGATTTAAAAAGGACATGAGAGGTGGGGCAACTTCTTCACACAGACAGTACTGCGTGTGTTGAATGAGCTGCCAAAGGAAATGATAGATGCAGATACAGTTACAACATGTAAAAGACATTTGGACAGGTATATGAATTGGAAATGTTTAGAGGAATATGGGCCAAATGCAGGCAAATGGGACTAGTTTGGGAAACTTGGTTAGCATGGATGAATTGGACCAAAGAGTCTGTTTCCCTGCTGTATGACTCTATGACATCAAAAGTACTTTATTGACTATGGGATGTGCTGATGTTGTATAAGGCACTACTTACACACAGACCCTTCTCTTTGTGCAGTATGCAATCTGGCCTCCTGCCAGTGACAGTTCTGCACCTTCACCAGGTCAGATTGAAAGTCAAAGTTGAAGTGAGGATGAGGTTTAATGGACAAATGACCATTTCAAATATGAACACAGGAAATAGAGAGTGGGAGGGAGGCTGGCTGGAAGATTACAACAATTTCTCAGAAAACGTATGATACAGCGCTTGAATTAATTGAACATCCACAGTTTGTGAAGACAGAGGCACACCCGAGTTAACAAATCTGTAATTAGGCACTGACACCTCTATAACAGCACACCTTTCCTCTTCATGTCAAATTCAATTGACTGGAATATGAAACGGCTCCAATTCATCAGCTTCTGCCACTTGGAAAGTCCTTAATGTTAATGTTCTTGCATTGGCACATGTTCACCAACACATTCCAATGTTTATTTCATTGCAGACAAATCTATTTTATACAGCTCTGAAGAAGGGTCTCGAAACATTAACTCGGTTTTACTTTTAAAATCGTAATTTTAATGGACTGAAAGGGAGATGGTGTCATTACTGTAACGTCACTGGATTCTTCATCCAGAGGCTAAAGTTCGAGGTCTTTGGTTCAAATCCCACCATAACACTGTGGGATTTAAAATCAGGAATGGAAAGCTGGTTTCCGTAACGGTGAGCGTGTAACTATCAGCTATTGTCATGTTCAATTATGGCACACCCCCCTACTCGACTTGGGGTGGGGGTCTGGGGTAGATAATGGGGCACTGTAGGCGGATGGCATTGAAGGTATGGAATAGGAAGGTTAGGACATCATGGGAGGGATGCAATGGGGGAATTAAGATGTTATTGAAAGACAGGTGAGGATGGGAAGGGAGGAAGATGGGAGGGTGAGGGGGAGGGGGAGGGGAATGAATATGACAATTCTGAAGATGACTCATGTCGCGCTTGAAACATTAACTCTGGTCTCTCTCCACAATGGTCCTGCTGTGTTTCTCCAGCACTTTGTGTCTCTTTCAAATGTCCAACATTTTGTTTTGATGTCCAAGAAAGGAACGGATTGGGTATGGCGAGAAAACAAGAGGATGATGGAATGGCATGGGTTGGGGTTTTAAAGGGACATATTTTTACAGTGAAGTTACTAATTTCACCACAAATGTTTTGTGGATCACTGCCATTTAATGTTAACAAGGTCAATAATAATCACTGTGCCACTGCCATGCTGGGTCACGTAAAGAACAATGGAACCCACACTCCAACCTCCAGCTGTATTCAGCCAAACCCAACCTCACACAGCTACCTCCATTAGCATTGGGAATGTGTCAAATTCCTGGTTTAGCCATGAGGGACTGCTGTTGACAAGTGCTGAAGAGACAGTGTTATGTATGCATACAACATTGCAGTATAGAATTCCCAAGGCATTTCACAGGCAAAAGGTACAATTCATTATATTCTTTCCGGACCTGCCCGTATGGTTTTTCTTAACTTAACATTTCAAACACTCCCATTCCAACTCACAGTAAGTACCTGCATAATTCTCTCTGCTCCTTTATCATCAGTCTGGAAAGTGTACCATTGTGATGTACCAGCAGCAACTACAACTGAGAGTTTGCAGGAAGAATGGTGAGCAGATGAACAGAAAAAAAAAAAGGTCTTCCTTCGCACCCACAACCCTCCTCGATTTTCTCTTCTCTAACACTAGCAGGTCTCCCTGCTGCAGGAAGGATGTTGTGAAACTTGAAAGGGTTCAGAAAAGATTTACAAAACATCGCCAGGGTTGGAGGGCTTGAGCTATAGGGAGAGGCTGAACAGGCTGGGGCTGTTTTCCCTGAAGTGTCGGAGGCTGAGGGGTGACCTTTTAGAGGTTTATAAAATCATGAGGGGCATGGATACGGTAATTGGACAAGGTCTTTTCCATGGGGTGGGTGAGTTCAAAACTAGAGGGCATAGGTTTAGGGTGAGAGGAGAAAGATTTAAAAGGGACCCAAGGGCAACTTTTTCACGCAGAGGGTGATGTGTGTATGGAATGAGCTGCCAGAGGAAGTGGTGGAGGCTGGTACAATTACAACTTTTAAAAGGCATCTGGATAGGTATATGAATAGGAAGGGTTTAGAGGGATACGGGCCGGGTGCTGGCAGGTGAGACTAGATTGGGTTGGGATATCTGGTCGGCATGGACGGGTTGGACCGAAGGGTCAGTTTCTGTGCTGAACATCTCTATGACTGGATACATGCCAGTATTCAACCAATGGTACAGTTGGCCAGCCTACTTCTGCCTTCACTCAAGTCCTTTCCACCACAAGTCAATGAGGGGCAGGAACGCTGGCTGGATCTTCTACCTCACCCCAGGCTACACGGAGTCCTTCTCCATCCCAACAGATTCCTCATCTCTCATCATCTAAGCAGAGAATTGAGCTTTCTGGATTTCGCACTATCGCCGAAATCTGGATGAGAGAAAGTAAGAGTGCATTGAGAGAGTTTGAGACCATGGAGCTCCATAACCAATGTCTCAGAAAAAATCCATAAAAGGGATTGGAGTACACCAACAGGTGTTGGTGATTTGGAGTTGGATGCGAGCATAAGAGATACAGTTAGTAAGTTTGCAGATTACACTAAAATTGGAGGTGTAGTGGACAGCGAAGAGGGTTACCTCAGATTACAACAGGACCTGGACCAGATGGGCCAATGGGCTGAGAAGTGGCAGATGGGAGTTTAATTCAGATAAATGTGAGGTGCTGCATTTTGGGAAAGCAAATCTGAGCAGGACTTATACACTTAATGGTAAGGTCCAAGGGAGTGTTGCTGAATAAAGAGACCTTGGAATGCAGGGTCATAGCTCCATGAAAGTGGAGTCGCAGGTAGATAGGATAGTGAAGGCGGCGTTTGGTATGCCTTCCTTTATTGGTCAGAGTATTGAGTACAGGAGTTGGGAGGTCATGTTGCGGCTGCACAGGACATTGGTTAGGCCACTGTTGGAATATTGCGTGCAAATCTGGTCTCCTTCCTATCGGAAAGATG
>NC_057737.1:8653699-8701617 GCF_004010195.1 Chiloscyllium plagiosum | reverse complement strand
ATGAATAGGAAGGGTTTGGAGGGATATGGGCCGGGTGTTGGCAGGTGGGACTAGATTGGGTTGGGATATCTGGTCAGCATGGACGGGTTGGACCGAAGGGTCTGTTTCCGTGCTGTACATCTCTACGACTCTCTGACTCTATAACAGGCATAATAGGCCGAATGGCCTCCTTCTGTGTTGAATCTCTTGTTGATTGCATGCGTTGAGATCAGTGGGTTCACTTCCAGGAGCCCAATGCTTAGGAGGATTGGGGTATGTCCTGCTGGTCCTGCTGATGGCCAATTGCCAGATTTGGAAAACTGGAAACGGAGTAGGGATCAAGGATCTTAACTTCCGGCCCAATTCATAACAAAGTAACACAACAAATACATGCTCCATCTGTGTGGTCTGAATGATCTGGAAGTCAAACCGAAGAGAAGCCTTTCTTATTAAAGAACAGCCCAACTAAGTTAGGTGAAACAAAAGTTGTAAAAACATGTCAGTAACTCATGAACTGGAGCAGGGCTGCTTACTTTATAATTCTTTCTGTGATAGTGAGATGGTCACAAAACAATCTGTCCCCACACTGGTCACCCACCACAAATCAGTCTGATTTATACAGTTTTAAAATTATTTGATTTATACTTGGCCTCATCTCGTTAGACTGTTAATCACTCTGCCTTACAGGAAGTAGCACATGACAGCAGATCCTATTTACAGAGTCCGGTCTGAATTACAAGAGATTTCATTGTTACAACACTGGGTCACTCTACTGGATAAATAGACATGGAACAGCAAAGCAAACGCTCCTGATTAAAACGGGTGAGGGATTTGCTTTTAGATTACTTATAGTGTGGAAACAGGCCCTTCGGCCAACAAGTCCACACCGACCCTCCGAACAGCAACCCACCCAGACCCATTCCCCTACATTTACCCCTTCACCTAACACTACGGACAATTTACCAATTCACCTAACCTGCACATCTTTGGACTGTGGGAGGAAACCGGAGCACCCGGAGGAAACCCACGCAGACACGGGGAGAATCTGCAAACTCCACACAGACAGTCGCCCGAGGCGGGAATTGAACCCGGGTCTCTGGCGCTGTGAGGCAGCAGTGCTAACCACTGTGCCACCGTGCCGATTTGCTTTTATGGCACATTGAACTCAAGACTATTCAGTGTAGTTACAACCAGATAAAAACCCTCAAAAAATTCGAGGTTTGAACTTTCTATTTTCACTGAGCTGACACCAAAAGTGTACAAACTGTAGAGTCACTATAGTCCCACCGAAGGATGGGGCTGCTCTCTCATGAGAGAGAGAGAGAGAGAGAGAGAGAGAGAGAGAGACGGAAGACTGGTGGTGGTTTAACCTGAGGGTCACTACGCCTCAGGTGAGGGGAGAAGTTGGGAAGGTAAGTCCTTCATGGTAAGCTCAGCCAGTGTGGGAATTGGTGGGTGGCATGGTAGCTCAGTGATCAGCACTGCTGCCTCACAGCACCAGGGTCCCGGGTTTGTCTCCAACCTCAGGTGACTGACTGTGTGGAGTTTGCACAATCCCCCTGTGTTTGTGTGGGTTTCCTCCGGGTGCTCCAGTTTCCTCCCACAGTCCAAAGATGTGCAGGTCAGGTGGATTGGCCATGGGAAAGTACCCATTGAGTTGAGGGATTAGCCATGGGAAATGCGGGGATAGGGTAGGGGGTTGGATCAAGGTGGGATGCTCTTTGGAGGGTCGAAGTTGACTTGTTGGGCTGAATGGCCTGTCTCCACACTGTAGAGATTATATGGATTCTAACCCACCCTGTTGTAATCACACTGAGCTAACCAAATATGTATTGCTGGACAGACAGGCCAAAGATTTCCATCTTGCATTCATCAAAACCCATTAAGGATCAGACTTGCAAGGGTCACACTATGGGACTCAAGCTGACAGTGACTTGCCTCAGAGCGACGCAAAGGCCCAGGTATTGGGTTAACAAGAAAAGGAGCTTAAAAATGTGTTGCTGGAAAAGCACAGCCGGTCAGGCAGCATCCAAGGAGAAGGAGAATCGACGTTTCGGGCATAAGCCCTTCTTCAGGAATGAGGAGGGTGAAGGAGAACACATTTTAACACATTTTTAAGCTCTGATCTCCAGCATCTACAGTCCTCACTTTCTCCTAACAAGAAAAGGAGCAGAGCAGATTATTCTTCACGTTCACTGGGCATTTGCACTCAGAATCCAAGATAGGGCAGCACACTCGAAAGTGAGGATCCACAACCCTGTGTGTATGGACAGCGCAAGGATATAAGAATCCTTGCAGCTCCAGGGTCGGTAACAGGAAGTGCAAGGGAGAACCTTTAATTCAATGCCAAATCATGCACAGAAAGCAAAATAAAAAGTGATGGATTTAGAGAGACAGGAACATTAAAAAAAGGCTTAAAAAGACAATTCTTTAAATCTGTAACAATGATTAAAGGCGAGAGGAATGAGACTCCCCACTTGTAAAACTGAATTTGCAGTGCCAAAGATGTTGGTTCACTGCAGGTAAGCTTTACCATGCTATGAGACATGGATGTGCTTGAACTGCCAAACACTCACCTTTCGGGATGAGTTCAGTGGGAAAGGTCCCATTCCCTGTCTCAGAATGGTCTTGGTGCAGTACTGTCACAGTAAAACGTTTGGAGAACTATTGCAATCCCAACTGTCCCTTCCTGAATTCCATCCTGAATAATGGGTGTCTGGTCGCTAAAAGTTATTGTCTAATGTTTTTCAATACCAGCGAACAGTGATAACCTTGCTTATTGGTACTGCAAATTCCAGAGCACATTTCCTACAAAGTCTGTATGACTTGAATGTATGGATGAAGTGGTGCAATAATCCCCTCTCTGGAGGTGATAGAGTCATAGAGATGTACAGCATAGAAACAGACCCTTCTGTCCAACCCATCCATGCCGACCAGATATCCCAACCCAATCTAGTCCCACCTGCCAGCACCCGGCCCATATCCCTCCAAACCCTTTCTATTCATATACCCATCCAAATACCTCTTAAATGTTACAATTGTACCAGCCTCCACCACTTCCTCCAGCCGCTCATTCCATACACATACCACCCTCTGCATGAAAAAGTTGCCCGTTAGGTCTCTTTTATATCTTTCCCCTCTTACCCTAAACCTATGCCCTCTTGGACAGTCAGTATGGCTTTGTGCGTGGGAAATGGTGTCTCACTAACTTGATTGAGTTTTTTGAAGAAGTAACTAAGGATTGACGAGGGCAGAGCAGTAGATGTGACCTATGTGGAATTCAATAAGGTGTTGGACAAGGTTCCCTATGGGTGACTAGTTAGCAAGGTTAGATCTCATGGAACACAGGGAGAACAAGCCACTTGGATGCAGAACTGGCTCAAAGGTAGAAGACAGAGGATGGTGGTGGTGGGGGTTGCTTTTCAGACTGGAGGCCTGTGACCAGAGGAGTGCCACAAGGATCGGTGCTGGGTCCTCTACTTTTCATCATTTATGTAAATGATTTGGATGAGAGAGACGGTGGGAAAAGAGAAATAATTGGGCACATTGGTTGACCTCAGTCTCACCAATAAATGAGTAAATTAGGGGAGGCAACAGCTTAATGGTATTGGTTGGCTGGATTGTTGGCTTATAGAGCTGGAAATGTGTTGCTGGAAAAGCGCAGCAGGTCAGGCAGCATCCAGGGAACAGGAGAGTCGACGTTTCGGGCATAAGCCCTTCTTCAGGAATGTTGGCTTATAGAGCAGTGTGTTGTCAAGAGCGTGGGTTCAATTCCCATCACTGGTTTGAGGTTACCATGAAGGACTCTCCTTCTCAACCTCTTCCCTCGCCCGAGATCTGGTGGCCCTCAGGTTAAATCACCACCAGTCCCTTCTGTCTAATGAGAGAGCAGCCCCTATGGTCTGGTCTATAGCGACCCAGCAAAAATAATCCAGAGGTGAAAGTAATGTTTTGGGGACCTGGTTTGAATCCTGCCATGGCAGATGATGGAATTTGAGTTCAATCGGAATATCTGGAATTAAGAGTTTAATGATTGTCGGAAAAACCAATCTGGGTCACTAATGCCCTTTAGGGAAGGAATCTGCCTTCCTTACCCGGTCTGGCCTACATGTGACTCCAGACCCACAGCAATGTGGATGACTCTTAATTAGGGCAATTAGGATGGGCAATAAACGTTGGCCTAGTCAACAATGTTTTCATCCTGTGAACAAATAAGGAAACATTGGCTATTCTACTTCTTGCCAACACTCCACTTGGCTCAATCAGGCAAACTCTCAGTATTGGAGGGTTAGTCAATACCTAACCCGTTGCCCACACTTAGACTGATTGTGGGAAAATCGCAGTTAATGACGTCACAAATGTTCATCAGAAAAAAAATACCAAGAGAAGGGATATTATTCCAGAAATGGACAGAGCGTAAAAGTGATTTACCAAAATGGTTCCGGGAATGAGGAACTTTAGTTTGGAGGACAGAGTGAAGAAGCTGGCAGTGTTCTCCTTCGGGAGGAGGCATCTGACTGAATATTTGACCAAAGTTTTCAAAATCATCCGCTAGGGTTGGTAGGGAGAAGCTGTTCCTGCTCGCAAAAGAAGGGAAGTGAGAGGGACAGAGATTTAAAGATATATGCAAATGATGCAAGTGAGATGTGTGAAAAAAAAACATTTTCACTCAGGGAGAGTTGCCAGTGGTGGTAGTAGAGCCAGAGACATTCAGGACATTTAAGCGGCTGCTGGATAAGCACATCGATGACAGTAAATTGGGAGGTGTGTAGGTTAGGTTGATCTTAGATTAAGATAAATGCTCGGCACAACATTGTGAGCCGAAGGGTCTGTACTGTTCTACGTTCTAGTGGTTAAGGATGTGGAAGAGTTTATGCCTGAAACGTCGATTCTCCTGCTGCTAGGATGCTGTCTGACCTGTTGCGCTTTTCCAGCACCACACTCTAGACTCTGATCTCCAGCATCTGCAGCCCTCACTTGCCTGGAAGTGTGGAAGAGGCAGTTTCATTCAATTGAGGCATTCAAGAGGGGCAATGGATGATCAATTGGATGGAAATGGTGTTCAGGGATGTGGGAGTAAAAAGCAGGAGATTGGCACGAAGTAGCAGAACTGGCATAAGTGTGATGGGCTGAATGGCCTCCTTTCACACCCTAGAAATTCTGAGATGTTGCGAATCTGAGTATAACTGGCCTAAGACACTTGCATTTATTCCGCTAATCCTGACATAACCAAAACTCCCACAGAATTCCCAATGGCAGACGATGAAACAAAACAAAGGCATTTTAAGGATTTGTAAGCAATTACATTGACCATTTTCAAATTCCTATCCAGATCCTCACAGAGGATTAAACAAAGAGATTAATTTATTTGCAGGAAAGCCACAGACTCAAATTCTTCCACACAGCAAAGAACCAGAATAATCTTTGGACGTGAATTAGCACTGTGTATCAATTCTGCATCAACACGTTGAAGATGTTGAAATGGCTAGAGGAGTTGAAATCCAGGCTTATGGACTCTATATAACACATTGGTCAACAACCTTACAGTAAACATATGGAAATATAGTTCGTAATAAATGAAATGAAATCAAAAAGATGTTTGCTGAAGGAATGTGCTCAGAGAGATTGCTCCATAACATTTTCCAAGAGACAGGGCAGGCGACCATGGAGTGGGTAAGTGAGGAATGGTTTCAGGCCCGAAAAACAGAAATTGCTGGAGAAATTCAGCAGGTCTTGCAGCATCTCTGGGAACGAGAAATCAGGGTTAACGTTTCGGGTGCAGTGACCCTTCTTCAGAATTGGCATTGTGTGGGTTTTTTTCAGAGTGCGGATGAGTGGGTCAGTGATGCTTGCGAGGAAACGAAGCTGAGGTGGGGGAGGTGTTGTCTGTCGGGTTCAAGTTTACAATGTAGATTGCTGCATTGGCGTAACACTCAAAAAGGATTTACAAGGATGTTGCCAGGGTTGGAGGGTTTGAGCTATCGGGAGAGGATGAACAGGCTGGGGCTGTTTTCCCTGGAGCATCAGGGGCTGAGGGGTGACCTTATAAAAGTTTATAAAAAAATGAGGGGCATGGTTAGGATAAATAGACAAGGTCTTTTCTCTGGGGTGGGGGAGTCCAGAACTAAAGGGCATAGGTTTAGGGTGAGAGGGGAAAGATATGAAAAGGACCTAAGGGGCAACTTTTTCATGCACGTAGAGTGGTGTGTGTATGGAATGAGCTGCCACAGGAAGTGGTGGAGACTGGTACAATTACAACATTTAAAAGGCATTTGGATGGGTATATGAATAGGAAGGGTTTGGAGGGATAATGAGGAGAAAGTGAGGTCTGCAGATGCTGGAGATCAGAGCTGGAAATGTGTTGCTGGAAAAGCGCAGCAGGTCAGGCAGAATCCAGGGAACAGGAGAATCGACGTTTCGGGCATAAGCCCGAGAGGGATAATGGACCGGGTGCTGGCAGGTGGGACTAGATTGGGTTGGGATATCTGGTCGGCATGGACAGGTTGGACCGAAGGGTCTGTTTCTGTGCTGTACATCTCTACGAGTCTATGGTGCATCCAATGGAAGAGAGTGAAACATTAAGCTTGAATGCTTCCAGGTTTCCAACCACCTCTAGAGTGATATCAGAATTCAACACGAATGCAATGTGTTCTCCACACTGCCACAGCACAGCAAGAACGCTCTCCAATAGCATATCATTTCTTGCACACAAAAGGCAAATTCTCAAGAGTATTCCCTATTTACAAAGTTCCGCTCATTCAACTCTAGCCTTTTGAGATAAATCTTTGGCTCTTTGCCACAGCTGCATTTCTATAGGAACGGCTGGCTGCAGCCACACCAACATTCCACCTCCCTGATCCTAGTCTCCCACCCCACCCAACAGACACACTCCACCCCTGCCATCACTGAATCCCACCCACTGTCCCTGTCACATGCAGTCTACGCCTTCCAGTGTTGTTGAGTAACATTTCTACGACTGATGAGAGTGTGGTTGACCTTAAAGCTCCTAACGTGGTGTCCCAGGTACAGCTACAATGCCTAGCTGGTATAAAAGCTATTGTTTTAAACTCGGAGCATACACAGAAAGTCAGGATTGAGCAAAGGCAAACCCTTCATTCAATCATTCTCAACTTTTAGGTGCTAAAAGCCATTTCCTACTCCAGCTCCTTGGGAAATCTCACAAAGGAGCAACTTTTCACATCTCTACCAACAGCACCTTGCACTTATATAGCACCTTTGATGTCTCAAGGTGGACATTGACACCGAGAGTCGACTGAGAATATGATTGAAACTGTAGGATTTAAAGAACATTTTAGGAGGTGAAGAGACGGCTGAGAGGTTTAGGAAATGGCTTGTAGACCTCAGGCTAAAGTAGGTGAAAGAAAAAACAACTAGTGATGAAGCGATGGAAGTGGAGAATGAGTAAGAGGCTGGAGGTGGAACAACACAGTGGTAAAGCAGGAGATGGTTATACAGAAACGGGTCGGTCAAGTGTCCAAGATGGGGGATGAAAATTATGAAGAGTGAGGTGCTGGGCGTCAACGTGGGTCTGCATCAGATGGCTGATATTTTTTTCAGGACACTGCATGGTGAAGACCTCAGGTCAGTGGTGCACATGGCTGTATCTTCTCTGAAGAGACAATCCTTTCTATACCCAACCCGTACAGCAACTCAATTTCTCTTGCTATTAGTGCCAACCTCAGACATAAGCACCACATTGTTGAGTTAAAGCACACAGTCTCCCATTTCAGACCCTGACTTTCCTTTCCCCTCTAAGTCAAAGCACACCTGTGTTAAGACACTTGAGAACTGGCAGAGGAGGAAATTAGCCCCCGGGTTATATTGGGTATCCACCTACAATCCAACCCGGTTGTGTTACAATTGCACCAGAGGCACATTCAGATCTGTTACATCCAGCAGATTAATCGTTTCTTTAAAAGCTTTAGGATGTGTTCACAGATCATCCACTACAAGTTGCGGAAGGCTGAGACACTTCATGCAAAATGGACAGCTTGCACTGGTGTGTGCGTGTGCGTGTTTCTGTGTCTGTGTGTGTCAGAACTGAGGTGAGGAAGAATGTCATCACTCAGAGAGTTGTGAACCTGTGGAATTCTCCCCCACAGGAAGCTGCTGGGGTCAGTTTGTTAGATATATATTCAAGAGGGAGCTGGATGTGGTCCTTGCGGTGATAGAGATCAAGGGGTATGGAGAGAAAGTGGGGGTGGGATACTGAATTTGCACAATCAGCCATGATCATACTGAATGGTATTGCAGGCTCGAAGGGCCGATTGGCCTACTCCTGCTCCTATTTTTTGTTTCTATGCCTATGTGTGCATATCTGTGTCTCTGTGTGTGTGTATAGTGCTGCCAGAGGCGTCAGTGTTCGTTCGCGACATCAAATCAGGAACCCTCTGTTTGGATCAGATCCCTGTTAAAGATCCCATGGCACTACATGAAAATAAACAGCCCTGGTCAATATTTCTAACACCCTTCCTTCAACCAGCCAGTCTGGTCAAGCATCTTGTCACATGCCAAGTGTTTTTTTTAAACACATCAGTCACTGTCATTCAGCCCAATTTGTTGTTTGAAACAAGAGGGAGAGAATCTGCATTTGTGCTGTTTTTGACATCTCAAAGATGTGCAGCAGTCAATAATGTAATTTCTTGAAGAGTGGCAAGTCATCCCAGTTAATAATTTGAACACTGCACGTTCCCAAAAACAGCAACAAGGCAAATACTCTGTTAACCTGGAGCTGGGGGCATTGAGGTATAAATATGGTTGGTTGGGAAACTTGGGACTGGGCTCCCTGCAATACTGGAGCAGGTCTTCCCAATACAAGGATGCGGCACCACCATTTAAAATAGCAGCCATGATTCATCAGTGCACATCCAGTTGTACCTCCAGCATCCACACCATTGGTGTAAAAGCTCATCATGGTGTAAGAAACCATCCAGATAAGTAACCACTGCAGTAACTGCAGGATCACGCAAAGCTGGTATAATTACAACATTTAAAAGTCATCTTGATGAGTAGATGAATAGGAAGGGTTTGGAGGGATATGGGCTGGGTGCTGGCTGATGGGACTAGATTTGGGTTGGGATATCTGGTCGCATGGACAAGTTGGACTGAAGGATCTGATTCTGTGCTGTACATCTCTTTGACTCTACAGTAGAATAGAATTCATACAGTTTGGAAACAGGCCATCTGGCCCAATAAGTCCACACCTACCCTCCAAAGACCTTGGCACTCCCTTTTTCCTCTGTAATCCTACATTTCACATAGCTAACATACCTAACCTACACATCCCTGGACACAGTGGGTAATTTCCCATGGCCAATCCAGCTAACTTGCACATCTTTGGACTGTGGGAAGAAACTGAAGCACCCGGAGGAAACCCACGCAGACACGGGGAGAATGTGGAACTCCACATAGACAGTCGCCTGAAGCGAGAATCAAACCCAGGTCCCTATGAGGCAGCAGTGCTAACCACTGAGTCACCGTGCCAACCCAGTGATTCCCAATTTGGATTAAACTGGATTTTCAGGACAGTCAGGCTGCAGAAATGTGAAAGGCAAATTTGGTCTAACATGTTTCACCAGCAAAATGGGCCAGTGGTCCCTTACATTAGATTATGGTCCTTGCAACCCATCCTCCCAAATCAGACCTGGTGACCTCACGCACACTCGTCGATAGTTTGTCTTGGCTCTAATGCCCCAGCAGTGTGTACATGTTCATAACGGCATCGTTCGTGAACTCAGCCTTTCAAAATAGTGTCGAGGAATCTTTTCCACCTCCCCCCCATACAGAGCATCAATTCAACGCTGGAACGCAGCCCCAGTCCGTCCAGGATTCCCTCAGTGTTGCTCTCACTCACTGACATGCTCAGGTCTCAGATCCAGGGCTGGCTTGACTCGAAGACAGAGTTGGCACCACCAGCTGTGCCACAACTGAGACCTACCATTTTAGTCTGGCTGCACAGCATTGGCATTGGGTGCTGACCAATGGGTTGAGTGAAAGAGAGTGAGGTTCTCCCTACAAGCAGTCATACTTCACACTAGTGTCAGGTTGGCTTCTAACTCTAGGCTTAGCCATTAGCAAAGCACAAAACCGCGAAGCCCTACGAACACAGTTACGTAAATGCACTGTTAACCCAACAGCTGGTAATAGGTTTAGGGTGGGGGTGGGGGGGGGAATTTAAAAGGAACCTAAGAGATGACTTTTTCACACACAGGGTGGTGAGTGTATGGAATGAACTGTCAGAGGAAACGGTGGAGGCTGCTATAATTCAACATTTAAAAGGTATCTGGATGGGTATATGAGTAGGAAGGGTTTAGAGGGATATGGGCCGGGTGCTGACAAATGGGACTAGATTAGTTTAGGATATCTGGTCGCCCATGGACAAGTTGGGCCAAAGGATCTGTTTCTGTGCTGTACATCTCTATAACTCTATGACAGCACTTCCTGATGGGGAAATAATGGGTAACATTGTTCAAAAGACTAGAGAGGTGCAGTTAGAGAGGACTCAAAAGCAGTTAGCAAATATTTTCTTTGCTAAAGAAGGTGTGATTTTGAACTGGAGTGGAGTGAACCCATTTCACTGTACACAAACAAAATATTGACACAACACCAACTTCCATGGAATCATCTTCCTAAAACATTCCAGCTAAATCCACAAGCCAAATCTGACATTATGCCAACAAATCTTGAGAAACATCTGTACACAAGCTCAGTTTAACTCCTTCAAAAATCTCAGTTTAAATGGACCATTAGATGCAAAACACTTTTAAAATATTTGAAGAATTTTTTCTGCAGTCATAGGAATTTCAGATCAAAGGTAAACCAAGTGGCCCAACCACACCATAGCGCACTGGAAATGTCCACTTTCCTCACGATAAAAATCACACAACACCAGGTTATAGGCCAACAGGTTTATATGGAAGCACTAGCTTTCGGAGCACTGCTCCTTCATCAGGTGGTTATGCTAGTGCTAGTGCTTCCTACAAACCTGTTGGACTATAACCTGCCCTTGTGTGATTTTTAACTTTATCCACCCCAGTCCAACATTGGCTCCTCCACATCATCAATGCCATCACAATTTCCTGTCCCTTCATACTCTCTTGGTTACCTCTCAACCAATCCAAACCCTCTGTAGGCTTCAGATTGTCAAATATTTCACACGCCCTTATCTCAATGTGCACCCACTCCAGTTTGATCATCGCTGACCAACTTTCACTCCCAGTCTGGCATAGCCTTGATTTTTACATTTTCATCCTCGTTTTCAAATCCCTCCATAGCCTCACTCTGTCAACTCTTCCTGTGTGGTGCCCCTCCAACATTTCAGACTCGTACAACTCTCCCCTCTTATATATCCTGATTTCACCCAACCATGGCAGCCATGCCTTTGATGAATATGCCTCTAGGTTAGGAATCTCCTCCCTAAGTCTCTCTTTTAAGATGCTCCTTAAACCTACCTCTCCGACTAAACATTCCTTCACCCAATTCAACATCTGATGTGGTTTGGTATCAAATTCTGGCATTTAACAATCCCATGAAGCACCTCAGGATGTTTTCTGTTGAAGAAGGAGCTATATAAATGTAGGTTGTTTTCATTTACAAAACATTTTGAGGTTGGTTAGCTGTCACTGCTAATACCAGAGTGGGGAGATGGTCAGAGAGGAATACATCACGGAAACAGACCCTTCGGTCCAACTTGTCCATCCCAATATGATCCCAAACTAAACTAGCCCCACCTTCTGCATGTGGCCAGTATCCCTCCAAACCTATTCATGAACTTATCCAAATATCTTTTACACATTGCAATTATACCCACATCCACCACTTCTGCTGGAGGTTCATTCCACATACCAACCATTCTTTGTGTAAAAAGTTGTCTCTCATATTCTTTTTAAATCTTTCTCCTCTCACCTTAAAAATCTGTCCCCCCCAGTTTTGAACTCCCCTACCTTGGGGAAAAGACACCTGTCATTCACCTTATCTATGTCCCTCATGATTTTATAAACCTCACATAGGAAGTTGAGGGATGACCCTTCGCACCAGTAAAAATAAAGTCCCAGTCTTTCTCAAACCCTCCATTACCAGCAACATCCTGGTAAGTCTTTTCTGAAACCTCTCCAATTTAATAATGTCCTTCCTGTAACAGGGTGACCAGAACTGGACACAGTGCTCCAGAAGAGGCCTCACCAATGTCCTGTACACCCTCAACATGAGGTTCCAACTCTCTACTTAAAGGGCTGAGCAATGAAGGCAAGCGTGCTAAATGCCTTCTTAACTACCCTGTCTACATGTGACACAAACTTCAAAGAATTATATACATGAACCTCTAGGTCTCTCTGTTCTACAACACAAATGTTTTCTCGGATGGCGATGGCTAGCATGAGGGGACATAGCTTTAAACTGAGGGGTGATAGATATAGGACAGATATCAGAGGTAGTTTCTTTATTCAGAGAGTTGTAAGGGCATGGTAAGCCCTGACTGCAACAGTAGTGAACTTTAAGTGCATTTAAATGGTCACTGGATTAACATATGGATGAAAATGGAATTGTGTAGGTTAGATGGGCTTCAGATTGGTTCCAAAGGTCGGTGCACCATCGAGGGTTTGGGGGGCCTGAACTGCACTGTAATATCCAGGCTCCTACTATATAACTGGTGTGATCCAGAGATCAAGGTGAATGTTCTTGGGCCGTGGGTTCAAATCCCACCACTGCAGCTGATGGAATTTTAATTCAATTTATCAATTAACCACAGTTCAAAAATCACACAACACCAGGTAGTCCAACAAGTTTAGCTGGAAGCTCATGCAGCAAGGCTCTGAAAGCTAGTGTTTCCAATTACACCTGTTGGACTATAACCTGGTGTTGTGTGATTTTTAACTTTGTCCACCCCTGCCCAACATCAGCATCTCCAAACCAATTAATCAACAATGACTGAAAAGGTGTCGAGGTATTGGTGATCATCAACTGTGATAAAAACCCATTTGGTTCACTAATGTCCTTTAGGGAAGGAAATCTGCCTTCCTTACCCAGTCTGGCCTCCATGTGACTCCAGATCAATGACAGTATGGTGAACCCTGAAAGTGCCCTCTGAAGGCCACCCAGTTTCAAGGCAATTAGGGATGGAGGGGGAATGCTTGTTTTGCTGTTGCACCTACATCTGACAAAACAGTAATTTAAGAACTCCCAAAAGGTTCACCCTCTGGTCTGTGCTTGCTGAGTGAAATGGTAAAGCTGTCACTAAGCTCAATTCAGGAGGTGGTCACTTCAGGTTTTGTCAGTGACAGAAATCTTCTGCCTGTCAACAACTGTGTGATCGGTTCTTGGGTAACTGAACATCATGGAACTGGGAAAAGATAGACAGTGACAGGAGAGAGGGCATGACAAACAGTGAGGGAGAATGAGTGTGCAAGAGCAAGCGCGCAAGGGAGAGTGAGCAGGAGAGAGCGAGCACGAGAGAGCGTGAGAGAGACAGAGAGTGTGAGTGAGTGCGATCACACAAGAGAAATGAGGGAGAGCGTGCATGCGAGGGAGAGCAAGTGAGGGACAATAAGCACGTGAGAGAGAGTGCGAGAGAGCAGGCACACGAGAGACAGCACGCAAGAGAGTGTTCAGTTCTCTGGCTCAGGAGCAGTCTTTCTGTTCTCTGCAGTCCAAATTCACTTTAAACCAGTTTGTCTTTTCTGCAACAGTTGTTTTAAGCAGAGATATTTTATTGAGAAGACAGCTTTTGCTTGCTTTCCCCCATGTAGGGAAGTCTGAAATGTGACAGATTAATCACTCAGCATCTACAAAACAAAAAGTCAGTGGGTTCACCTAAAATGTGGGATTGGGAATTTGAGTGGGAGGGTGGAGCAGGGCACAGAAAAGAGAGAGAAAAACCTGGTGATTGAACATTGATTGTGCACCTGAAATTCACATGAAACCAGCAGAATATCTCCGCTGCTAATACTAGATGGAGTCTTTCTCTCAACTAATTCTGTTCCAGCCATTCCTCCCCCTCTCTCTGCACTACAAGCTACTTCAGACGAGACAGCGTAGTTAGTGACCTGTCACCTTGCATCCCAGGGGAAGCTGTAGGGTATTTCAATGCTCAGTATCGCAAGGACACACTATACAGAATGAGAGCCGGTTAAAGAATGAGACCATTAGCCCACTGAGAGCTCATTCATCAAAATGTAGATTCAATCTCTTTCCAATTTTGGGACATGGTCAAAAGGGCAGATACGATTGATAGCTCAACAGAAACTGGGAGCCAGCTGACAGCTTTTTTATTAAATAGAGTGCACTTGTATTGTGTCCCCATTACTGAAAGCAGTTCTAAAGCATCTACACAGCACTGAGCAGCACAGATACTGGCTTCCCTCAATACCTCCACAAGCAAGAATGGGCACAAATTCGATGTCAAAGGATGGTTATGCTCGCACAGTATGCCAGCTGCCTTTCCAAAGCCCACCTACAATGGGCAGAACGCAACCTAATTTCAGCCAACACAACATCAGCTCACAAGCAGACAATGTGACAGCCAAGTGGTGCATAGCCAACTCCCAAAACAAAAATGAATGACGGACTTAATCAATGGTGGCATTTGAAAGGAAGCTGGATGTAAACGTGAGAAGGAAGAAAAGGTCAGGGCTATGCAATAAGCTCACGTTTGTGAGGTAGGATGGGTGATGTGTATGGGGATAACTGGATATCCCTGTGTTTTAATCAACACCCTGCTCTCTTGTAGCATAAATTATTGTGCAATTTTACATTCTTGTGTGTGAACCTGAGACCGCACAACAGCATGTTGCTCTTTTTGTTTTACCAATGTCCCCGTGTTCTGGGAATGTTGGTTAAAGGCCGAGAGTGAGAGAGACTTCACTAGAGTGAGACTAAGACAGAGTGAGGAGTTGGGAACTTGGGGCATAGTGGGAATTTAAGGAGGAAACCTTTTTGCAAGTCTAATTTGTAAAGATCACGTCCTTTTGTTTTGTGTTTTTGTGTCAAAACCGTGGACTGAAATACTGCAGAAGGAATTGTTTCAAAACCACTGCTTGAAAGGGTGACTGCATATTTGGAAAGATATCCCCGCTGAGCATCATGTGAACAACAGTCTGAACAAGCAGGAATTGATGCTCAGGTTGGGAATTTGTAGAGGGAGGAGGGGGCACAGAAAAATGAGAGAGAGAAACAGAGTGATTAAACATTGATTGTGCAACTGAAATAGAGAAAGACATTAAACCGGCACAGAAGAGGGAGAGAGAGAGAGAGCGAGAGAGAGAGAGAGAGAGAGAGAGATACACACAGAGAAGAGACAGAGAGAGAGAGAGATACACACAGAGAGAAGAGACAGAGAGGGAGAGTGTGGGCACATGTTCAGTGCTTCCCTCGCTCAGCAGCAGTCTCTGTTCTCTGCAGTCAAAGCTCACTTTAAACCCAAAGAAAACCAGTCTGTTTTCCCAGCAACAGCTGTTGCAAGCTCTGATATTTTACTGATATTCAAGAGACTTTTTGAATAAGTACGTAAGTTAGCTCGCTGAACTTGAAGGTTTATTTTCAGATGTTTCTTCAACATACTAGGTAACATCATGAGTCAGAGTCTCTGGTGAAGCAATAATGTTACTTAGTATGGTGACGAAACATCTGAAAACAAACCTTCCAGCTCAGCGAGCAAACCTACAGACTTATCATGAACCTGAGCTAGAAATCTTCTCAAAACTTCGCTGGCAGACTTTTTTAATAGGTGAGTTGGCTACCTTGTTTCTCTCACCAACCAATGAAAACATCCACAGAAAGGTGACATCATCAACGTGCTAGCCAGCAAAATAATCACAAAGACCACAGTAGCCACAGAACCTGGGAATAAAGTACACTGAGGTGTCTTTCCAATTCTTCACCAAGGTTTACAAAATTATGAGGGGCACGGATAGAGTAAATAGGCAAAGTCTTTTTCCTGGGGTGGGGGAGTCCAGAACTAGAGGGCATAGATTTAGGTGAGACGGGAAAGATATAAAAAGGGACCTAAGAGGCAACTTTTTCACACAGAAGGTGGTACGTGTATGGAATGAGCTGCCAGAGGAAGTGGTGGAGGCTGGTACAGTTGCAACATTTAAGAGGCATTTGGATGGATATATGCATAGAAAGGGTTTAGAGGGATATGGAAAGGGTGCTGGCAGATGGGATAGATTGCGTTGGGATATCTGGTCGGCATGGACGGGTTGGACCGAAGGGTCTGTCTCCATGCTGTACATCTCTATGACTCTATGACTCTTATCTGTGTCTGTGTATGGGTATAGGGAGTTTAAGAGGCGGTTAAAGTCTTAATGAATACTGCTATATGCCAAAAGTTTATAACTGTTAGCGAGTTTAGAGAAGATTTGTAGCTCAGGTTGAGGTTTTGGATGTAGGTTTGCTCGCTGAGCTGGAAGGTTCATTTCCAGATATTTTGTCATCCTACTAGGTAACATCTTCAGTGGGCCTCAGGCGAAGCACTGCTGATAATTCCTGCTTTCTATTTATATGTTTGGGTTTCTTCGGGTTGGTGGTGTCATTTCCTGTGGTGATGTTATTTCCTGTGGTGAAGTCACTTCCTGTTTCTTTTCTCAGGGGGTGGTAGATGGAGTCTAACTCAATGTGTTTGTTGATAGAGTTCTGGTTGGAATGCCATGCTTCTAGGAATTCTCATGCGTGTCAGTGTTTGGCTTGTACTAGGATGGATTTGTTGTCCCAGTCGAAGTGGTGTCCTTCCTCATCCATATGTGAGGATACTAGTGAGAGTGGGTCATGTCTTTTTGTGGCTAGTTGGTGTTCATGTATCTTGGTGGCTAGTTTTCTGCCTGTTTGTTACCATCCTTGCATGGTATTTTGCTTATAACTGTTTACCTGTCCCTACATTCTTGCAATAAAATGATTCTTGTTCAGCAGAGAAAGCTGGCTCATGTGCGCTATCAGCGTTGAGTCTGACAAACCAGGTAAGTTGAGAAAACTTTGGAATCTTTAATTTTTGTGGGAACTTACAGAGGCTTGACTTCTGAAGTGCTACCCCAGGGAGGCATAACAGCAGAAAATGCAGCAAGTCTGAAGATTAGGAGTATTTTAGAATTCAGGAAAAAAAATTTGATCAAGACGACCGAAATAGAAATAAAATTTCATAGAATGTGGAAACTGACCACAATAAATATGCAACACAAGTAAAGACAGGTATAAGTCTCTCACAGTCAGAAGCTAGCGAAAATATAATAGGGACCCAAGAAATGTCAGAAGAGGGGAAAAGAAGTGTGGAAATGCCACAAATTATTGTAAAAGGTGTAATAACAGAAAGCATTAACTTGATTAGACAAAGCCAGCGTGTGTTTATAAATTGCAAGTCATGCTTAACAAACCTACTGGAATTTTCTTTTCAAGGTGTGCTAATAAAACGGATAAGGGAGAACTGGGTATATTTGGATTTTTGGAAGGTTTTTGAGAAGGTCCTGGGGAGTCCAGAACTAGAGGGCATAGATTTAAGATGAGAGGGGAAAAATTTAAAAGGGACCTAAGGGGCAACTTTTTCATGCAGAGGGTGGTGCGTGTATGGAATGAGCTGCCAGAGGAAGTGGTGGAAGCTGGTACAATTACAACACTTAGAAGGCAACTGGATGGGTATATGAATAGGAAGGGATTAGAGTGATATGGACCAAGTGCTGGCAAGTGGGACTAGAAGGTGCAGGTCAGGTGAATTGGCGATGCTAAAATTGCCCATAGTTTAGGTGCATTAGTCAGAGGGAAATGGGTCTGGGTGTGTTACTCTTCGGAGGGTCAGTGTTGACTTGTTGGGCCAAAGGGCCTGTTTCTACACTGTAGGGAATCTAATCTAATGGGGCGGCACGTTGGCTCAGTGGTTAGCACTGAGTCAGCTATTACGAGTATGGATCACTGAATATGGAGTCAGCTATTACGAGGGGGCATAGCTTTAAATTAAGGGGTGGTAGGTATAGGACAGATGTTAGGGGTAGATTCTTTACTCAGCGAGTCGTGAGTTCATGGAATGCCCTGCCAGTAGCTGTGGTGGACTCTCCCTCTTTATGGGCATTTAAACGGGCATTGGATAGACATATGGAGGATAGTGGGCTAGTGTAGGTTAGGTGGGCTTGGATCGGCGCAACATCGAGGGCCAAAGGGCCTGTACTGCGCTGTATTCTTCTATGCTGCCTCACAGTGCCAGAGACCCGGGTTCAATTCACGCCTTGGGTGACTGTCTGTGGGAGTTTGCACATTCTCCCCGTGTCTGCGTGGGTTTCCTCCAGGTGCTCCGGTTTCCTCCCACAGTCACAAAGATGTGCAGGTTAGGTGAATTGGCCATGCTAAATTGTCCATAGTGTTAGGTGGATTAGTCAGGGGTAAATATAGGGGGGTGGGTTTCTCTTCGGAGGGTCAGTGTGGACTGGTTGGGACGAAGGGCCTGTTTCCACACTGTAGGTAATCTAATTAGGTTAGGATATCTGGTCAGCAAGGATGAGTTGGGCCAACGGGTCTATTTCCATGCTATACATCTCTGTAAAACATTAGTGGTCAAAATTTAAGCACGTGAGATTAGGGTTAAGATACTGGCATGGATTGAGAATTAGTTGACAGATAGGAAATAGAGTATGGTAATAAACTGTTTATCTTCCAAATGGCAGCTAGTGATTAGCAGGGAATTGCAGTGATCAGTGCTATTCATGATATATATAAATGGCCTGAATAGTGAGGACTGAATGGAACATTCTCAAATTTTCTGATGACTCAGAACTGGGTGGAATGAAGATTTGTACAGACGATGCAAAGGAGGCTTCAAGGTGTATTTAGACAAATTGAGTGAGGAGGCAAACACATGACAGATATAGCACAACGCGGGTAAATGTGAAGTTATGCACTTTGCGTAAAAATCAGAAGAATATCATTTAAATGTTGATATTTTGGGAATTATGAATGTACAAAGGAGTCTGGGTGTCCATGTACACAAGCAGGATCAGCATGAATTAGAAAAACAAATGGTATTTTAGTCTTCATTGCAAAGAGGATTTGAATTCAGAAGGAGGGCTGTCTTACTGAAGTTATACAGGGTCTTGGTGAGACCACTTTCGGAGTATTGTGTGTAGCTGGTCACCCGATTTTACGAAGGGTTTACTTCCCATAGAGAGCGAGCAGCAGACATTCACTAGGGCTGATACCAGGAATGGCAGAAACACAAAAAGAAGTTGCTGGAAAAGCTCAGCAGGTCTGGCAGCATCCGTGAAGAGAAATCAGAGTTAACGTTTCGGATACGGTGACCCTTCCTCAGAACTGATGGCGGCTATGAAAATGTCGGTTTATATGCAGATGATAGGGTTTTTACAAAATTGGTGTAAAGTGTCAGAGGAATCACGGATGTAGATGAGCAGGGACTGGATCAGGAGTCAAGGTCGAAGAGGTGGGTTGTGTGTGGGGCAGGAGCAGGCTGAGATAGTGGGTCTACCCAGGCTGTTTGTGGATTTTTGGAAGGAGGTAGCAACAAACTGTACGGCTGGGAAGCAGTTGCAGGGTGAGGTGGGGGAAGATCACCTGATGAAATGAGGTTGGTGACGGTAATTGACCTTAACTATCTCTTGGTTGTGACTTGTACATTTCCTAATTTTTGCATTCCTTCTCTTTTCTCAGTACCTGAAGTACCTTCAGAGATTTCTTCCATTAAAAGCACTTTATAAATGGGAAAGTGGCAGTGTAGTGTCTTGTAATGCAGGTTCCGGGTATAAGTTTCCAGGTATGCAGGTTCAAATCCCAACGCAACAACTGGCCCTGAAATTCATTTGGAATATTTGGACACTGGACTTGCTAGTGGAGGCCATGAAACTCATCATCAGTTGTTTAAAAAATTCCTCTTTAGAGCAGGAAAAAACGCCCAGAGAGGAATTCTGCTGAACGTTTAAATCCATCAAGATTTCGATTTCGATAAAAGAGAAACTGACAAAACCAAGAGGGGGACAGACGAAACGACTGGCAACAGAGCCGGAGATGACAGACAGAAACAACTTTCTCTTTAATGAAATGTGTGGTTAGGATTCAGAATGCAATACGCTGGTGTTGTCCAGTGACAATCTCCATGAGGGAACTGGATAAATACTTGAAAAGAGAGACAGTAAATACAAAATTCAGCATCAGCAGAAACAAACTGAACCAGTTTCCTGGCACAGGGGTGAAAACAAGAACAGAACCATTTTAAAACACACACTCTTCTGCGGTCTCTCTTCTCCAACCCCCTCCCCAAGAAGGATTAGCACCCTATCAGGCAATATATTCTGAATTCCAAACACTCACTTCATTAAAATAAATTGTTCCCCTATGTTGCCTCTAGTTCTTTTGCCAATTGTCTTTAAATCAGTGCCCTCTCGCTATGAAGCTCCCTTAGTACTGTGAATTAAAAGTATAGGGAGGGCTCTCTCTCTCTAAACCCTTTCTCCTCCCTCCCTCCCCCTACGCAGTTTAGAGAGGGAATTCATCAGGTTTACACACATCCAGATCTGAATCCACCCTCACCCAAATTAATGGGAGAGCAGACATTCAGAACTCTTGCTGCTTTGTGATGTATTGTTTCAGCTCGAGTGAAAAGCTATCATTAAATTTTAAAAGAGAACACACTCATTAACCTACATTTCTGTGGGTCCTGATTTTGTTTTTAAAACACCAAAGACTAATTAAGATTCCACAGCCAGGCACTTTGGGTACAATAAGGTTTCCAGCAACTTTTACTAACTGCTTGAAAATTCAGGTTCAAACATTAAGAAAAAAGCTGGATAAAAGGAGATAAAATGACACTCGCGCTTTCGCACACGTAGGCACACACAGACAGACAGAGACAGAGACACGCAGACAGAGACAGAAACACGCAGACAGAGGCACACACAGACAGACAGACAGAGACACAGACATGCAGACAGAGGCACACACAGACAGACAGAGATAGAGACACGCAGACAGAGACAGAGACACGCAGACAGAGACACACTCAGACAGACAGAGATAGAGACACGCAGACAGAGACAGAGACACGCAGACAGAGACACACTCAGACAGACAGAGATAGAGACACGCAGACAGAGACAGAGACACGCAGACAGAGACACACTCAGACAGACAGAGATAGAGACACGCAGACAGAGACAGAGACACGCAGACAGAGACACACTCAGACAGACAGAGATAGAGACACGCAGACAGAGACAGAGACACGCAGACAGAGACACACTCAGACAGACAGAGATAGAGACACGCAGACAGAGACAGAGACACGCAGACAGAGACACACTCAGACAGACAGAGATAGAGACACGCAGACAGAGACAGAGACACGCAGACAGAGACACACTCAGACAGAGATAGAGACACGCAGACAGAGACACGCAGACAGAAGCACACACAGATAGACAGAGACAGAGACATGCACAGACAGAGACACACAGAGACGCACACACAGATAGACAGAGACAGAGACACGCAGAGACAGGCACACGCAGATAGAGGCACACAGACAGACAGACAGAGAGAGAGAGAGAGAGAGACAGGCACACAGGCTGGCAGACAGAGAGAGAGAGAGAGCGAGAAAGAGAGAGACAGGCACACAGACAGACAGACAGAGAGAGAGAGAGAGAGAGACAGGCACACAGGCTGGCAGACAGAGAGAGAGAGAGAGCGAGAAAGAGAGAAGACAGAGGCACACACAGATAGACAGAGACACGCACAGACAGGCAAACATGAACAGAGACAGAGACACGCAGACAGAGGCACACACAGACAGAGACAAAGACATGCACAGACAGGTACACACAGACAGACAGAGACACGCACAGACAGACTGAGACAGAGACAAGAGACATGCACAGACAGGTACACACAGACAGAGACAGAGACACGCAGACAGAGGCACACACAGATAGACAGAGACATGCACAGCAGAGACACGCACAGACAGACAGAGATAGAGACACGCATAGACAGAGGCAGACACAGAGACACACACTCCTTTACCAAATAACCGCTGCACGTGTGAATCAGAAAGTTAGAGTTGATTTGTGTACCTAAACAAGTCACACAAATTCTGGACAATGTTTAACTTGAAAGGTTGCATCAAAATGGCTGGAGCAAATGACTGCAGCTGCTGGGATCTGTACTGAAAACAACAAACTCTGGAGGTCACAGCGGGTCAGACAGCATCCATGGAGAGAGAGCGAACTAACTTTAGGTCCAGATGAGAGTCATTTGGACTCAAAACATTAGCTTGCTCTCTCTCCATGGATGCTGTCTGACCCGCTGTGACCTCGAGCATTTGTTGTTTACATCTGTATGGCTGGCTCTGCAGAGTTTGTTAGAATTAAAAGCCTAACATTGTGCTCCATGTGACAATGAGGGGCAATTAAGTGAATAGCTGGACTTAACCAGTCGTGAAAAGGAATCCAGATAAGACAACATTAAGAGCCATAAATACTACCCTTTTCAAAAGAAAGAGGAAGGGATGAGCAAATTGTTCTCCGAATTGGTATGCTGGTCAATTGCTAACCTTTGGAATGTGAATGAGATGAACCTTCCCTCACCCAGCCCCTTCTGTTACAGTAAAGTCGGGGAGACAGACAGGCACTGTGGGTAAAGAGTTCTCTATTAAAATGAGCCTCTACTAAAATATCATATCACAATGTGTGTGACTTAATCAACAACAATTTATTGATGTCGCATCTTTACTACAGCAAAAACACGCCAAGGCACTTCACATGAACTCAAGGTTAAAGGAAATACATTGGGCCATTAGGATAGATGATCAAAAGCTCGTTCAAAGAGTTCATTTTGTGAATGAGAGTGAAAGTGTGTGATTAGTTGAGCTTAGGCAGATGAAGAAACAGATCAATGTTGGAAAACCCCCTCCAAGCCTCAAACCAGCATTGGAACTGTATTACTGTTCCTTGGGTCAAATTCGGGAACTTCCTTCCAATCAGTATTATAGTTGCCTCTGTGACTGCAGCGGTTCAAGAAGGCAGCTCACCACCATCTTTTCAAGGGGTAACTAGGGACGGGTAATAAAAGCTGTGTGATTCGCAAGCTCCATTCAACCCCACCTCCCGGCTGACAGCCATTTCAACTGTCCTTTCCACTCCCCCAAAGACATGCCCATCCTGGACCTTCACCACGGTCAATATAAGACCACATGCAAGCTGGAGGGAAAACACCTCATCTTCCACCTTGGGAGCTTACAATCCTCAACATAGGATTCACCAGCTTCCAATTTCTCCCTCCCCTCACCACACCTCATCCTGGGTTCAGCCCTCCCTCTCTGCCCCACCCCTGTGACCTGACCTAACCTGTCCATCTTCCTTCCCATCTATCCACTCCACTCTTCCCAATGACCAATCACAATCACCTCCTACCTCCGCCCACCAATCGCCATTCTACCTAACTTTTCCCTCAGCCCCAACCCCTCCCTCTATTTATTTCTCAGCTCCCATTCCCCCTTCCCAGTCCTAATGAAGGGTCCTGCGGACTTTCCTGTTCCTCAGATGCTACTTGACCTGCTGTGCTTTTTCCACCCCTACATTTTATCAACTTTGACTTTCCAGCATCTGAAGTCCTCACTATCTCCAATAAATGCTGTACTCCCAGCATACTCAGGTTTGTGCCCCATGGCACATCTCTATGACTGAGGCTGTGGTCTCATACAGGTAAAACTTCAGTATTGAAGACTAGGCACCTGGGAATGAAGCCATCAAAAGGTAGAAGCCACAGCTGTATTGACAAAATTGAAAAGCTGGATTTGTTTTTGAGGTGAACTTGAAAGAAAGTGAAATGGCCAAGAGGCAGGAATTAAATTTGCAGACTTGGAATAAGGAGGAAATGGTGAGACCACACGTGGATTTGAAAACAGGGAACAACATTTTTTTTTTGAGAATGTAAGCCTCTGCTGGACAACAGCCAAATTTGGTGAATGAGCAGAGGGTGATGGGATGTGGTGGGGGTTAGGTCTCTGGTTGATCGTTGAGGCGAGTAACATGGAAGACGCCGGTAAGGTTAGTCCATAATGAGTGTGAGGATGTAAGGATGGAGCAGTCGGTGTGACCACTCTCTAGGAGAAAGCATTGAGTCCATTGGAAAATGTTAGGAGAGGGACAGAGGACAGTCGTGAAAATGTTCAAGGTTCCTTCCCAACTTGGGCTGGGAGTGGGAGGAAGGCTGAGGGACAGAGATAGGCCAGGAGACTAGTGATAGGAACCCAGGGGAGTGCAGAAGGTAAATATCGGAGAAGAGAGAGAAAACTTGGGTTGGTCTATCTGGATGGAGGTACCTCGGGAAAGGAAGAAGGGTTTAGAGGGAAGAAATGGAAGGCCTGGTTACAGGTCCTAAAAGGCACACCACACAGTCAGTGACTCTAAGACAGGAAACCACTACGCATAACCATTTTGGAGAAGGAATTGACCTCCAAGAGGGTGGTTTTCTCACTCATTTTCTGGAAATATTGAGTGGAGCTTACACCACGTTCTATATACACCAGGCAGGTATTTTACCCAAATGGTCAATCTTTATTATCAAAGAGTGAATAGAGAAAGGCTGTTCAACTCTAGGAGGTGGTGCAGGATTTTGGGGGGGGGGGGGGGGTCTCACCAATCTCCTCATGGTCCCCCAGTGCAAAAGCACTGATCTCAATTCAGCCTCCCTACTGTCAACGTGACTGGGTGGGATGGACTGAGCAGAACCCAGACAGCTCCCTGGGCTATACAGCTCACTAGGCAAAAGTGAGGACTGCAGATGCTGGAGATTAGAGTCGAGAGATTGTGGTGCTGGAAAAGCACAGCAGGTCAGGCAGCATCAGAGGAGCAGGAGAATTGACGTTTCGGGCAAAAGCCCTTCATTAGGAATGCCCCTCAAACCTGATGAAGGGTGTTTGCCTGAAACGTCGATTCTCCTGCTCCTCGGATGCTGCCTGACCTGCTGTGCTTTTCCAGCATCACACTTTCGACTCTACAGCTCACTATCACACTGGGCAAGGAGAAGCTCTGAAACAGTACTTGCTGCTCAGCTTTCTAAAAGATCCTGGCACTTGGAACAAAGTGACTCTTTTATACATTCCATGAACAAGCTGACGTAAGATTCAAAGTAAGATAACCAGGCTTGTTAAAACCACATCGCTCATAAAATGTGTTCCTCGCTGGTGGATTCCCATTGACCAGACGTTTGTATTTATGACACAGTTTTGTGGTTCTAATATGAACCAGTGTTTAAGTCACTTGCAGTCTGTACCTCATGGCCCTGAAAGACTGGTTTCCATCAGCGAAGCTGACAGAACAGAGGATGGTCATTGTCACCTCGTAATGGGGAGGCGATGTCTGAGTGGTATTATCACTAGACTACTCATCCAGAATTTCAACTAACATTCTGGGGAAATCTGGGTTTGAATCCTATCACGGCAGATGGTGGAATTTTCAGTATAAAATCTGGAATTAAGGGTCTAATAGTGACCACAAATCCATTGCCAATTGGTGGGGAGAAAAGCCCATGTGGTTCACTCGGGCCCTTTAGGGAAGGCAACCACCATCCTTACCCTGGTCTGGCCTACACATGACTCCAGACCCACAGCAATGTGGTTGACTCTCAACTGCCCCCTGGGCAATTAGGGATGGGTAATAAATGCTGGCCTAGCCAGAGATGACCACATCCCTTGAGTGAATATTAAAAAAAACTCATAATTAAAGTGTAGCTTTAATGTCGGACAAACATCCTGAGCTGCTTCAGAAGGACATGGGAAATAATGGACACAAAGACAAAGGAGAAATGATGGCAGATGGAAGTTGTCAGCGAGATGGTCTTTGAAAAGGAGGTGGTAGGAATCCTAGAGAGTAGCTGAAGGTTTAAGAGACAACGGTGTTGCAATGTGGGGATGGGATAGGCTGGGGGATGAGTTAAGTGGGATGTTTAGCCAATGTACAGGTTATTGGGAATAAACAGCAAAGCTGCAAGCACAAATCAGCACCCAGACAGTCGATGGACTCAAACACCCATCCAATATCGAATGGTCCAGAACAAGGAGCAGTACAGTGGCTCAGTGGTTAGCACTGCTGCTTCACAGCACCAGGGACCTGGGTTCGATTCCAGCCTTGGATGACTGTCTGTGTGGCCTTTGCACGTTCTCTGTGTGGGTGCCCCAGTTATCTCCTGCAGTCCACAGATGTGTACATTAGGTGGATTAGCCATGCATGATTACCTATAGTGTCCAGGGATGTGCAGGTTAGGTGTACAAAGTTAAAACTCACACAACACCAGGTTACAGTCCAACAGGTTTAATACTATAACCTGGTGGCAACACCGGCATCTCCAAATCAGGTTAGGTGTGTTAGCCATGGGAGATAGGTCTGGGTGGGATGTTCTTCAAAGGGTCAGTGTGGCCTGTTTCCACTCTGTAGAGATTCCATATTTTTTTAAAAAGTGGGCATGATTTTAAAGTGAAAAGCAGGAGGTTATAGAGGCGATTTCAGGAAATATCTTTTCACCCTAGGGGTGCCTCTCAATCTTTATAAATGCTTGGACAAGCACCTGAAATGTCATAACATTCAAGGCTATGGGCCAGGTACGGGAAAGTGAGGTCTAGGTAGTCTGTATTTTTTGGCGGTGCAGACTTGATTGGCCAAAGAGCCTTTTCCGTACCTTTTGATTCAAGTGTCTTCCAGACAGAGAACAGAATATGATCCCTCAGAACTTGCATTCCTCTTAAAACCAGAAATACAACTCAGAGAACAGGCAGATTAAAGAGGTGCATCATGCCATGACATGACATCTACTCACAGCTTCTCTACAAGATTTAACTATCTGGTTCTGGAGTATCAGATTCAACAAATTATTTTAAGTCCGGGTCATTCATTGAGGACTTTGGAATTGCTGTGTAAACATTCAAGTTTAGTCACTGGATCTGGTCTGATGAACAGGTGTATGGAAATGAAATGTTATTTTTAACCATCATTTACTGGGAATCAGGTGCACCAGTCTTCACGTGGATGTCAAATGGTGTTTGATATTGCTCCTGTGGAGTGCTTCGGGATGTTTAACAATGTTAAGAAGGTGACATTCAAATTTAACTTGTTATAGTAAACACCCACACATGCAGAAAAATATTCCAAGGTGCTTTACCGGAAAGTAGTGAGTCAGGAGAGATATTATGGGACTTGTCCAAACAAACTAGCAGAAGCTGCTCATCATAGAATCCCTACAGTGCAGAAACAGGCCACTGAATTTCCCACTAATCCTCCAAAGATCATCCCACCCAGAACCAACTCCTTATCCTATAACCCTGCATTTCCCACGGCTAATCCACCTAATCTGCACATCTTTGGACTGTAGGAGGCAACCCACACAGACTCGGGGAGAACATGCAAACTCCACACAGTCACCCGAGCTTGGAATCAAACCCGGGTCCCTGGCCCTTTGAGAGGCAGCGGTGCTAACCACTGAGCAAACGTTGTCCTGGCGCAGGTACAACACAGATCACAATGGGAACAAGCCAGAGTTTAGAGGATTGGACATTTTCTTCCCTTGATGCAGGTCTGAAGGAGATTGTATGGACCCAGCTCCAATCCCCTACTTGCTGCTTATCAGTGAGTCGAATATAAACAGGTTGTCAGAAACTCAGCAGACCTGGCAACATCTATGGGCAGAGAAGAACAGTCTGAAGAAGGGGCACTGGACTTGAAGCGTTAACCCTGTTTCTTTCTCCACAGATGCTGCCAGACCACCTGAATTTCTCCAGCATTCTGTGTTTGTTTCAGATTACCAGTATCCGCAGTATTTTGCCTTGACAACAGGCAATCAGTTTGGTTCAGTGCTAACAGGCTAGAATCATAGAGATGTACAGCATGGAAACAGACCCTTTGGTCCAACCCGTCCATGCTGACCAGATATCCCAACCCAATCTAGTCACACCTGCCAGCACCCGGCCCACATCTCTCCACACCCTTCCTATTCATATACCCATCCAAATACTTCTTAAATGTTGCAATTGTACCAGCCTCCACCACTTCCTCTGGCAGCTCATTCCATACCCATACCACCCTCTGTCTGAAAAAGTTGCCCCTTAGGTCCCTTTTATATCTTTCCCCTCTCACCCTAAACCTATGCCCTCTAGTTCTGGACTCCCCGACCCCAGGGAAAAGACTTTGCCTATTTACCCTATCCATGTCCCTCATAATATTGTAAACCTCTATAAGGTCACCCCTCAGTCTAACCTCAGGGGAATGTCCTCGGCCCAACTACTTTTAGTTGTTTCATCAATGACCTTCCCTCCATCATAAGGTCAGAAGTGGGGATGTTCGCCAATGATTGCACAATGTTCAGCACCATTTGTGACTCCTCAGATTCTGAAGCAGTCCACATTCAAATGCAATAAGATCTGGCCAGTATCCAGGCTTGGACTGAGAAGTGGCAAATAACATTCATGCCACACACATGCCGGGCAATGAATATCTTCAATAAGAGACACAATCTAATCACCATCCCTTGGCATTCAATTGTACAATGACTGAATCTCCCACTATCAACATCCTGGGCACTACCATTGACCAGAAAACAGCTAGAGGCACCATATAAACACAGCGGCTACAAGAACAGGTCAGAGGCTGGGAATACTGCAGCGAAACCCCCCCCCCACCCCGACTCCCTAAAGCCTGTCCACCATTGACAAGCCCTAAAGTCAGGAGTGTGATGGAATACTCTCCACTTCCCTGGATGGGTGCAGCTCTAACAACACTGCAGAAGCTTGACACCATCCAGGGCAAAGCAGCCCACTTGATTGGCACCACATCCTCAATCATCCACGTCTTCTACCACCAACTCCCAATAGCAGCAGTGTATATCGGCTTCAAGATGCACTGCAGAAATTCACCAACAATCCTTAGACAGCATCTTCCAGACCCAAGGACAAGGGCAGCAGATTCATGGGAACACCTCCCCTCTGCAAGTTCCAAACCGTCCTGATTTGGAAACATATCATCATTCCTTCATTGTCGCTGGGTCAAAATCCTGGAATTCCCTCCCTATGGGCATAGTGGGTCAACCTACAATATGTGGACTGCAGCGGTTCAAGAAGGCAGCTCACCCCCACCTTCTCAAGGGGCAACTAGGGACAGACAATAAATGCTGGCTGAGCCAGCGATACCCATGACCTGATTCCACTGCTCTCCTGAGAAAGAGAATTCCACAATCGTATGATTCCTCACACAGTCCACTTCATCCCACTTGGCTACTCCCAGTCTTGCCTGATCTCAAAACCTGGTCATTTCCCTCAGTAACTCTTGACCTTATACAAGACAGGTGAAGGGATATTGCAATGGCTGTTTAGTGAACCCCACAGATCACCTTGGGGAATGGAGGGGGAGGCAAACACTGAACCTTTAATACTCTGATACACCAGTGCCACCACACACGATGGAATCACTCGAGGCTGACGTGGGGAACAGCACGTGTATATTCACAAATGCAACGTTCGCTCACTGAAGACATGCAGGACACAGAATATGAGACAAACATACGCAATGTCAACCCTCCTCTCAGGTAGGAGGGCTGAGCCTCAGGCTGAGCCTCCATGCAAAAGATGCACTTTTTAAAAAACTAAAGCAGAAACACATTTGACATGGCATTGGTAATCAGAAGCGAAGGATCAACTTTACAAGACTCTCGACTTGATTCCAGGACTGGGATTCTTAAGGACACGCCAACACAAGGACCAGTCACACTCTCACCAAAACTTTGCAAACATCAAGAGGAAAGGAGTGTGAAGAAGAACATACTCCTGAATTAGCAAACAAGGTCAAACTTCAGAGGAAATTCAAGATGCCCATTTTAACCACAAGTTACACAGCATGCAAATAAAGAAGTGATTTACTGTTCCAGCTCATGCACAAACAGACCTATAAACATTAATGTCTCGCTATTGGAGCAACAGGATTTGGCAATGAAAATAATGCTGCAATGCAATCTGGTGCTGAGGTCCGTTCCTTCAAATATCACATCATAAAATGTTAGAATTCAAACTAAATACCAACATGAGCCCAGTGCAATCAGGACAATCATTGAGAATACTCTCCATCCCCCAGAGCAAGCGCTCTGGCATGTCACAGCACTCCCATTCTTCCATATCAAAAGATTTCCATGCAATCCTCTTAGCTGAGCCCTCACAACTAATCTACAGCCCCAAACTTTTCTGCAGCTTTCACTCGAGTCCACATTTACAGTGGAAATGGAAAAAGACAGAGAGGGAGATAATAATTATTCTTTAGGTGAACAAATATCCCAATGAGCTTAATGGAAGCTTCATCTGGTCACAATGAAAGGGGGAACATATCCTTCCAAGAAACACCAGCAGTTTTCATTGTACAGAATCATACAGAAGACAAGGAGGCCATTCAGCCTACTGTCTCCTCTACTGGCCCCATGAAACCTCTCACCAAAAATAGTTACACAATCCAGTAACAGATCTCAGCAGCAGTGATCTAATAAAAACATGTATTTTTTTCATGCAGATTGCAAATGGAACGTTGGAAACAGAAATGTTAGTGACAATCCAAATTGAGGACCCATGGTTGACTATAGCTTCAGAGTGAGGTGTGCAATATTACAGGAGCCTGATTCTCCGTGTGTGCCATGTTACAGGATCCTGTCTCTGTGTACAATATTACAGGATCCTGTCTCTCTCAGTGTGCAATGTTACAGGATCCTGTCTCTGTGTACAATATTACAGGATCCTGTCTCTCTCTGTGTGCAATGTTACAGGAGCCTGTCTCTCTGTGTGTACAATGTTACAGGAGCCTGTCTCTCTGCGTGTACAATGTTACAGGAGCCTGTCTCTCTCAGTGTGCAATGTTACAGGATCCTGTCTCTCTCAGTGTGCAATGTTACAGGAGCCTGTCTCTCTGTGTGTACAATGTTACAGGAGCCTGTCTCTCTGCGTGTACAATGTTACAGGAACCTGTCTCTCTGTGTGCAATGTTACAGGAGCCTGTCTCTCTGTGTGCAATGTTACAGGAGCCTGTCTCTCTGTGTGCAATGTTACAGGATCCTGTCTCTCTGTGTACATTATTACAGGATCCTGTCTCTCTCAGTGCAATGTTACAGGAGCCTGTCTCTCAGTGTACATTATTACAGGATCCTGTCTCTCTCAGTGCAATGTTACAGGATCCTGTGTCTCTGTGTGTGCAATGTTACAGGAGTCTGTTCTCTGTGCAATATTCTGTCCATAGCTCTGTTACCTTCCTCTCCATGTCCTGGAAAGGCAGCACTAGCCAAGGCATCTGGCCGACGAACTCCTTCCAGGGTTTGTACTCTTCCTCGGAGCTGATGAACACCACCTCCAGCTTGTCGCCGTTCTCCCCCTGCTTGAAGCGGCTGTAGAAGTCGGCGAGAGCCGCCGTGAACTCCTTACACGAGGCGCTCCAGCTGCAGCCGAAGTAGAGCGCGACCAGGCGGCCGTCAGTGCCCAGCGGAGAGCACTCCACCTCGGCCTGATCTCGGTCCATCAGCCGCTCCCCCAGCAGCTCGCAGAGCAGCTCAGACATCTTCCCAACAGCAGCAACTCACCCAACAGCAACAACAACAAAAATAATAATAATAAATCCAAACAAAACCAAAAACAGGGAGTGGAGAGAGAGAGAGAAAATCTAAAAATGAAAGGGGCAGAGAGAACAAAATCTTCTTCAGTGCAAATAATTCACAAGATTAATTCCTCGATTTTTTTTTGCTTCGATTCTGTAATCTCCTCCTCTCACTCTCTCCACAGTCTCCACCTATAGGACATGGCAAAGCGAAACTCCAGCACTGCTATTGGTTCCAGCAGTACATTTCTCCTTCAACATCACTTTTGTTCCCCATTATATTAGAATAAAACTTTTTCTTCCTTTTTTTAAATCCAAAAAACACACTTTAGGTTTCTTTACAATTGATGCACAGGGTGTGGGTGTCACTGGCCAGGCTAGAATTTATTACCCATTCCAAATTCTTCAGAGAGTAATTAAGAGTCAACCACATCCTTGTGGATTAGTGGTGCTGGAAAAGCACAGCGGTTCAGGCAGCATCCGAGGACCACTGAACTGCTGTGCTTTTCCAGCACCGCTAATCCAGAATCTGGTTTCCAGCATCTGCAGTCATTGTTTTGACCTAGATCACATCCTTGTGGGTCTGGAGTCACATATAGGACAAACCGGGTAAGGATGGCTGTTTCCTTAAAGTAGGGACAATTAGCAATGGATTTCTGGTCATTGTTGGACTCTTAAATTCCAGATGTTGGGAAGATGTTTCTGTTGGTAGGAGAGACTAGGATTCGAGAGCACAGCCTTAGAGTAAAGGGAGGGCCTTTTGAAATGGAGATAAGGAGAACTTTCTTCAGCCAGAGAGTGGTGAATTCACTGCCACAGAAGGCTGTGTAGGCTAGGTCATTGAGTATATTTAACACAGAGATAGATAGGTTCTTGAGTATCAAGGGTTAAGGGAGAAAGTGGGAGAATGGGATTGAGAAACCTATCAACCATGATTGAATGGTGGAGCAGATTCGATGGGCTGAATGGCCTAATTTCTACTCCTTTGTCTTATGCTCTTATATTTTATTGGCATCAAATCCACCGCCTGCCTTAATAAAAAGCTAAAGAACTGCAGATGCTGCAAATCAGAAACGAAAACAGAAATTGCAGGACAGGCTCAGCAGGTCTGTGGAGAGAGACCAAGAGTTAACATTTCAGATCGAGTCACCCTTCCTCTGCCTTGGCAGGATTTGAACCTGGGTCCCCTGTATTAATAGCCCGGTGCTAATATTCACAAGGTTATTGCTTTCTCTTATTACCTGGAAGGGAAGAACATTTGCAACGGCTTCAGAAATTGTGGTATGGCAGGACAAACAGCCTCCTTCTGCACTGATAGGTAAAGTCACCATCATCTTCAGAGAATGGTAAGTACAAGCTAAGGATCACCATAGCTCAGGCAAGGGGTAAGGTTGAGAAGGCAGGACCTTCAGGGGAATCTCAGTGGTACAGGAATTGAACCCACACTTTTGGTATCACCTGATTTCTTCAAACTAGCTGTTCAACCAACTGAGCTAACAGAACCAGGTGTCAGAGCCTAAGGATTCTGGGTGGACTATTTAGGGCAAAGATGAGGAGACATTTCTTCACCCAAAGAGTGGTGAGCCTCTGGAATTCATTACTACAGGAAGTAGTTGATGCCAAAATATTGAATTTATTCAGGAGGCGACTAGATATCGCACTTGGGGTGAATGGGGTCAAAGGTTATGGGGAGAAAGCAGGATTTGGCTGTTGAGCTGGATGGTCAGCCATGATCGTGATGAAAGATGGAGCAGCCTTGAAGGGCTGAGTGGCCTCCTCCTGCTCCTATCTTCGATGTATCTATGTTTCTATATAGCTGTTCCTAATTTACAAATGTATGACTTACAAATGCAATCCTGTACAGGGGTGTAACATATGAGCATTTCCTGTCCTTGTGAATGGCTCCCTTATGTTTTCCTGTACTGTATCCTAACTTGCACGAAAATCAACTTGCCAACAGACTCCCGAACAGAACCTGATCACGACCTGGGAACTGCCTGTATATGAAAATAAGTAAAGAACTGCAGGTGCTTGAAATCTGAAATGAGAACAGAAATTGCTGGAGAAACTCAGAAGTTCTGACAGCATATATTCACAGAGTGATGCAGCATAGAAACAGACCCTTCAATCCAACTCATCCATGCCAATCAGATATCCTAAATTCATCTAGTCCCATTTGCCAGCATCTGACCCATATGCCTCTAAATCCTTCCTATTCATATACCCATCCAGATGCCTTTTAAATGTTGTAATTGTACCAGTCTTCACCACTTCCTTTGGCAGCTCATTCCACACACGCACCACTTTCTGTGTGAAAAAGTTGCCCCTTAGGAAATTTTATATGTTTCCCCTCTCACCTTAATCCTATGCCCTTCAGCATCTATGGAGAAAGGAACAGAATTAATGTTTCCAGTCCAATATGATTCATCTCCCACACTCTATCATTCTACGATAAATGTCAGCCTTGTAATTCACTAGACAATTGAGCAGAGTGTATAAAGGTCAAAAAGAGAATAGAAGAAGAATAGGGTAGAAATAATAAGAGAGAAAAGCTTTACAGTAGGATACAAGGGAACTCTTCATCCTGATTAAGCAGTGAAGCTATATTTGAGACTGAAAACAGAAGCACGAGAAAAGAAATAGCAAATACTTTTTTCCTGCAGAGAGGCTAAGGAATTTGTGAGATGCTTTTATAACATTACTCTGCTGCAGAGATACTTCCCGTTATGAAAAAGACCCAACTTGCATCAAAAGATGCACTGAATGTAAAACTTCGAGTAAACGCGTTTTGTGCACAATTACTTTGTGTCTGATTTTTAGAGATTTCTCCCCCATCCATTGATCCCTGTGTTCCAGCAGACCTCACCTCAAGGCAGAGCTCTCATCCCTGCCCTATGGTAATTAGTTACACACTCCAAATTCATACAATTGCATTGCTTCAAAGAACAGGCCTAAAATTAAATTAAATTTTGGCATAGAGGTCATGTGAAACTCATAAGATGTTGCAGTAGATGTAGGCCGTTCGGCCCGTTGAGTCTGATCCACCACTCAATGAGATCTCATTATCCTCAACTCCATTTTTCTGCCTTATCCACAGAACCCTAGAATCCCTTATTGATTAAAAATCTGTCTGTCTCAGCTTTGATTATAGTTAACGACCCAGCCTCAACAGCCCTCTGCAGTTCCATTAGATTTGTGAGAAAAGAAATTCCTCCTCATCTCTGTCTTAAATGTGTGAGCCACTTATACCGCAACGATACCCTCTGGTCCTAGAGTGGGAACAGCATTTCTGCAGCTATCCTGTGAAGTCCTCTCAGAATCTTGTATGTTTCAATCAGGTCACCTCTCCTTCTTCTATTTGCCAATGAGCATAGACCCATTCTATCAAATCTCCCCTCATATGACAGCCCCTCCAACTCTGGTACCAGTCTAGTGAAGCTTCTTTGGACTGCCTTAGATACATGGCCCAAAGTGGCGGTGTCCCTACCTCTGGGCCAGAGGCTCTGGGTTTATCCTACTCCCAAGACTTATCAGCCATGGAAGACTGTAACACCTTCCCAAATGCCAGATTGCAGCAGTATGAGTGGGAGAGTTTCCTGGTCAGCCATCCTGCAGAAAGCAATGGCAAACCACTGCACTAGTTCAACCCTATGAACAGAGCATTCCAACGGGAATCCATAGCCTAACAATGGGAAAAACAAGCATGGGGGAAAATACAGATTAACAAATTTATTGGGGAACGAAAATAACTTTTCTCATGTTTTGTTAGGATTTCATAATCTGTTTGCATTGAAAGGAACAGGACAATTGATAGAGTCATACAGCACGGAAACAGACCCTTCGGTCCAACCAGTCCATAATCCCAAAATAAATTAGTCCCACCTGCCTGCTCCTGGCCCTCCAGACCTTTCCTATTCATGTACTTATCCAAATGTCCTTGAAATGTTGTAACTGTACCCACACCCACCACTTCCTCAGGAAGTTCATTCCCCACACTAATCATGCTTTGTGTGTAAAAAGAAATGCCCCTCATTTCTTTTTTAAATCTTTCTCCACTCACTTTAAAAATATGTCCCCTGGTCTTGAAATCCCCCAAACCTGGAATGAAAAATAAAACACCTGTCTTTCACCTTATCTATATCCTTCTGGATTTTATAATCTGTACCCGTTGTGATTTTATAATCTAGATTAGATTAGATTACTTACAGTGTGGAAACAGGCACTCCGGCCCAACAAGTCCACACCGACCCTCTGAAGAGCAACCCACCCAGACCCATTCCCCTACATTTACCCCCTTCACCTAACACTATGGGCAATTTAGCATGGCCAATTCACCTAACCTGCACATTTTTGGACTGTGGGAGAAAACCGGAGCACCCGGAGGAAACCCACGCAGACATGGGGAGAATGTACAAACTCCACACAGAGAGTCGCCTGAGGTAGGAATTGAACCTAGGCTCAGGCACTGTGAGGCAGCAGTGCTAACCACTGTGCCACCGTGCCACCCTCGTGATTTTATAAATCTATACCCCTCATGATTTTATACTCTATGCCCCTTGTGATTTTATAATCTATACCCTCCTGATTTTATAATCAAACCCCTCATGATTTTATCATCTGTACCCCTCGTGATTTTATAAACATCTATAGAGTTACCCATTAACTGCTTGCATTCCAATGAAAAACATAATATTAAAATAGAGAGGTTCCACATCTGCAACACTCCCTCAGTACTGCATGGATGTATCAGCCTAGATTCGGTGCTCAGATTCCTCACCAACCACCTGACTTTGTGGCAAAAGTGCAAACGCTTAGCTACATCTGACACTTATCCAGCTGCGATGAAATTCATTGCAAACACCAACAATTGAATGGTCAGCTCAAGTTTCCTTCAGAATTAATAAAGAGGCATTATTGATGGGTAAAAACCTTTTTATCCCCCCCTTACACTTACTGCCATAGAGCAGTAGTGCTTTTCTTTTCCCCTAGCACTCCCATGTGTCTGTATGTGTGAGTGCAAGATGCAGTGAAAGCACCAGTATAAATAACTTTATTAATACTCCACACCAGGAAAAACACCCATGTGACCAAGGAACCAGTGATAAGCAGAGTCCCGTTGGGGCAATGCCTCTGTGAAAGAAAAGTGAAGGAGGGGGTAAAGGTGGGTACTACATTGGTTTTGCCTGATTAAAGAGGTGGCAACAATATCCTCATTATAATAGGGACAACACTTTCAAAAGTATTTCATTGGATGTGAAAGGTTATGAGACATCTAGTGGTCATGAAAGGCACTATATAAATGTAGGGATTAAAAATAGCCCAGAAAAAGCCTGGGCGAATGTTCACCCACACACACTATCAAAAAGCTCGGTTAATAAGTCTTTTCGGTCTCATATTTAATATTTTTGAACTTGTATAAGACATTTGTTTCAGGCCTCAGTTGTGGTATTGCTGAAAATGTGTTGCTGGAAAAGCGCAGCAGGTCAGGCAGCATCCAAGGAGCACGCCCGAAACGTCGATTCTCCTGTTCCCTGGATGCTGCCTGACCTGCTGCGCTTTTCCAGCAACACATTTTTCAGCTCTGGTCTCCAGCAGCTGCAGTCCTCACTTTCTCCTCAGTTGTGGTATTGTGCTAGTTCTGGGCACTACAGTAGAGGACAGATGTGAATGCGATGAAGAGAGTGCAGAAGGCATTCACAAGAAGGAGAAACAAGGGTAGACTGAGGAACTTGGCATTGTTCTCCCTTGGAGACAACAGGCTCAGAGATGATCTAATCGAGGTTTTCAAAACCATGCAAAGGGTGATTTGGAGAAAATCACACAACACCAGGTTATAGTCCGACAGGTTTATTTGGAAGCACCAGCTTGCAGAGCGCTGCTCCTTCATCAGGTGGTTGTAGACAGAAAAGCTTTTTCAACTGGAAAAAGGAACAAGATCGAGAGGGGCACGAGTTTGAAGTGATTTACAAAAGAAGCAAATGCAAAGTGAGAGAAAAAGCATTTGCCCACAGATGAGAAGGTTATGGAGCACAAGGCCCAGAAATGTGGAGGTGGGGGCAAATTCAATTGAGGCTTTCAAAAGGGCACTATTTGGACAGAATCAATGCTCAAGGGTATGGGGGGGATAAGGCAGCAGGTTGGCCCTAGTAATAACAAGCTAAAGCAGACCTGATGCACTGAATGACATCCTTCAATGCTGTAATACTTCTGTGGTTATGACATACTATTTGACTTTGGAATTAACATTTCATGCCACAACACGAGCGGCACGGTGGCACAGTTGTTAGCACTGCTGCCTCACAGTGCCAGAGACCCGGGTTCAATTCCCGCCTCAGGCGACTGACTGTGTGGAGTTTGCACGTTCTCCCTGTGTCTGCGTGGGTTTCCTCCGGGTGCTCCGGTTTCCTCCCACAGTCCAAAGATATGCAGGTCAGGTGAATTGGCCATGCTAAATTGCCCGTAGTGTTAGGTAAGGGGTAAATGTAGGGGTATGGGTGGGTTGCGCTTCGGCGGAGCGGTGTGGACTTGTTGGGCCGAAGGGCCTGTTTCCACACTGTAAGTAATCTAATCTAATCTAATCAACACAATCAAAAGGGTTATTGGAAGAGTCAGGTTAAGGGAGAAATGGCCAAAGGTCAGGAAACAATGATCTTAGGCTGATCAGTATAAGAAATTAATCAAATAGAATGGAGTTGATTCCACAATGTCTAATAACTGTTTCATTTCCTGGAGAGGTGATGGTCCAATGGTATTATCACTGGGCTGTTCACCCAGAGAGGCGAAAGTGAGGGCTGGAGATTAGAGTCAAGATTAGAGAGGTGCTGGAAAAGCACAGCCAGTCAGGCAGCATCCAAGGAGCAGGAAAATCGACGTTTTGGGCAGGAGCCCTTCACCAGGAATCCTGGGGACCTGAGTTCTAACCTGCCTCAACAGATGATGGCATTTGAATTCAATAATAATCTGGAATTAAGAATCTAATGATGAGCATGAATCCGTTAGTGATTGGATTCAGTAACGTCCTTTAGGGAAGGAAACTGCCATCCTTACCTCGTGACTGCAGACCCTACAGTAATGTGGTTGACTCTTAACTGCCCTCTGGGCAATTAGGGATGGACAATAAATGCTGGCCCAGCCAACGACACCCTCATCCTGTGAGTATATTTTTAAAAAAGGGACACCAGTCTTGTGTCACTCAATACAACATACTTTTTGATTAGATTAGATTAGATTACTTACAGTGTAGAAACAGGCCCTTCAGCCCAACAAGTACACACCGACCCGCCAAAGCGCAACCCACCCATACCCCTACATTTACCCCTTACCTAACACTACGGGCAATTTAGCATGGTCCAAAGATGTGCAGGTCAGGTGAATTGGCCATGCTAAATTGCCCATAGTGTTAGGTAAGGGGTAAATGTAGGGGTATGGGTGGGTTGCGCTTTGGCGGGTCGGTGTGTACTTGTTGGGCCGAAGGGCCTGTTTCTACACTGTAAGTAATCTAATCTAATCTAATCAAAAAGTATGTTGTATTGAGTGACACAAGACTGGTGTCCCTTTTTTAAAAATATACTCACAGGATGAGGGTGTCGTTGGCTGGGCCAGCATTTATTGTCCATCCCTAATTGCCCAGAGGGCAGTTAAGAGTCAACCACATTACTGTAGGGTCTGCAGTCACGAGGTAAGGATGGCAGTTTCCTTCCCTAAAGGACGTTACTGAATCCAATCACTAACGGATTCATGCTCATCATTAGATTCTTAATTCCAGATTATTATTGAATTCAAATGCCATCATCTGTTGAGGCAGGTTAGAACTCAGGTCCCCAGGATTCCTGGTGAAGGGCTCCTGCCCAAAACGTCGATTTTCCTGCTCCTTGGATGCTGCCTGACTGGCTGTGCTTTTCCAGCACCACTCTAATCTTGACTCTGATCTCCAGCATCTGCAGTCCTCACTTTCGCCTCTCTGGGTGAACAGCCCAGTGATAATACCATTGGACCATCACCTCTCCAGGAAATGAAACAGTTATTAGACATTGTGGAATCAACTCCATTCTATTTGATTAATTTCTTATACTGATCAGCCTAAGATCATTGAGATTCAATCAACAAGCACATCGACCTGGACCCAATATACCGACCACTGCAGCGGACAGCTGGAACTGACAACCGGAAGTGGCAGATTCAAACCACTACAAATGCCGGAGGAAAGATCACAGAAACGCTTCACAGGGGGCTCCCAAGCACTGAGGATGTCACCTAGACAGGGGACGAAACATTGCAACACAAATTCCCAGCTCGGCGAACAGAACCACAACACAGAGAGAATGTGGTAACTCCACACAGACAGTTGCCTGAGGCTGGAATCAAACCCGGGTTCCTCGTGCTGTGAGGCAGCAGTGCTAACCACTGAGCCACCATGCCGCCCCAAGGACTTTTTGACAAACAATTTCATTACAATACCGAACCTGTTTAAGCAAAAACAAATCATCAAAAACAACTTCCAACAGAGACTAAATCAGATATTACATATTAGCATCTAAGTTCAAATTCATCTTAAAGTGATTAGGTCAACATGTCAGGAAGACAAGAATACGAACAATTATTCTGATGTGTTCTCAGTAACAGGTTGTTCCTTGTATTGGAGGAGACAGTGAGGAGCATGTACTTATTCTGCTGTTGTTGCAATTAAAGTTTATCCTTGGAGGGTTTGAGAAACATTTCATACAGTGTCATTGGCTTACATCAAAAACTCTATACAATTCCTTTAAAAATATCCTTTAATACAGAATTTGGATGCATTTAAACCTTGGTTCATGAGTATGTTGGTTTATATTTGACATTGGGTGGCACGGTGGCTCAGTGGTTAGCACTGCTGCCTCACAGCGCCAGGGACCCAGGTTCAATTCCAGCCTTGGGCCGACTGTCTGTGTGGAGTTTGCACATTCTCCCTGTGTCTGGGTTTTCTCTGGGTGCTCCGGTTTCCTCCCACAGGCTAGGTGAATTGGCCATGCTAAATTGCCCGTAGCATTAAGTGCATCATTCAGGAGTGAATGTAGGGGAATGGGTCTGGGTGGGTTGCTCTTCAGAGGGTTGGTGTGCACTTGTTGGGCTGAAGGGCCTGTTTCCACGCTGTAGGGGATCTAATCTAAAAAAAAATTTCCCTTTCCAGGAGCGATCACAGCTAAGCCTGATGGTCCTCATGCTCTCCAGCAGGGGGTACTGCACAGTGTTCTGGAACACTTAACCCATCACTGATTCGGGTTCCTGTATCCCCTTTCCCACACCCCAGCTGTGAGGAGGTAACACAAATTGGAAAGTGAGAAGGGAGTGAAATAAGGACAATGCTGGCTTGTGGGAAGGTTTTTGTTACCGATTTGCAGATAATAATTGAAAGGTAACACACAAACCATTAGGGTAGAGATGTTCAGTCACCACTCTTCACTAATTGTGTCAGCCCATCTTCAAACCCAGTGGAATGTTTCATCATAATTATTCAGGGTCCTTTGGATAGTTAAACTTACCCAATGCAGACACGGTATGGCTGTCTTTGGTAATGGTTATGTTAAATAAAGTGCACTGCAAATCCTTTAATTAAATGTTTGCTTTTTAAAGTTTATTGTGGGAACATGTTTGACATAATGACAAGCTCTGTAATAAGGCGACAGAGATGTAAACCAAATTGAGGAGGAGAGACTTTAGGTTCAGTTGCGGTGCTCTGTGGCTGGTTAAAATGTGGAACTGACTGCCTGGAGAGACAATGTTAGAAATCACACAACACCAGGTTATAGGCCAACAGGTTTATTTAGAAGTACTAGCTTTTGGAACACTGCTCCTTTATCAGGTGGCTAGTGGGGCAGGATCATAGGACACAGAATTTATAGAAAAAGATCAAAATGTCATACAACTGATGCAAAATATTGAACAAACCTGGATTGCTGTTAAGTCTTTAATCACTTCGAATGGGTTGCAGGTTTCAACTGGTTAATATGTAAATCCCAGAACTTCTTTCAAGTCACAGTCCCAAGATAACTTAAGATTTTAAAAGAAAATGACATCTCAGCTCAGACAATGCATTAAAGGTGTGAGGTTAGAGACTGTCTGTATTCCAACCTTGAGTCAGACTGATTCTACTTCCAAAGTAGGAATTGATAAAATGTCACATGGACTGACTGCCTACAGATTGTGTGCTTTTTGAACAAAATAGAATGTATCCGCAAATACAAATTCACCGTGTGTTGTGTGTGTGTGTGTGTGAGGGAGAGAGAGAGATGGTACATTGGCGAGACTGAGCAGACTCTACGACAACAGATGAATAGACACCACTCAACAATTGCCAGACAGGGGTGTTCTCTCCCAGTCAGGGCACACTTCAGCGGTCCGGGATATTCAGACTTGGATCTTTGGCTGTCCATCCTCCAAGGCGGATGTCAGGATACGCAAAAATGCAGAGTGGCTGAGCAGAGGCTGATAGCCAAGTTTGGTACCCATAAGGATGGCCTCAACCAGGACCTTGGGTTCATGTCACAGTACAGGTGACCCCACTACACTATACACTCTCACACACAGACACATACACACACACTCTTACACAGGATCACACTCACATAGACCCTTTCTTATGCACACGCTCTCTCTCAGATGCCCACCCACAGTCACACCCATGTGCACACCCTCTCACAGGCATATACTCTATCACATTCACGCACACACTCTAGCAATAATGCATACACACACTCACACTCTTTCTCTCTCTCTCTGTCACATGCACATCCATATAAGTCTATGGGGTGAATTTGCATTTGCAGAATTGTATTTGCAGATACATTCTATTTTGTTCAAAACGCGCACAATCTGTAGGCAGTCAGTCCATGGACATTTTGTAAATTCTTACTTTGGAAAGAGAACCAGTTTGACTCAAGGTTGGAATACAGACAGAGTCTAACCTCACACCTTTAATGCCATTGTCTGAGCTGAGATGTCACCTTTTTTAAAAAATCATTAAGTTATCTCGGGAATGTGACTTAAAAGAAGTTCTGGGATTTACGTATTAACCAATTGAAACCTGCAGCCCCATTCAAAGTGATGAAAGACTTAATAGCAATCCAGGTTTGTTCAATATATCATATCAGTTGCATGACACTTTGATCTTTTGCTGTAAGTTCTATGTCCTATGAACCTGTCCCACTAGCTACCTGACAAAGGAGCAGAGCTCTGAAAGTTTATTACTTCCAAATAAAGCTGTTGGACTATAACCTGGTATCCTGTGATTTTTAACTTTGTCCACCCCAATCCAACACCATCACCTCCACATCATGGAGAGAGAATGATATAGATTGTTATCCCAAATAGAGGACATATTATGACACACCTTTGGGGCAAGCAGGGGTTAAACACAGATTGTCTGCCCTTGAGGCAGGGACACTACCATTGTATCACAAGAGCCCCAATTTTTTAAATCAGCCTTTTTTGGACATGCTCTCACACACCTTCAGCAAAGGTGCGACCGAAAGAGATCTTGCTTTCTTGTTGGCGCTATGGTAGTGATAGCACCTGACCTATATATCCAAAAGGTTCAACGCCTGTATTAGCTGAGGTTACCAGGAAGGACTTTCCTTCTCAAACTCTCCCCTTGTCTGAAGCATGGTGACTCATAGATTCATACAGCGCAGAAAAGGCCCTTCGGCCCATCGAGTCTGTACTGACAATAACTACCGCAAAAAGTGCACTAATCCCAATTTCCCCAAAGTTTCCCCAATTCAATTCAATTCCTGCACTTGTCCTATGTACTTGAATGTTATGATATTTGAAGTCCCCATCCAAATATCTTTTGAGGGTGTAAGGTTTCCAGTCCCTACTCCCTTCCCAGGCAGTGCATTGCAGATTCCCACTATCCGCGGAGTGAACAAGTAATTTCCCCAAATCCACTCCGAGTCTCCTGGCCCTTACCATAACAGTGTGCCCTCTTGTGGCCTTCAGGTTAAACCACCACCAGTCATCTCCCTCTCATAAGGAAGCAGCTCTTTCAAGTTTGTTGTGATTTTACCTTTACAGCTATAGGCTTAGAGTTCTGGGGGTGACTGGCTCAGACCCCAACACTGCAGCTCATGAAGTTTAATTTAATTTCACTGAACCAAATGTTTTTTTCAACAACAATTAATGATAAATTCATGCTCATGTTTAAAGTTCTGTATTTCAGATCCTCTTAATGAATTTAATTTAATTCATCAAGGGGATCTGAAATACAGAGCTATAAAACGTGAGCGTGAATTTATCATTAAAGTTGTTGAAAAAAACATTTGGTTCATTTAATGCCCTCCGGAAATAAAGTGCCTAAATTTCTAAATCTGCCACCTATGCCCAGTTTGACCTCCAAATGACTCCAGATTCACCCTGAATATCCACAAGTCTTAACTGCCCACTGAAATGATCGAGTCGAAAAGTGTGTTGCTGGAAAAGCACAGCAGGTCAGACAGCATCCGAGGAGCAGGAGAGTCGACATTTTGGTATTAAGGCCTTCATCATTCCTAATGAAGGGTTTATGCATGAAAGATCGACTCTCCTGCTCCTCAGATGCTGCCTGACCTGCTGTACTTTTCCAGCAACACACTTTTCGGCTCTGACTCTCCAGCATCTGCAGTACCCACTTTCACCTAGTTATTGAAATGATCGCGTAAGATGCTCAGTTCAAGGGCATTAAGGGTGAGCTTCACACTCGTTCCATGAGAAAAAATGTTTATTTTTCCCTTCATATAATTCACTTTTACCTTCCTGAATTCTACGGTCTGTGGAGCAGTTCCTACAGGGTGGACAGTGGCAAATGTAACCCCACTATTTAAAATGACTCTTACATCATCTGGAAAGAACAAGGGCAGATTCAGACAATAATTGGCTTTGTTTTCGCACTTTAATTTTATTTGCTCAATGGAGAAATTTAAGAATTAACTGGGAGCGACCATATAAAATGCTGAAGTCTAATTCTGGTCGTGAATACGGTACTGCTCCTCTAAGTTACAGAGGTTTTGAGAATTCTGGCTTTGTAACCAAGGTAGCACCAGCAAATAGCGACTTTGTACACTTCTCACTGTACTCGTGTATTCCTGTACTGGAGTACACTTGAGAATAAAATCTCATTCTAATCTAATTGTAAAACAGCAGGGAGAGACAAAATGGAGAATTACAGATCAGTTAACCTGACATCAGGAGTGGGGACAATGCTTGTCTATTATCCAGACCGGATAACAAGAACATCTGGAAAACATTGACAGGGGAATTAGACAACATTAGCATGGAATTATGAAAGGCAAATCATTCTTAATTAATGTGCTAGAGGTTTTTGAGGATGTGACTGGTACAATAGATAAGGGAGAACCAATGGATGTGATATGTTTGGAATTCAAGAGGGATTTTGATAAAGTCCCCCATTAGAGGATAGTGGGAAAAATTAAAACACATGGGATTGAGGGTAATACTGGCATAGATTGAGAATTAGGTGACAGACTGGAAGCAGAGAATAGGAATAATTGACAAGTGGTGTCTCACAGGAATCTGTGTTTGGACCCCAAATGACTTAGATGGGGGATCCAAATGCAATATTTGGTCAAACTGTGCAATACATTACCACAGAAGGCTCCGAAGACTGGGTCACTGAGCATATGCTAATCAGTAATATTTTCACAGTCATCATTAAACCACCTTTTTATGTCCCAAATTTTTAATTTAGTTTTTGCCACCTGCCAGAGTGGGGTTTGAACCGATAATCCCAGAACCCTGGCCTGGACTAATAGCTCAGTCACTATGACTACCATCATCATGGCACCATCATTCCCCACCGCCCCTCACCCCAGGCCCCATCTCATAACCTATTCCCAATGCAAAAGCCAAATCCAGCAGATGCTGGAAACCTGAAATATAAAGAGGCAAACAGTTAAATTTATGTAGGTTTTACATCATGATAAGAAACCCTTTGGCTCACTGTGCCCTTACTGGTCACCAAGCATCTCTCTATTCGAATCCCCATTTTCTAGCACTTGGTCTGTAGACTTGTGTACTATGGCATTTCAAGCATTCATCTCAAAATCTCTAGAAATGATTTGATGGTTCCTGCCTCTATCAACCTTTTAGGCAGAGATTTCCAGAAAGCCACCAGCCTCTGGGTGAATTTATTTTTTCTTCAAATCCCCTGTAAACCTCCTGCTCCTTGTCTTAAAAGCGACCAGGAAGAGGTCACATGTTCTCTACCAAACATACATTGGGTTAGATTCCACTGCCTGGTCTGTAAATGTTGCTCGGCTGGAGAGACCACTGCTTCTGCATTGAAATGTAGTCGGTTTGTGAGAGTGTAACAGCCAGCATTGATCACGTGATCACCCAAATTCCAATGGGATTATGACCTGGAGTAATCAGTCCGGTTTTTCTATCCCTTCCTTATCCCAGGTGTACTCAGGCCAATTATAACAGCATGACCATGAACTCATACTGAAACATGCTGGGACTGTACTGACTGGGATCGCAATCAACAGTGTGGAAAAGTTGGAAGCAGCAGAATGCACTTCAATTAAACATTTTATTGAGTGGCTCCCCTCCTCTGCAACATTTCCCAGCCAAAGGGATTGGCTTGTGACAGACTAATGGGTGACTAATAGTGTCAGCCTTGGGTGGGCGCTGTGCTACCCCTGAGTCAGAAGCAGTTGTGTTCAAGACCTCTGCCAGAGACTGGAACAGAAAATATATTTTGTTGGTCTTCCAGGACAGCACGGGGGGAGTGTTAAATCCCGAATCATGTTAAATCTAACCCAACCAATTACTGCCTTGTCAATCTGCTCTTGGTTATCACAAAAGTCATGGAAAGGGGGCATTGTTGTCAGTGCTAACAAATGGCATTTGCTCAGTGATAACCTATTCGCCAATGCATAGTTTAGATTCCAACTGGATCCCTCCGTTTAGCCTTGGTTCAAACAAGAACAGAAGAGGCATAGGTTTAGGGTGAGAGGGGAAAGATTTAAAAGGGACCTAAGGGGCAACTTTTTCACACAGAAGGTGGTGTATGTATGGAATGAGCTGCCACAGGAAGTGGTGGATGCTGGTACAATCATGGGTATATGAATAGGAAGAGTTTAGACCAAGAGCTGGCAAATGGGACTAGATTAGGTAAGGAGATCTGGTCTGTATGGATGGCTTGAACTGAAGGGTCTGTTTCCATGCTGTACATCTCTGTGACCCCATGCCTCTACAACTGAATTCCAGAGCTGAGGTGAGAGTGACTAACTTTCACATCAAGGCTGCATTTGACCCATGTGGCATCAAGAAGCCCTCACAGAACTGGAATGAATATGAATCGAGGTTGTGAGAAACAAACCTCACATATTAATAAATTTCAGTCCGAGTCAAATTCTGAAGCAGCGAATTTTATTGATACGTACTTGCAAGAACGGGTGCCTAACGAGTCAGCACCCCGAACTGAGGGTTACATTCTGATTTATGCTGTTCAGCTGCATCTCTCGGTCCTCCCCTTTCACCCCATTGGTTACTTTTGCTGTTGCGTGCATCCTATCACAACCTCTAGCTTCACTCTACCTTTGTCTAGCTTCTCTCTGCCTCTGGGTAAAAACAATGACTGCAGATGCTGGAAACCAGAGTCGAGATTAGAGTGGTGCTGGAAAAGCACAGCAGGTCAGGCAGCATCCGAGGAGCAGTAAAATCGATGTTTCAGGCAAAAGCCCTTCATCAGGAATACAGGCAGAGAGCCTGAAGGGTGGAGAGATAAATGAGAGGAGGATGGGGGTGGAGAGAAAGTAGGATAGAGTACAATAGTTAAGTGGGGGAGGGGATGAAGGTGATAGGTGGAAAAGAAGATAGGCCGGTAGGACAAGTCATGGGGACAGTGCTGAGCTGGAAGTTTCGAACTAGGGTGAGGTGGGGGAAGGGGAAATGAGGAAACTGTTGAAGTCCACATTGATGCCCCGGGGTTGAAGTGTTCCAAGGCGGAAGATGAGGCATTCTTCCTCCAGGCATCTGGTGGTGAGGGAACGGCGGTGAAGGAGGCCCAGGACCTCCATGTCCTCGGCAGAGTGGGAGGGGGAGTTGAAATGTTGGGCCACAGGGCGGTGTGGTTGATTGGTGCGGGTGTCCCAGAGATGTTCCCTAAAGCGCTCTGCTAGGAGGCGCCCAGTCTCCCCAATGTAGAGGAGACCGCATCGGGAGCAACGGATACAATAAATGATATTAGTGGATGTGCAGGTAAAACTTTGATGGATGTGGAAGGCTCCTTTAGAGCCTTGGATAGAGGTGAGGGAGGAGGTGTGGGCACAGGTTTTACACTTCCTGCGGTGGCAGGGGAAAGTG
>NC_057737.1:8649730-8651252 GCF_004010195.1 Chiloscyllium plagiosum | reverse complement strand
TCCCATTACTCTAAGCCTGTCGCCCCTTACTCTTATTTATCTCATTCCTTATATGTGACTATCCTGGCATAGTTTGCTGTCTTCGTGCGATCATTCTGCCAAACTAAATCCATCCGTTGGCCACATCCCTCCTGAGATTGGCACACTATTCTCCTGTTACTGGTACATCCCGGTACATTCCTCTGCCCTATTAGTCATAAATAATTCTACCTGTTTTCCCTTCTTCTGTTTTCCTATGCCTGGTACATCCTGCTACACAGTCGCTCTGCCCTATTAGTCATAGATAATTCTACCTGTTTAGTATTTGCATGCACAGCCTAATTTTAAAATGAAAGCTTTTGTAGAAGCAACACCTGTTTCTTTATTCTGCACAATTTTAACCCTATACCTTACATTCCCCCCCTCTTCTTCTTGGCTACTAAGTGTTGTCTTCTGCATTTGTCTCATACGTTGTCTTCCAGTTCGCTAGCATCATCCCTGAGACTTCATTTATAGTGGCTAATTCCTTAAGGTCACCCATCCCCTCATTGTACAAGAGGTTGAGTTCCTCTGCCTGATTACCTTTTAGAGGCATTTGTTTTGCCAAGGCCGTCTCAATTAGCCGCTGGGTTAACCCCCGTGCACAAGGTATGATACAACAGTCAATTGCTGTCAGTACCCCTGCTACCACCATCAGGGAAGTGAGGATGGAGACTACCACACCTTCCCTCTTCCCAAACCAGGATTCCAGCCATCCCGTGAGTGATGTGTCCACTCCTGAATTCTCAGCCAATTCTTCCGCCAAGGCGGTCAATCCTCACAAGGCCTGAGAGATTGACCCATCAGGTGCTGTATTGTTTGGAATAAAGGTACAACAGCTCCCTCCTAACATCACACATACACCCCCTTTTTCAGCTAGGATCATATCTAAGGCCAGTCTGTTTTCCCAGGCCATTCTGCTGGTTGCATCAAGTTGCTCGGAAATACGCTTGACTGCATCTCTAGTGTAATTGATGAATCTTTACTGGTTGTAAAAAAAAATTTAGTTTATCCAGTCCACATTCTTGTTGACCAAAATAGGGCCGATTCAAAACCTGCTGCAATCTGGTTGCGGGCTTTGAACTCACTGGGGACCCCTCTAGGAACTCCTATAGAGTCGAGATAAATCCTATCATCAAAGGAAGTATCTAATAGCGACCTTTTACTCCTCTCAGTCTTTGTTACTACCACCTTCTCCTTCTCAAATGCCAAGGTGAATGAGATTGCCAATTGCCCATATCCCTCTCCAGTCAGGAGGTAGGGTCGGTCGCAATATTCTGCCTCCACAGTACCACCAGAGATTCGCCCGCGGAACCCGGAATGCTGAGTAGCTCCCTCCTTTGTCTGTTTCCGTGTCATTCTGAATTTCTATACATAACCTCAGCTCCCCCAAGTCTCTAGACCGATTTGTACCCTGTCGGCTTATCCACAATGTGTGATTCCCGACCGTGGTCAAAAATGGGGGGAGCTTTCAAATCTGTCTTCTCCAAGGGAGGGAACATTA
>NC_057737.1:8640979-8649580 GCF_004010195.1 Chiloscyllium plagiosum | reverse complement strand
TGGCACTTTCTGTCAGGACAGTCTAGGGCTGGGTGAAAGGGGGCTCTATGGATAGTGATGCCAGGTGGTGGTTTTTGTGAACCATACCTTGCGCCCAGTAGGGTCTTAAGAAGGATTTTGGAGGAAATATCCTCCCTCTGATACTTTACATCTGTGCATTTTACTAGGCTGCAAGCATCGACCTCTATTACTTGCAGATATTCAGACTCAGGGACCATTAATAACAAATATGGAGATGACAGCAGCGTTTGACAAAATCCCAATACTAAGAAGGCTAATATGGTAACCCTCAGCGTCCCCAGCATCCTACAATAGTATTGAAGGACCGAGAGATTTAACTTGCAATACAATATATAGATATCGAAAAGAAACTATCCCGCGTCTGCATAAAAATCAGATACTTAAAGTCTTTTGAGTCTGAGTTTCAGTGGTTCTCCCATCGATCCGGCCATCCAGACTTCTTCCTTAACCGGGGATCCCACCGGTCCTTTAACCCTAGTGTAGTGAGTCCAGCCTTTCCCTGCCGTGCATATCACCGTTTCAGGAGGCAAAAGAGCCTGGTACGGCCCCTCCCAATCCGGTTGCAATTTAGTTTCTGTCCATGACTTAATTAGGACCCAATCTCCCGGCCGGATGGGATGAACGGCGAATTCAAGGGGCGGAGTCTGTGCCAGGGATCCTTGTTTCCTAAGAAAAGACAAAGACGAGGACAAGCCCAGTATATACTTCTTTAAGAACAGATCTTTAGTCTCCTGGGTTGGCATTTCCCCTTTCGTTCAGATAGGGCAGGCCAAACAATATCCTTGGGGCCGTTCGCAGTCGCAAAAGGGCTTTGGTAAACACTTAGTCCAAGGGAGTCTGGTTTCTACTATTAATTTAGATAACTGCTTCATGAGTGTCTGGTTCATTCTCTCAACCTTTCCTGATGAAGGTGGGTGCCAAGGGATGTGAAACTCCCAGGAGATACCTAACCCTTCATTTATATGGACTATTGCTATTTCCGTTGGCAACAAAAGGGATTCCAATACTTGCTTTACCAATTCCTCATGAGCCAGTTCTTTACCCCTACTGTTTATCAGTCCCCTCTCCTGTCATACCTTCCCAAATGTGTGTGCCACCCCGAAGGCAGACTTAGAATCAGGGGATACAGTTCCTTCTTTGCCTTCCAAGGACTTAAGGGCCCTTCCTAGTGCATAAAGTTCACAAGTCTGTGCCAACCAATCATTAGATAGTCAACTAGCCTCAATAACACTCCCTTCTATCCCATCCACTATTGCATATCCATTGTGTCTTTTACCTTCAATCACTCTAGAGGACCCATCAATGAACAGCCTGGCCCCTGCATGTAGAGGGATATCGCTAAGGTCCATTCTTACTTTAGTCTGATATTCTATAATGTCGAGGCAGTCATGTTCTGGGTCTGAGGGAGCTTCATCCTCCCCTTTCCAGAGAAAGGTGGCTGGATTCAGACAAATGTCTGTGATCAATGTAAGGTCATCCCTCTCTATTAGAATTGCTTCGTATTTTAGAATTCTAGAGTCCGTAAGCCACCGCCCTGCTCTCTGATTTAATATGGTCCGTACCTGATGTGGGGTGCTGACTATTAAGGCTCCCCCAAAAGTAAGTTTCCGACTCTCCTCTACCAATAAGGCTGTTGCTGCCACTGTCTGCACACACTCTGGCCAGGAATGTAGCTTTCTATTCTTTAATTAACAATGAATTAATGCTGTCATGTTTAAAATTAGCTATGAATCAATATGACAGGTCACTGAGAATGTGTAAAGGAATCCTGCCAATTAATATTGAGTCAAGCTAATACAATTGATTTATTATAAATATTAATTATTAATTATATATATTATATAAATAAAATAATCTTTATCTGTACTTCAGGGTGGAAATGCAACAAGTGACTAAAACATTTTAGGAACTGTAATTGTGTAGTTCTGTTTATTTACCAGTCACTTGTGACTTCTCATTCTCTTTCTGTAATTGTTTTGCTCACGCACATTCATTTTTAAAAACTGTAACAGATTCCATAGCACCATTTGCAGTTAATTCAATCCCCAATTTGGTGGCAGTATCTTGTCATGAGCGCAAAACTGATTCTTCGTGCCTCTCATCACAAAACTGTCGCCATAGTCCAACTAACTCTCACGTCCTGCTCCCATGTTACATCACCAGGTTAGTCGCTGAGCCGATTTGACCAATTGAACAGCTTTAGGGCCACCTCATGGCCATTCTTCATCACCCAATGTTTTGTTTCGACCTTGATTTTTTTTAAAGAAATATTGCAATATTTCTTGCTCCCTATAGCTTCAAAAACCAATTTATCAATTTATGTTTGTCTAACTTTAAAGCCTGTTCCTAACTATACATTTTGAAATCTTACTTGTAAATATATATTTATGCATTATAAATTCATTTATTCAGTATTTAATATTTAAAATGTAAAATGCATACAATTCCCAACTTTGAAATCCACTATTATTACCCGGTTTTAGTCCCTTAATTTGAATCCAAAATTAGTTTTCTTAAGCAGTCCTGACCAGTCATTGCTCAATTACTTTGCTATAGGTCGTGAAATAACCGGAGCTGTCTTAAAAGGATTTGTGTATTCAAGTTAAAAAAAACTTCTAATGCATGAATAATGGCCGAATCCAAGGTCACAGATATTAACCATAGGATTGATTTATTACAATCTAACGTTGAACTGAAATTTCAACTGTCATTGAGGGAGGGAACTTTCTGAATAAAGCTACAGCTTAAAATTAAGTGAAAACAAATGAGTCTGAAACACAAAAAAGATTATAATGCTGTTTTCCTCCGTATTAAGCTGATTTGAAATCGCTTTTATGTAAGGATAAAAGAGATTAGTTAGAAACTGATAGTAAGGCAGTCACGACCTGTACAAAGAACAGGAGTTAACATTTTATTTCATAATCACTGTAAAATCCTTAACCTTAAAAGAAATCATGTTAAATTTCCATAATAGAAATCAGATTCAAAACAGTCCCGGATCTCAAGCTCCAGGGAACAAAGCACAAACATTCAATCACCAACAAACAAATGTGCATTCAAACCAAATAAAAAGGGTTAAACTTTCTATTAGCTGTACAGCTCTTTTCTCTCTCTCTCTCTCTCTCTCTCTCACTCACACACTCACACACACACCGTATCTCACAGACACTTTTTGAGCTTCCCGCAACAACAACTCTAGAGGCTTCTCACTCCACCCCTCTATCTTTTGAATTTTTTTCTGGATGTAACACCCTGCTTGTTGGGGTCTCCACCTCTGTCCTTGTCCCTGTCAACTGGACCCTACAGAAGATCCTCTTCGTTCCTCTACCCCTTCCTCTATGGTCTACGTGCTGCCACCCTCCACTCCGGTTGCTAGTCACTGGTTCGATTCTTTTCTTGACTACTTTGTCAACCATGGCTACTATCATTTTCGCCTTCTGTTTTTGCTTCTCATCCTCTCTCTTTTACAAACACTTTCTGTGCCTCTCTTAATAATTCCTCAAGTGATTTATCACTCCACCCATCTATTTTCTGAATTTCCTTTTGATGTCTGGCCATGATTTAGTTACAAAGTGTACTCTCAGTAGCCTTTCAGCTACTAGCCCTTCCAACACGAAACATAATCTGGTCCCTCCTGACTGAAAGGCTGTTTTCTATTGATATATAAATTCAAATATTTACAAACACAGTCTTCGTCTGACCCGTACTTTGGCCAGAAGACGGCAGGACGAAGAATGGATCCCTTAGTCCATACAAAGCAACAATATTTAATCATCCTTTTGCTATCTTTTTCCCTTGTACAAGTATTATTTTTCCAATTCCACAATATTCTGTCCAATGGACTTTCTGGAGGTATGTTGTCAGGGACCCCGCCTCCATTTCCATTTTTTTTTTCCAGAGGCTTTTACTTTACCCTCGACACAGCCCATATTGAGTTCCTTCGTTAGACACTTATTAACGACTAGAACTCAATCCCAGCCACCAAGGTAGTACTTAAAAATCTCTTTTCCTACCTTGGTCAATGCACGGAGTTGCCTGGCTCCCTGTGCCTACTTACAACCCTTCGCCTGGTCTCAATCAGTCAACCAGAAGGGGGAACCCACCACCGAGGAACAGGGGAACATTCTACAAGTAACGGGACGCGTCTTCCAGGCCATTAATGGTGCCCACCCTGCTGTGATGATGGATATCCCGGATATCCTGGACGAGCCCCCAAATTGCGAGAAACAAAACTCACATATTAATAAATTTCAGTCCGAGTCAAATTCTGAAGCAGCGAATTTTATTGATATGTACTTGCAAGAACGGGTGCCTAACAAGTAAGAACCCTGATCTGAGGGTTACATTCTGATTTATGCTGTTCAGCTGCATCTCTCGGTCCTCCCCTTTCACCCCATTGGTTACTTTTGCTGTAGCGCGTAGCCTATCACAAGTTCTAGACAAAGACTCCACCTTTGTCTAGCTTCTCTCCGCCTCTGTTTACTTCTCCCAATACTTTTAGCCTGTCACCCCTTACTCTTATTTATCTCATTCCTTATATGTGACTATTCTGGCATAGTTTGCTGCCTTCGTGTGATCATCCTGCCAAACTAAATTCCATCCGTTGGCCATATCCCTCCTGAGATTGGCACACTATTCTCCTGTTACTGATACATCCTGCTATACGGTCGCTCTGCCCTATTAGTCATAGATAATTCTATCTGTTTTCACTTCTCACTGTTTAGTATTTGCATGCGCAGCCTAATTTTATAATGTAAACTTTTGCAGAAGCAACACCTGTTCCCTTATTCTGCACAATTTTAACCCTGTACCTTACAAAGGTGAAAACTCCCTGTTGCCTGGAGTCACACATAGCACGTATGAAAATAGTTGTGGTTCCAGGACATGAGTGCAGTCATTCCTCAGGGTTGTATCCTTGGCCTAAACATTTCCAGCTGTTTTATCAATGACTATCCCTTCAACATAAGGTCAGTGTGGATGTTCACTGATGATTGTAGAGTGTTCAGCACCATTGGCCACTCCTCAGGCCCTGAAATAATCCATGTCTGGGAGAGAGGAGCGATCGAGCAGGAGAATCAATATTTCGGGCAGAAGCCTTTCATCAGGACCCTTCCTGATGAAGGGCTCATGCCCGAAAAACGTCGATTCTCCTGCTCCTCGAATGCTGCCTGACCTGCTGTGCTTTTCCAGCACCACATTCTCGACTCTGATCTCCAGCGTCTGTAATTTTCACTTTCTCCTGGACGAGAGAAGCTCCAATTATACTCAAGAAGCTCAACACCATCTGGGTCACCTTTGATTCTATGCCAGTTTTTAAAGAACGGTTCAGATGTGGGATCATTACTGAAATTAAAGCAGGACTTCAATACATTCTTACCGTTATGGAGATGACAACCTGATTTCCAGAGGCTCATTCTTTAAAGACGACACTCCTGAGGTAGGAATGGAAAAGTACACTCAGGGTTGGCTCATTATGGACTATCAGTTGTGAAGCAGGTTCTAAGTTCATGTCCAAAGCTTTCCAGAAAATCATGAGCAGTGTGGGTGTAAAATAGTGGAAGGGTACCATCTGCAAACACAGAGAGTGTCGGTGCAAGACTGACAATTCCTCAAAACCATGGGAAAGGCATGTTGTCACAAATACTCACACGATTGAGACAAAAGACTGGACTTCTGATTTATTTGCTAACAGAAATATCCCGAACTGGGGATATTTGTCAATTTGAATTGATTTACTGTCATGAGATTAGAGGGCCTTTAATGTCAATTAGCGAATAAGTTCTTGTAACAAAAAACAGGATTACCTGTTGTTGGCTTACACGTCCATATCTTGAGAAAGAGCCACAGGAGAATGTAAACGAGCTCACGAACATTTAAAGGTTTCACAAATGAAACTGATAGAACAGGCAGGTGAAAATTCGGTAACCTGAAAGGTTCAAATGGGAGGTGAAGACCTGCATTGTTACCTCTACAAGGAATACCTTGGAGAGTGAAATTCAGCATTTCCATCCAAGGCAGTTAGACGGTTAGTACAGTTACTCCATCCATGGTCATGAAAAGGTTAATACAGATACGCCATCCATGGTCATTAGAAGGTTAGTACAGTTACTCCATCCATAGTTGTTAGAGGGTAGCACAGTTACTCCATCCTTGGCCGTTAGAGGGCTAGTACAGTTACTCGATCCATGGTCATTAGGGGGTTTGTACAGTTACTCCATCCATGGTTGTTAGAGGGTTAATACAGTTACTTCATCCATGGTCGTTCGAGGGTTAGTACAGTTACTCCCTCCATGGCCGTTAGATGATTAGTACAGGTACTCCATCCATGGTCATTAGAAGGTTAGTGCAGTTACTCCATCCATGGTCGTTAGAGGGTAGCACAGTTACTCCATCCTTGGCCGTTAGAGGGCTAGTACAGTTACTCGATCCATGGTCATTAGGGGGTTTGTACAGTTACTCCATCCATGGTCATTAGAGGGTTAGTGCAGGTACTCCATCCATGGTCATTAGAAGGTTAGAATTGGTAATCCATTCTTAGTCATTAGAGGGTTAGTACAATTACTCCATCCATAGTTGTTAGAGGCTAGCTCAGGTACTCCATTCTTGGCCGTTAGAGGGTTAGTACAATTACTCCATCCATGGTCATTAGAAGGTTGGTGCAGTTACTCCATCCATGGTCGTTAGAAGGTTAGTGCCGCAACTCCATCCATAGTCGTTAGAAGGTTAGTACGACTACTCCATCCATTGTTGTTAGAAGGTTAGTACAGGTACTCCATCCATGGTCATTAGAAGGTTAGTGCAGGTAATCATCCATGGTCATTAGAAGGATAGTACAGGTACTCCATCCATGGTCATTAGAAGGATAGCACAGGTACTCCATCCATGGTCATTAGAAGGATAGTACAGGTACTCCATCCATGGTCGTTAGAAGGTTAGTGCAGGTAATCATCCATGGTTGTTAGAAGGTTAGTACAGGTACTCCTTCCATGTACGTTAGAAGGTTTGTACAATTACTCCATCCATGGCTGTTAGAAGGTTAGTACAATTACTCCTTCCATGGACTTTAGAAGGTTAGTACAGTTACTCCATCCATGGTCATTAGAAGGTTAGTACAAGTAATCATCCATGGTTGTTAGAAGATTAGTACAGGTACTCCTTCCATGGACATTAGAAGGTTAGTACAAGTACTCCATCCACGGTCATTAGAAGGTTAGTACAGTTACTCCATCCATGGTCATTCGAAGGTTAGTACAAGTAATCATCCATGGTTGTTAGAAGATTAGTACAGGTACTCCTTCCATGGACGTTAGAAGGATAGTACAAGTACTCCATCCATGGTCATTAGAAGGTTAGTACAGGTACTCTATCCATGGTCGTTAGAGAGTTAGTACAGTTCCTCCATCCATAGTCGTTAGAGAGTAGCACAGGTACTCCATCCATGGCCGTTAGAGGGTTAGTACAGGTACTCCATCCATGGTAGTTAGAGAGTTAGTACAGTTCCTCCATCCATAGTCGTTAGAGAGTAGCACAGGTACTCCATCCATGGCCGTTAGAGGGTTAGCACAGGTACTTCATCCATGGTCGTTAGAAGGTTCATACAGGTACTCCATCCATGGTCATTATAAGGTTAGTAGAGTTACTCCATCCATGGTCGTTCGAGGGTTAGTACAGTTACCCCATCCATGGTCATTAGATGTTTAGTACAGTTTCTCCATCCATGGTCATTAGATGGTTAGTGCAGTTACTCATTCCATGGTCATTAGAGGGTTAGTACATTTACTCCATCCATGGCTGTTAGAGGGTTAGTACAGTTACTCCATCCATGGTCATTTGAAGGTTAGTACATTTACTCCATCCATGATCATTAGATGGTTAGTACAAGTACTCCATCCATAGTTGTTATACGTTTAGTACAAGTACTCCATCCACAGTCATTAGAAGGTTAGTACAGATACTCCATCCTTGGTCATTAGGAGGTCAGTACAGGTACTCCATCCTTGGCCGTTTGAGGGCTATTATAGTTACTCGACCCATGGTCGTTAGAGCGTTAGTACAGTTACTCCATCCTTGGTTATTAGAAGGTTAGTACAGGTACTCCATCCATGGTGGTTAGAGGGTTAGTACAGTTAGACCATCCATGGTCGTTAGAGGGTTAGTACAGTTACTCCACCCATGCTCCTTAGTAGGTTAGTACAGGTCCTCCATCCATTGTCATTAGAAGGTTAGTACAGGTACTCCATCCATGGTCATTAGAAAGTTAGTACAAGTAATCATCCATGGTCGTTAGAGGGTTAGTACAGTTCCTCCATCCATGGTCGTTAGAGGATTAGTACAGGTACTCCAACCGTGGTTGTTAGAAGGTTAGTACAGGTACTCCATCCATGTTCTCGAGAAGATTAGACCAAGTAATCATCCATGGTCGTTAGAGGGTTAGTACAGTTACTCCACCCATGCTCCTTAGTAGGTTAGTACAGGTCCTCCATCCATTGTCATTAGAAGGTTAGTACAGGTACTCCATCCATGGTCATTAGAAAGTTAGTACAAGTAATCATCCATGGTCGTTAGAGGGTTAGTACAGTT
>NC_057737.1:8634413-8640583 GCF_004010195.1 Chiloscyllium plagiosum | reverse complement strand
TTAGAAGGTTAGTACAGGTACTCCATCCATGTTCACGAGAAGATTAGAACAGTTACACCATCCATGGTCATTCAAAGGTTAGTACAGTTACTGAACCCATGCTCGTTAGTAGGTTAGTACAGGTCCTCCATCCATTGTCATTAGAAGGTTAGTACAGGTACTCCATCCATGTTCACGAGAAGATTAGAACAGTTACACCATCCATGGTCATTCAAAGGTTAGTACAGTTACTGAACCCATGCTCGTTAGTAGGTTAGTACAGGTCCTCCATCCATTGTCATTAGAAGGTTAGTACAGGTACTCCATCCATGTTCACGAGAAGATTAGAACAGTTACACCATCCATGGTCATTCAAAGGTTAGTACAGTTACTGAACCCATGCTCGTTAGTAGGTTAGTACAGGTCCTCCATCCATTGTCATTAGAAGGTTAGTACAGGTACTCCATCCATGTTCACGAGAAGATTAGAACAGTTACACCATCCATGGTCATTCAAAGGTTAGTACAGTTACTGAACCCATGCTCGTTAGTAGGTTAGTACAGGTCCTCCATCCATTGTCATTAGAAGGTTAGTACAGGTACTCCATCCATGTTCACGAGAAGATTAGAACAGTTACACCATCCATGGTCATTCAAAGGTTAGTACAGTTACTGAACCCATGCTCGTTAGTAGGTTAGTACAGGTCCTCCATCCATTGTCATTAGAAGGTTAGTACAGGTACTCCATCCACGGTCGTTAGAAGGTTAGAGCTGAAAATGTGTTGCTGGAAAAGCGCAGCAGGTAAGACAGCATCCAAGGAGCAGGAGAATCGACGTTTCGGGCATGAGCCCTTCTTCAGGAAGGTTAGAAGGTTAGTACAGGTATTCCATCCATAGTCGTTAGAAGTTTAGTACAAGTACTCCATCCACGGTCATTAGAAGGTTAGTATAGGTACTCCATCCATGGTCGTTAGAGGGTTAGTACAGTTACTCCATCCATGGTCGTTAGAAGGTTAGTACAGTTACTCCATCGATGGTCATTTGAAGGTTAGTACAATTACTCCACCCATGCTCGTTAGTAGGTTAGTACAGGTCCTCCATCCATTGTCATTAGAAGGTTAGTACAGGTACTCCATCCACGGTCGTTAGAAGGTTAGTACATTTACTCCATCCATGGTCACTTGAAGGTTAGTACAGTTACTCCATCCATGATTATTAGAAGGTTAGAGCTGAAAATGTGTTGCTGGAAAAGCGCAGCAGGTAAGGAAGCATCCAAGGAGCAGGAGAATCGACGTTTCGGGCATGAGCCCTTCTTCAGGAAGGTTAGAAGGTTAGTGCAGGTACTCCATCCATAGTCGTTAGATGTTTAGTACAAGTACTCCATCCACGGTCATTAGAAGGTTAGTACAGGTACTCTATCCATGGTCGTTAGAGAGTTAGTACAGTTACTCCATCCATAGTCATTAGATGGTAGCTCAGGTACTCCATCCATGGTCGTTAGAGGGTTAGTACAGTTACTCCATCCATTGGCGTTAGAGGGTTAGTACAGTTACTCCATCCATAGTCATTAGAGGGTAGCACAGGTACTCCATCCATGGTCATTAGAGGGTTAGTACAGGTACTCCATCCATGATCATTAGAAGGTTAGTACAAGTACTCCATCCATAGTCGTTAGATGTTTAGTACAAGTACTCCATCCACGGTCGTTAGAAGGTTAGTACAGGTACTCCATCCTTGGCCATTTGAGGGCTATTACAGTTACTCGACCCATGGTCGTTAGAAGGTTAGTGCAGGTACTCCATCCATGGGGGTTAGAGGGTTAGTACAGTTAGACCATCCATGGTCGTTAGAAGGTTAGTACAGGTACTTCATTCATGGTCGTTAGAGGGTTAGTACAGTTACTCCATCCTTGGCCGTTAGAGGGTTGGTACAGGTACTCCATCCATGGCCGTTAGAGGGTTAGTACAGGTACTCCATTCATGCTCGTTAGATTGTTAGTACAGTTACTCCATTCATGGTCATTTGAAGTTTTATTACTGTTACTCCATCCATGGTCGTTCATGGGTTAGTACAGTTACTACATCCATGGTCGTTCGAGGGTTAGTACAGTTACTCCATCCATGGTCGTTCGAGGGTTAGTACAGTTACTCCATCCATGGTCGTTCGTGGGTTAGTACAGTTACTCCATCCGTGGCCGTTAGAGGGTTAGTACAGTTACTCCATCCGTGGCCGTTAGAGGGTTAGTACAGTTACTCCATCCATGGTCATTAGAAAGTTAGTACAGCTACTCCATCCATTATCATTAGAAGGTTAGTACAGGTACTCCATCCATGGTCGTTAGAGAGTTAGTGTAGTTACTTGATCCATGGTCGTTAGAGGGTTAGTACAGTTACTTCTCTAATAGATAGTCCTGCCTGGAGAAAGGAGAATCGAATATGTGAGTCAGACACATTACGATTGTATTATCTGAGGCATGTGGATCAGGAGAATAAGATTGTCAATTGGTAAGAGCATTGGAGGATGATGGAAATAATAAGGGTGACATAGAATGAAAGGGAGACAGTTCTCAAAGTGAACTGCTGACAATTTGATTTGACAACACGGAAATACTAGGACAGTTCGACATCATCTTCTCATATTTAGAAGAAGGACAACAGGAGGATCTTACAGAATTACTCAGTCGGTATTGAGTAAAGTATAAAGACATTTTTGATGGATTTATTGTGTTAGCCTCATGAAATGCATGTTGGAGTGTCAGGAATGATGAAGTAGTATCCTTATTGGCTGAACCCAGAGGAAACAAGATCAACTGGAAACAGTGACTCAGTACATGCTGGAGAACTACTTGATTGAAGCTAGTCAAAGGCAGCTAGCATTCACTGGTAGTGTTAGCTCCTAAACTGGAAGGATGAACTAGGTCCTGCACAGACTGCAGAAGAGTAAATGCAGTAATGAAGCCAAATGATTAACCAGTTCCATGGTGAGAAGACTTAAGGATAGGGTTGACAGTCCCTGATTCCTTTCTAAGATAGATTGGTTGAATTTGTACTGACCTGTTGTGAAGGGCTCAGCCACACCAAGTGGGTGAAAGCCATGTCAAAGTTGACATTTGGGTAAAAGAACACCCCAGCTACATTGCAAAGGTTTATGCATCTAGTTGATGAAGCCCATAACTGTGAAATTATACAGTAACCCACGGGGTCAGCAGATGAGGCAAGTAAAAGACCTGTTTCAGCAATTAAAGTTGACTGGCTTAGTAATACATCAATAGCAAGTGAATTTGTGAAAGCACGGGAAATTTAGCTAAGTCATGTCAAAGGTCAAAGACAAGGGTCACCAAGGACAGTAAAAATGAAGGCTAGAATAGAAACACTTGTATTGAAAACTAAACACAAAATCATGGGGCTTTTGGGAACATTTGGGCTTTACATTTTTATTAAGTGGGTGAGTTTTTTTTTTCTTCCTTGTTTAGTCCTGTGTGGGCTTTCAGATTAGCAAGGTATGGCTGATAGGGCAGTTGCATGTTCCTCCTGCAGAATGTGGCAGGTGAGAGACGCGACACATGTCTCTGCCGACTACATCTGCAGGAAGTGCACCCAACTCCAGCTCCAGTTAGGGAAATGAAGCTGGAGCTGGAAGAACTACGGATCGTCTGGGAGGCTGAGGGAGAAATTGAGAGGATGTACAGGGAGGTGGTCAGTCTTCAGACGCAGGATAAGGACAGCTGGGTTACTGTCAGGGGGACGAAAGGGAACCAACAGATAGAGTGGGGATCCACTGTCGCTGTTCTCCTCAGCAATAAGTATACCGTTTTGGATTCTGCTGGTGGGGATGGCCTACCAGGGGAAAGCTATAGTTGTCAGGTCTCTGGCACTGGAGTCCGGCACTGAGGCTCAGAAGGGAAAGGAAGGGGGAAGAATAGAAAAGTGCTAGTAGTAGGGACTCAATAGTTAGACGGTTTGATAGGAGATTTTGTGGTCAGGAATGGGACTCCTGGAAGGCATGTTGCCTCCCCAGTGCCAAGATCCAGGATGTCGCCGATTGGATTTACAAGATTCTGAAGGGGTAGTATGAGCAGTCAGAAAACGTGGTACGTATTGGCACCAATGAAATAGCCAGGAAGGGGATTGAGGATCTGAAAAGTGACTGAAGATCAGGACAAGTAGAGTAGTGATCTCAGGTTTGCTACTGGTGCCACGAGACAGTGAGGTGAGGAACAGGCAGCGAGTGCAGCTTAACACGTGGCTGCGAGGCTGGTGCAGGAGGGAGGGCTTCAGATACTTAGACCATTGGGATACCTTCTGGGGAAGGTGGGACCTGTACATGAAGAACTGAAGGGGCACAAATGTCTTGGGTGGGAGATTTGTTTGTGTAGTTCGGGAGGGTTTAACCTAGTTTGGCAAGGGGGTGGGAATCAGAGCGACATATCTGAGAGGGGGTGCAGTTGTAGATGGGGCAGTGACAGGATGTAGTGAATCTATTGGGAAGGTTTTTCATGTGATGTATCAAAGGAATCGGTTAAAGTGTGACTGCTTTAACGCAAGGAGTGTCAGAAATAAGAGTGATGAACTTAGAGCATAGATCAGTAATTGGGACTATGATGTTGTGGCCATAATGGAGACGTAGGTTTCACAGGGGTAGGAATGGTTGCTAGATGTTTCAGTGTTTAGAACGTTTAAAAAGAACAGGGAGGGTGGAAAAAGAGGCTGGGTGTAGCATTGCTAATCAGAGGGTGCATCACAGCTACAGAAACAAAGGCTGTTGAGGAAGGTTTGTCTACTGAGTCAGTATGGGTTGAAGTTAGGAACAACAAGAAAGCAGCCATTTCATTGGGGCTTTTCTTAGCAGTAGGGAGATTGAAGAACTCATGGGCCGGCAGATTTTGGTAAAGTGCAGATGTAGCAGGGTTGTTGTTATGGATGACTTCAACTTCCTCACATTTACCATAGTCATGGAGAGGGAAAGGAGCAGTTACCGAGAGAAGGCATTTAATTGGGGAAAAGGAAATTATGACACTATCAGACAGGAGTTGGGAAGTACAGACTGGGAGCAATTGTTCCACAGAAAGGGCACAACAGACATGTGGAGACTGTTTAAGGAGCAGTTGTTGTGAGTGATGTACGAATTTGTTCCTCTGAGACAGGTAAGAAGGGGTAAGGTTAAGGAGTCTTGGATGACGAGAACAGAGGAGTTTCTCATCAAAAGGAAGAAGACAGCTTACGTAAGGTGGAGGAAGCAAGGATCTAGCACGGCTTTACAGGATTACAGGCTTACTAGAAAGGAGCTCAGAAATGGACTGAGGAGAGCCAGGAGGGAGCAGGTAAGAGGCTTGGCAGGAAGGATTAGGGAGAACCCAAAGGCATTTTACTCACACGTGAGGAATAAGAGAATGATCAGGGAGAAGGTAGGGCTGGTCAGGGGTAGAATAGGGAACTTGTGCGTGGAGTGTGAGCAGATAGAGAAGCCCTAAATGAGTAGTTGTGAATGAGAACTTTGAGGAGCTGGGAAACAGGCTTGACCACATCAAGATTGATGAAGTTGATGTGCAGGAAATTTTGGAAAACATTAAGATTGGTAAGTCCCCAGGGCCAGATTAGATTTTTCCCAGGCTGCTCCGGGAAGTGAGAAAGGAGGTTGCTCAGGCGCTGGCAAAGATCTTTGCTTCCTTATTCTCCACAGGAGTCGTACCGGAGGATTGGAAGGAGGCAAATGTTGTTCCTCATTTCAAGAAGGGGAATAGGGAAATCTCTGTCAATTACAAATCTGTCAGTCTTACATCTGTGGTCAGCAAGGTGTGGAAAGAATTCTGAGGGATAGGATTTATGACTATTTGGCAAAGCATAGCATGATTAAAGAGAGTCAGCGTGGCTTTGTGAGGTGCAGGTCATGCCTCACAGATCTTATTGAATTCTTTGAGGAGGTGATGAGGCAGGTTGATGAAGGTCAAGCAGTGGATGTGGTGTATATGGACTTCAGCAAGGCATTTGATAAGGTTTCCCATGGTAGGCTCATTCATAAAGTCAGGAAGTATGGGATACAGGGAGGTTTGGCTATCTCGATTCAGAATTGGCTGGCTGACAGAAGGCAGAGAGTGGTCGTAGATGGAAAGCATTCTGCCTGAAAGTCAGTGTTGAGTGGGGTCCTGCAGGGCTCTGTTCTTGGGCCTCTGTTCTTTGTAGTTTTTATAAATGA
>NC_057737.1:8630744-8634407 GCF_004010195.1 Chiloscyllium plagiosum | reverse complement strand
GACATAGACAGGATGCAGAGCTGGACTGAGAAATGGCAGCTGGAGTTCAACCTGGATAAATGCAAAGTGATGCATTTTGGAAGGTCGAACTTGAATGCTGAATATAGAATTAAAGACAGAATTCTTGGCAATGTGGAGGAACAGAGGGATCTGGGTGTTCAACTGCATAGGTCCCTCAAAGTTGGCACCCAAGTGGATAGGGTTGTTAAGAAAGCATATGGTGTTTGGCTTTCATTAACAGGGGGATTGAGTTTAAGAGCCACTAGGTTTTGCTGCAGCTCTACAAGACCCTGGTGAGACCACACTTGGAATATTGTGTCCAGTTCTGGTTGCCCTATTATAGGAAAGATACAGGGGCTTTGGAGAGGATGCAAAGAAGGTTTACCAGGATGCTGCCTGGACTGGAGGGCTTGTCTTATGAGGAGAGGTTGACTAAGCTCAGACTTTTCCCTCTGGCGAGAAGGAGGAAGAGAGGTGACCTGATCGGGGTATACAAGGTAATGAGAGGCATAGATAGAGTCAATAACCAGAGACTTTTCCCCAGGGCAGGATTGACTGACATGAGGGATCATAGTTTTAAGATATCAGGAGGAAGATGTAGAGGAGACATCAGAGGTAGGTTATTTACACAGTGAATTGTGAATACCTGGAATGCATTGCCAGCGGTGGTAGTGGAAGCAGAGCCATTGGGGACATTGAAGTGACTGCTGGACATGTAAATGGACAGCAGTGAATTCAGGGATGTGTCGGTTAGGTTATTTTATTTTAGGTTAGGAATAATCCTCAGCACAACATCGTGGGCTGTGCTGTACCTTTATATGTTCTATGCTCCACCAAAATCTTTGCATAATTTGAACGCAATAGCTGTAACGCTAGTGAATTTATTAAGAAAACAAGGAAATATGGCCTGGTCAACGGAATGCCAGGCAACATTCGAGAAGCTGAAGGAAGTCGTAATAAAGAAATCAGTGTTGGCCATCCCTGATTTTTCTGGATCTTTGGAAAAGGCAATTGATGGAGGTAGGTCCAGTCACGTTATCGGATGATGAATTGGAATAGAGTCGGCTGTGACACATTTCTAAGAATCTAAGTCGGTATCAGAGGAAGTACTCTGTTATAGCAAAAGAGACTTTGGGATGTATTGACTTTTCAAAACTTTGAAGTCTATGTTCAACACAATAAGAGAGAAACGTTAATCTTCACCATCAATAATACACTGACCTTAACTGAAAACTTTAAATGGAAGACTATTCAGATGGAGCCGGTTATGCCAACTGTTTAATGTTAAGATAATTGACATTTCTAGAATTGAGAATGTGATTACAGGTGCATAGTCCTGAGTTTAAGATAATGGTATAAGTTAAAGATTTAAGAAATGTTGAAAAATTATATACATATATAAGGTGTGTGGAGGAAGAATGGATCAGCATACATCTTGTGTTTTGTTCTTTGTGTATCATAATGTTGTGATGAAATGCGTTTCATCCTTTAAGTGCAGAGGCAGGTAAAGATTATCAGCATATTTTCTGTTCTTTTGAAGGAAATGCTGCAATTTTAAAAACATATTACTGAAGCTCATTGTGAGTGGTATTTATGCTGCTGCAGTGGGGGAAGCTGTTTGTAGATTGTCCAACACCACGGGGTGTATGCAGAGTGAGATTCAGCTGGAAGCAGATAGTTGATTGGTTTGGCAATTTTGACCAGTCATTGATGCCAAAGGTCATTACCCTGACAACAACCCTCTGATTAATTCTTGGATAGCTTGTGGGTTGAACAATAAATGGAGGAGGCTTTTGGATCTTTGGAAGGGCAGGTGCTTTGTGTCTCTTTCTGCAGTAAAAATACATTGATTCCGAAGAAAGCCAGTTACTTTATCCCACCAGCTGTTACCTGAAACCAGTAACTAAGAGACTTTGCAGTAAATGTACGAATTGCCCTGTGGCTCCTGCGAAGAAATGAAGAATCTTTGAGAAAGCAGGAAGTCCTGGCAAGACAAAAGATAATCTCAGCAAACCCTGTGAACTGGTGCTATTGAACTATAGAGTCATAGAGATGTACAGCATGGAAACAGACCCTTCAGTCCCACCTGTCCATGCCGACCAGATATCCCAACCCAAACTAGTTCCACCTGCCAGCACCCAGCTCGTATCCCTCCAAACCCTTCCTATTCATACACCCATCCAAATGCCTCTTAAATGTTGAAGTTGTACCAATCTCCACCACTTCCTTTGGCAGCTCATTCCATACACACACCACCCTCTTTGTGAAAAAGTTAAAGTCACAGATTTTTCCCATCACCCATAAAACCAATTTTTTTGTCCATACTTGTCTATCTATGTATGTAACGGTTATGAAAGGGGTTACAATTTTGCCAAGTAAATGCAGGCGCTGGTAGTTCATTGCTGTTTACTGGAGATTAGAATTTGCTGATCTGTAATAAGTAGTGTTTCTTGTTAAGTACAGGAAGCTGTCGAGTGTTTTTTTTTGTTAACTTGATACCATTAAATATGTAAGCCAAATACTCTACACGCTTTTATTAAATCATTACCTTTTGTGATAACCCAAGAGCTTGAGGATCAGTGCACTTTCCCGAGTGTGGTCATGATGCCTGATATAAGAGTGTTGTCATATGATAGAAACTGAGTGAATAAAGGCTCCATTCATGGGAGTTTAGGAGAATGATCTCATTGAAACACACACAGTTCTGAAGTGGTTTAATACAGAGACTGTTTCTAACTTGGGGAAATCTAAAACACAGGGGAACAGACACAGGATAAGTACTCATTTATTTAGGACTGAGATGAGCAGAAATTACTTTATTTCATTTATTCATTTCTGGGATGTCGGTTTTAATGGCTACCCCAGCATTTATTGCACATCTATTGAGAAAGCAATCAGCATTAAGACTTATAGAGTGATAGATGTACAGCATGGAAACAGACCCTTTGGTCCAACCAGTCCATGCTGACCAGATATCCCAACCTAATCTAGTCCCACCTGCCAGCACCTAGCCCATATCCCTCCAAACCCATTCATATATTCATATACCCATCCAAATGCCTTTTAAATGTTGCAATTGTACCAGCCTCCACCACTTCCTCTGGCAGCTCATTCCATACACATACCACCCTTTGTGTGAAAAATTACCCTGTATCTTTATATCTTTCCCTTCTCACCCTAAACCAATGCCCTCTAGTTATGGACTCCCCCACTCCAAACAAAAAGACCTTGTCTATTTATCCTATCCATGCCCCTCACGATTTTATCAACCTCTATAAGGTCACCCCTCAGCCTCTGATGCTCCAGGGAAAATAGCCCCAGCCTATTCAACCTCTCCCTATAGCTCAAATCTGCCAACTTTGACAATATCCTTGTAAATTCTTTCTGAACCCTTTCAAGTTTCACAACATCCTTCTGATAGGAAAGAGACCAGAATTGCACGCAATATTCCAACAGTGGCCTAACCAATGTCCTGTACAGCCGCAACATGACTTCCCAACTCCTGTACTCAATACTCTGACCAATAAAGGAAAGCATACCAAATGCCTTCCTTACTATCCTATCTTCCTGTGACTCCACTTTCAAGGAGCTATGAACCTGCACTCCAAGGTCTCTTTGTTCAGCAACACTCCCTAGGACCTTACCATTAAGTGTATAAGTCCT
>NC_057737.1:8605683-8627215 GCF_004010195.1 Chiloscyllium plagiosum | reverse complement strand
ATTCCTGCCTTGGGCAACTGTCTGTGTGGAGTTTGCACATTCTCCCCGTGTCTGCGTGGGTTTCCTCCGGGTGCTCTGGTTTCCTCCCACAGTCCAAAGATGTGCAGGTCAGGTGAATTGGCCACGCTAAATTACCTGTAGTGTTAGGTGCGTTAGTCAGGGATAAATGTCGGGTAATGGGTCTGGGTGGGTTGCTCTTCGGAGGGTCGGTGTGGACCTGTTGGGTCGAAGGGCCTGTTTCCACACTGTAGGGAATCTAAATTAGTTACCATGTTTCCTGTCTTATGAAAGTTGTTTGCTTAATTTTCTTTCTGGCTGTCCAATTATGCAGATGACACAATTTAAGAAACATATATCAGACTGTGCATTGAACTGAAATAGATTAAGGTTTAACAAATGACTGGTAAGTTTCAAATTCCAAGGCAGTGGTTATGTGACATCAAGTGTAAGTACTACTGTATCTGACTATTTATATTTGAATAACTCCACAGAGGTCTGTATCCCATCACCAAGTCACCCTTTATTTACACACGGAGAGTCCTTGACATTGATCCAGTTCTCTCACAGCCACCTGATGAAGGAACAGCGCTCCAAAAGCTAGTGCCTCCAAATAGATCTGTTGGACCATAACCTCATGTTGTGTGATTTTTAACTGTTTCTATCTGTCAGCCAGGAGTCCCTGATTGGGCCAGGTTTACAGCCCAAATCAGGGAACTAGTATTCTTTGAGGTTCACCTGGTTGATCTCATTATAATCACTGCAGCATTGTTGCAGTTTAAGTGTTGAAGATGTCTGTGTCTAGCTTGCATTTATTTAAGGTCACTTTTATCTTGAAAATCCTTTTATCTTGAAAATCTTCTCTGTGAATTCAATTCATTTTTAATTCAATCATATTTGCTTAGGCAGAGAAGTTCTAATTTTTCCTTCCAATTTCCACAACCAGGGCGTCACAGTCTAAAGACATGACTTAAGCCAGTGAGGACTGTGATGGGGAGAAATGTCTCCACCCAGAGAATGGGCAGCCTGTGGAATTCACTTCCACAGGAAGTGGTTAGGGCCAAAACATTGAATGGTTTCAAGATGGAGTTGTGTGTGGCTCTTATGGTGAGAGATTTCAAAGGATATGGAGAGAACACAGCTCCATGGTCCTGGATTGGATGGTCAGCTATGATTATACAAAATGGTGAAGCAAGTTTGAGGGGCTGTTTGATCTGTTCCTGCTCTTCCTTCCTGTGTTTCTATGTCTCTCACAGCTACTTCGCCTCATCCTTCACTCTTCTGTATCTGTAATATTTGAGATAATATGTATTTGTCAAGTTGTCGAATTTAAGGGCTAAGTTTAGACAAAGAGTCACAGAGGCTTACAGCATGGAAACAGGCCCTTCAGCCCAACATGTCCATGCTGCCCAGTTTTCACAGTTACATTAATCCCACTTGTCTGTCTTTGGTCCATATCCCTTCACACCCATCCCATCCACGTACCTGTCCAATGTTTCTTAAATAATGGAACTATGCTTGCCTCCACCAAAACCTCTGGCAGCATGTTCTACTCACAACCTCTGTGTGGTAACATTATCCCTCTGGACCCTTTTGTATCTCTCCCCTTTCATCTTAAAGCTATGCCCTCTAGTTTTAGACTCCCCTACCCAGGGGAAAAGCTGTTGGCTCTCTATTTTATCTATGCCTCTCATGATTTTATAAACCTCTACAAGGTCACCCTTCCTAGACTCCAGGAAAAAAGGTCCCAGCCTTTCCAACCTCTCCTTATAACTCAAACTTTCTTTCCAACCATGAGACAACACTGTCACAGAACCTTCATCACATCAATTGCAATGGTTTGGGGAAGAACACTCATGACCAGCTTCTCATGGTTTGACCAGGAGCAGCGAATATGGATGTTTCAGTGAAATCCGTATCCTGAGAGTGAAGTATAAAGCATACTAAGGTACGCAAGTGAATCTCAGTGACCTTATTCCAGAAGCAACCATTGAACCTCAAGTCACTCCAACAGAAATAATGTAAGTACATCTGGGTTCACATGCTACAGAGGCTACTGGGTATATCCTTCACCCCAGAGACATAATACTGAAGCTGATACCAACCAACACTGCAGCATTGAAGAATTGTTCATTCGCTACGTTTTGTTCACTACTGAAATGGAACTTTTAAACACGTACACAGTCAACTTACAAAACTTGCAAAAGCAAAATGCTGCACTTGGTGGAAATCTGAAATAAACAGAGCAAATTGCCAGGTCAGTCAGCGTTTCAAAGAGATAAGCTGAGCTAACATTTTCATCAAAACCCTAACCCCCAAGATCCCAACCCTATAATTAATATTTGATTTCTTAAACGCAACAGTCCTGCAAAGATTCTGAATCCTCAATGTCAATGTCGATCTCTGGAAGAACAATTTTATTTTAGATGTTAAACCCTTATCAAAAGACTGGGTGTAGAAATAGATCTAAACATGCATACAGAGATTACATTGGTGTGGGTGGGGGTGGGGGGGGGGGGGGGGGGGGGTGGGGGCGCGGTGGGGAGGTATTCAAATAAGTGAAATCAAATAACTAGTTTATTTTGTTTTCAGTGAGGGATCAGAAGAATGGAAAAACCAAAGTATTTAATCCCTGGGAATGCTGCACAGATGTGTGGAACCTGTGGAGAGGAACTCCTGAGGAAAATAAAAGAATTGAAACCAACCAACTTCTGGCAGGTAGCAAAATGTATTTCCAGACTTGCTGGGCCAATGGTGAGTTTACACTTGCTGGCACCATATTATTTACAGATTTTTTTTAAAAAATCAACTTTTTCAGATTGTGACAAAGCTGCTCCTTTAACAAGGTTATACTGTGCTTTGTTTTTTTTTAAGAGAATGACACAGACTCTGAGAAATCTGAGGTGAAGGGTTTTATGGCCAAGTTGATAATAGCTAACAGATACTGCCTCAGACAGAAGGCTTTCAAGTTAAAAAAAAGCACTTGTACAATGAAAGGGGTGTGGCCAGTTCTCCCAGCTCAGTTATTCTCTGGTTTGGTTTGCCTTTGGCAGGTAGTTTGAAGAAAGATTACTGAACCCACAGAATCAGGTCTAGGCTAGTACTCCCTCTCTCTCTGACATCTCTCCTCTGGTGTTTGATTTTACCTTTTGTGCCAAGGGATGTTTATGGGGATTGTTGCAAGTATTTGGAACAACATCATTAATTTGGGATAGTCTGTTGGGTTTTCAGACAGGGGTAAGTTGTTCGGTATTCTATTTGCTGTTGTTTATGATTCATTCGGTAATCTTGTAAGTAAATACTGTCTTGTTTAAAAGTAAGTGGTTTGACCAACTGCATCACTCCTGGAATATCCACTATACACCTGCTTAAAACAACTAGCAAAGTTAGGGTCTGGGCTACTGTCTTAAAATGTTTTGAGGGGCCAGGCCTGGTCCATAACAAGATGTACTATTCCACATCTCTGTAGCAACGGATATTGAACCCAAACCTTCCTCACTCAGAGGTAGGGACACTGCCACTGCATCAGCAGACCTTTACCATCATTGTTATACACTGCACTCTCATAGAATTATAGGATCCTTACAGCATGGGATCAGGCCATCTAATCCACACTGACTCTCCACAGAGTATCCTGCCCAGATCCATATCCCTGCTTACATGGGCAGGTGATGGTGTAACGGTACTATCCCTGGACCAATAAATCCAGAGACCCAGGTAGTGATCTGCTGGATCAGGTTTCAATCCTATAGATGGTGGCATGTGAATTTTATTTTTACAAAAACGTCAGTGCTTAAGAGTCTGACGATGATCATGAAACCTTTTCTAACTTCATTCATAAAAATATCTCTATGTATACACACATATATATATATATATGTAGTCACTAAGGCAGTTTGGTTCTGTGCAATATGAAGAAAATAAACAAACATTGGAGTTTGACTCTATCCAACAAACAACCAAAGGCATCTCTTACTTGTGCAGGACTATATCTGCATATATCTGAGGTACCAGGAGGGTCTGATAACTGAACAGACCCCTGTTACCTTCAGTAGGAAGACCTCAGACAGTGGTCTTTCCCCACTGCACCTTGTCTACAGCTGCCCCAGGCTTTAGTATGTCCCTCAGCACGTGCTCCTGGACCTTGGAATGGGTCAGTCTGCAGCACTCGGTCAGCGTCAACTCCTTGCTCTGGAAGACCAACAAGTTTCGGGCAGACCAAAGAGCTTCTTTCACCGAGTTTTCCAATGGCTGGAAAAGCCCAATGTTGTTGAGGGGAAGAAGCTGCTATTCTGGCCTGGTTCTACATGTGAGCCCATCCCCAGAGCGATGTGGTTGACTCTGGGTAATAAACGCTGGCCTAGCCAATGACGTCCTTATCCCATGACTGATTCAAAAAGAAATATGTTCCTGTGACACCTTACAACTGCCAGCTCCTATGCATAAATGAATAAATAAAACTGTATTAACTTGGCATCTTGCCCCATTAATATGCAGCCTCCTGTCCAACCACCCACTACGAGCAAATTAGTCACTGAGAATTCTTGATGTGAAAGTTGGTGAAGAAACTGGGTGACTATCAGCTTGCCTCTGGCCTCAAAGAGCTCTCAATGTGGTCACCACATGACAGTGTCTAACCATCCACAGGCACCAGCTCCACCCAGCCTTGCCCACAGACATTGGCATCCTGATAATTGCCAACTCCTCTGGATCCTCACGGCACCACACCTGTCCACTTGTAGGAAGCTTAGGGATTACAGGTCTGCAACTTCCTCGTTAGTGTAGTGGTTAGTGTCACTTGGGTGACTGGAGTTCAATTCCCTGATGGGCAGTGTGTCATTCTGGGCAGGCAATGGCATACTGGCCTTGTGACCTAGGCTAACGTTCGGCAATGTGAGTGTGTATCCCACTGCAGTAGATGGTGAAATTTGAATTCAGGAAAAGAAACTATGTGTCATTGAGTGTATTTAAGACAGAGATGGATAGATTCTTGATTGGTAAGGGGTTCAAAGGTTACAGGGAGGAGACAGGAGAATACGGTTGAGAAACATATTAGCCATTATGGAATAGCAGAGTAGGGTTGATAGGCCGAACGATACTCCTATACCTTGAGGTATTACGCATTGCAGGGCACACCAGTTAAGAATTGCAAAGCTGCAGCAAGGACATGGCACACACAGACAGACACCCTCCTCTACCTTCCCCAGCCATACCCTACAATCAGGCAGCTGTCATTGAGTCATAGAGATGTGCAGCACAGAAACAGATCCTTTGGTCCAACTCATCCATGCCAATGAGAAATCTAATCTGACCTATTCCCATTTGCCCGCACGTGGCCCCTATTCCTCTAAACCCTTCCTATTCATATACCCATCCAGATGCCTTTTAAATGTTGTCATTGTACCAGCCTCCACTACTTGCTCTGGCAGCTCATTCCATACACACACCACCATGTGATTGAAAACATTCTTTAGGTTACTTTTAAATTTTTCCCTTCTCACCTTAAACGTTTGCCGTCTTGTTTTGGACTCGTCCACCCCAGGGAAAAGATCGTGTCTATTCACTCTATCCATGCCCCTCATGATTTTATGAACTTCTATAAGGTCACCCCTCAGCCTCCGATGCTCGGGGAAGACAGCCCCAGCCTGTTCAGTCTCTCCCTGTAGCTGGTTCTTGCTGGTTAGCAGCCCTCAGTCAAGGGGACACACATCTTACTGTACAACATGTCAATCTCACACTGCATCCTGGGAGCTGTGAGGCCTTTCAAGAAAAACAGGGGAACTAGACGTAGGCCTGACAGGGGCAGGTCATTCATGAGTCAAGAGTGTGGCGCTGGAAAAGCACAGCAGGTCAGGCAGCATCCGAGGAGCAGGAGAATCAACATTTCGGTCAGAAGACCATCATCAGGAGCCTTTGTCAGGAAAGAAACCCTCCAGGAAACTCAGTAAGAACTGAGCCAAAGAAAGTTAGATTCAGCCCAGTTTATGTTCACTTTATGTCTCCCAATATTTGAATCTTCAAACACAGTGAATTTTTTACCTGGATCACCTTTTTAACTTTTTCTGCACAATCTTGAAAACTTCAATGAAATTGTTTGAAAACCACATTATCCTTTAGGGTTGAGAAAAAAGACAATTGCTTTCAGTATGAGGTAGTATCAGTGTAATTTGATTGATTATTTTAATAATTAAGGGTTTGATCAAAATTAACTGACCGGTGCATGTTATTTCTCATTCGTTTTCCTTTTGCAGGTTTTGTCACAGATGGTGACAGTTCTCATAAATATCGTCAACTCTATGTTCTGTGGACATTTGGGAAAAATTGCATTGGGCGCTGTCAGTCTTGCCATAGCGGTAAGTTTTGTGTTGAGAATGTGCACATTTATTGATCCTAATATCTCCTGTATAAAATAGTGATGAAATTGCATTGCTTCCTATCAGTGCCAAGCTCAGTGCCGTTACCAGCTGATGAACTGCTTCTTGTGAAAAAGTCTGGTCTCTACCTGCTGCTCTCAATGGAAGGGCAACTGGAGCCCAGCAGCTGCTTCAGTGCCCCCCCCCAGGCTAAAGACCAGGAACATCAGCTCGGCATTCCAGCTCATCACCATTCTCCATGAGCCATTCTGGAAGTCCCATGGGTGTGGGGGACATTGGGTGAGGGTGAGATTGGGCTCCGTCTTAATGCCCTCCATGGGAGATCACCCTCTGGCAGTCACTTGGCCGACACAGGAGGATGGGTCACTTGTAAATTGTGCAGATTATCAGGGTCTGCTGAGCACCGTGGAGTTATATCAACATTACATTTGCCTGAAAACATTCTTTCGGTTACTTTTAAATCTTTCCCCTCTCACCTTAAACGTTTGCTGTCTTGTTTTGGACTCGCCCACCCCAGGGAAAAGATCTTGCCTATTCACTCTACCCAGGTCCCTCATGATTTTATAAACTTCTATAAGGTCACCCCTCAGCCTTCGATGCACGGGGAAAACAGCCCCAGCCTGTTCAGTCTCTCCCTGTAGCTGGTTCTTGCTGGTCAACAGCCCTCAGTCAAGGGGACACACATCTTACTGTACAACATGTCAATCTCACGCTGCATCCTGGGAGCTGTGAGGCCTTTCAAGAACAACAGTGGAACTAGACGTAGGCCTGACAGGGGCAGGTCAAGGGTGTGGCGCTGGAAAAGCACAGCAGGTCAGGCAGCATCCGAGGAGCCGGAGAATCAACATTTCGGTCAGAAGACCTTCATCAGGAGCCTTTGTCAGGAAAGAAACCCTCCAGGAAACTCAGTAAGAACTGAGCCAAAGAAAGTTAGATTCAGCCCAGTTCACTTTATGTCTCCCAATATTTGAATCTTCAAACACAGTGAATTGTTTATCTGGATCACCTTTTTAACTTTTTCTGCACAATCTTGAAAACTTCAATGAAATCGTTTGAAAACCACATTATCCTTTAGGGTTGAGAAAAAAAGGCAATTGCTTTCAGTAAGAGGTAGTATCAGTGTAATTTGATTGATTATTTTAATAATTAAAATTAACTGACCGGTGCATGTTATTTCTCATTCGTTTTCCTTTTGCAGGTTTTGTCACAGATGGTGACAGTTCTCATAAATATTGTCAGCTCTGTGTTCTGTGGACATTTGGGAAAAATTGCATTGGGCGCTGTCAGTCATGCCATAGCGGTAAGTTTTGTGTTGAGAATGTGCACATTTATTGATCCTAATATCTCCTGTATAAAATAGCAATTAAATTGCATTGCTTCCTATCAGTGCCAAGCTCAGTGCCGTTATCAGCTGATGAGCTGCTCCTTGTGCAGACGTCTGGTCTCTACCTGCTGCTCTCAATGGAAGGGCAACTGGAGCCCAGCAGCTGCTTCAGTGGCCCCCCAGGCTAAAAACCAGGAACATCCAGCTCATCACCATTCTCCATGAGCCATTCTGGAAGTCCCATGGGTGTGAGGGACATTGGGTGAGGGCGAGATTGGGCTCCGTCTTAATGCCCTACATGGGGAGATCACCCTCTGGCAGTCACTTGGCCGACACGGGAGTCACTGGTCACTTGTATCAGGCACTCAGCGGCTGGGGAGGGTCTTGGAATGTTACCAACAATAACACCAGCTTTCATTATAGAGCAGCTTTAACACACCGACACATCCCAAGGAACCTTACCGGGTCATTAACAGACACAAACAAGATGGCACCAAGGCAAAGAAGGAAGCTGTTGGATAGGTTCCCAAACATTTGGTCATTGAAGTAGTTTTGCAGAAGTGATCCCAAAGGAAGAGAGATTTAGGGTTCAAATTCCTGAGGGTTAGAGTTAGAGTTAGGGTTAGGGTTAGGGTTAGGGTTAGGGTTAGGGTTAGGGTTAGAGTTAGAGTTAGAGTTAGGGTTAGGGTCAGTGTTAGCATTAGGGTTAGAGTTCGGGTTAGGGTTAGGATTGGGTTAGGGTTTGGGTTAGCGTTAGGGTTAGGGTTCGGATTAGGATTACGGTTAGGATTAGGATTAAAGTTAGGATTAGGATTAAAGTTAGGGTTAGGGTTAGCTTTAGCGTTAAGGTTAGGGTTAGGGTTAATGTTAGCATTTGGGTTAAGATTAGGGTTAGGGTTAGGGTGGAGACAGGGCTGTCATTGGTGGGTTAATTAAGTGGGATTCACAGCACCAACCAGAATTGGAGGAACTCAGGCTGTGCGGAATGATGGAATTCATTCCAGAGGAAGGGAACTTCAGGTTGATGGTGGCATTTAAAAATAAAGATAAGCATCAAAGATGATTCTCAATAGGAGTGAGAGTAACAGGATAGCTTTTCTGGTGGAGTTTAACTTTCCAAATAATGACTGGGAATACTATGGTCCTGGTACTTTACTTGAGTCAGATTCTGTCCATTGTGTGCAGGAGGGTTTCCTGACACAGTATGTAGACCAGCCAACAAAGGGCGAGGCCACTCTGGATTTGGTACTGGGTAATGAACTCAGCCAGGTGTTAGCTTTGGAGGTAGATGAGCACTTTGGTGATAGTGACCACGATTCGGTTATGTTTAGATTAGATTCCCTACCGTATGGAGACAGGTCTTTCTGTCCAACAAGTCCACATTGACCCTCTGAAGAACAACCCATCCTGACCCATTCCCCTACTCTATACTTACCCCTGACTAATGCACCTAACACTATGGGCAATTGAGCATGGCCAATTCACCTAACTTGCACATCTTTGGAATGTGGGAGGAAACCGGAGCACCCGGAGGAAACCCACACAGATACTGGGAGGATGTGCAAACTCCACACAGACAGTCACCCGAGGCTGTGATCGAACCTGGGTCCCTGGTGCTGTGAGGCAGCAGTGCTAACCACTGAGCCACCGTGCCACCCCATAAACTTTGTGATGGAAAGGGATAGGTCTATCCTGCAGGGCGAGAGTTATAGCTGGGAGAAAGGCAATTATGATGTGATTATGCAAAATTTAGAATGCATAGAATGGGGAAGGAAACTGCAGAGGATGAGCAAATTTGAAATATGGAGCTTATTCAAGGACCAGATACTGTGTGCCCTTGGGAAGTATGTACCCCTCAGGCAGGTAGGAAGTTGTCGTGCACAGGAGCCGTGATTTATGAAGAAAGTTGAATCTCTCCTCAAGAGGAAGAAGAAAGCTTATGTTAGGATGATTTGGAGATGCCGGTGTTGGACTGGGGTGTACAAAGTTAAAAATCACACAACCCCAGGTTATAGTCCACCAGGTTTAATTGGAAGCTAGTGTGCTTCCAATTAAACCTGTTGGACTATAACCTGGTATTGTGTGATTTTTAACTATGTTAGGATGAGATGTGATAGCTCAGCTAGGGTGTTTGAGAGTTACAGGTTAGCCAGGAAGGACCAAAAGAGGGAGCTAAGAAGAGCCAGGAGGGGACATGAGAAGCCATTGCCAGTTGGAATCAAGGAAAACCCTAAGGCATTCTATAGCTGTATCAGGAATAAAAGAATGACTAGAGTAAGATTAGGGCTGATCAAGCATAGTAGTGGGAAGTTGTCTGTGGAGTCAGAGGAGATGGGGGAAGTGGTAAATGAATACTTTTTGTCAGTATTCACACGAGAAAAAGACAATGTTGTCGAGGAGAATATTGAGATACTGGTTACGAGACTAGATGGGGTTAAGGTTCACAAGGAGGAGGCGTTAGCAATTCTAGAAAATTTTAAAATAGATAAGTTCCCTGGGCCGGATGGGATTAATCCTAGGATTCTCTGGGAAGCCAGGGAGGTGATTGCTGAGCCTTTGGCTTTGATCTTCATGTCAGCTTTCTCAACGTGAATAGTGCCAGAAGACTAGAGGATAACAAATGTTGTTCCCTTGTTCAAGAAGGGGAGTAGAGATAACCCTGGTAATGATAGAACAGCGAGTCTTACTTTAGTTGTGGTAAAGTGTTGGAAAAGGTTATAAGAGATAGGATTTATAATCATCTGGAAAGGAATAGTTTATTAGGGATAGTCAACACAAACTTTATTGAGTTCTTTGAGAAGGTGACCAAACAGATGGATGAGGGTAAAGCGGTTGATGTGGTGTATATGGATTTCAGTAAGGTATTTGATAAGGTTCCCCATGGTAGGCTATTGCACAAAATATGGAGGCATGGGATTGTGGGTAATTTAGTGGTTTGGATCAGAAGTAGGCTAATTGAAAGGAGACAGAGGGTGGTGGTTGATGGGAAATGTTAATCCTAGAGTTCAGTTACTAGTATGGCAAGGATCTGTTTTGGATCCACTGTTGTTTGTCATTTATATAAATGACCTGGACGAGGGCATAGAGGGATGTGTTAGTAATGACACTAAGGTCAGTAGAATTGTGGATAGTGACGAAGGATGTTGTAGGTTACAGAGGGACATAGATAAGCTGCAGAGCTGGGCTGAGAGATGGCAAATGGAGTTTAATGTGGAAAAGTGAGGTGATTCACTTTGGAAGGAGTAACAGGAATACAGAGTACTGGGCTAATGTTAAGACTCTTGGTAGTGTAGATGAGTAGAGAGATCTTGGTGTCCAGATACATAGTTCCTTGAAATTTACCACCCAGGTTGATAGGGTTGTTAAGAAGGCATACAGTGTGTTAGCTTTTACTGGTAGAGAGATTGAGTTTTAGAACCATGAGATCATTCTGCAGCTGTATAAAACTCTGGTGCGGCCACATTCGGAGTATTGTGTACAGTTCTGGTCACCGCATTATAGGAAGGATGTGGAAGCTTTGGAAAGGATTCAGTGGAGATTAACTAGGATGTTGCCTGGTATGGAGGGAAGGTCTTATGAGGAAAGGCTAAGGGATTTGAGGCTGTTTTCATTCGAAAGAAGAAGGTTGAGAGGCAACTTAATTGAGACATCTAAAATATTCAGCGGGTTAGATAGGGTGGACAGGGAGAGCCTTTTTCCTCGGATGACAATGGCTAGCACAAGGGAACATTGCTTTAAATTGAGGGGTGATAGATATAGGTCAGACGTTAGAGGTAGTTTCTTTACTCCGAGAGTAGTAGGAGTGTGAAACGCACTGCTTTCAACCGTAGTAGACTCGCCAACTTTAAGGACATTTAAATGGTCCTTGGATAGACATATTGACGAGAATGGAATTGTGTAGGTTAGCTGGGCTTCAGATTGGTTCCACAGGTCGGCGCAACATCGAGGGCTGAAGGGCCTGTACTGTGCTGGAATGTTCTATGTTCGATATTCTAATTCTAAATTGAAGGCCTGGGTGGGTTAGAATCCAATGTAGTTCAATGAACATACAGATCAAGGACGAAGAGGACTTGGTATGAGTCAGGATACAGAGAACAGAGAGCTTTGTACTAAAATAGAAAGTGCTGGAGAAACTCAGCAGGTCTGGCAGCATCTGGTAGAGAGATAGAGCTAATGTTTCAAGTTCTGTCTGAATTCATTCCTAAAATCTGAATGGAAGAGAAAACCGTTTCTTGTTAGAGTGTTAAATGGAATGAAGAATGAAATGTGACTGGGGACTGGGACAGCTTTGAGATACTGTGTGGCAGTTCCGATGGTGAGGAAAATTGGGAGTGTGCAAATGGTGGTGCATGGCACTGAGTGTGGATCACAGGATGCGGTGGGAGCAGTTGTCTGAGGATTGTTGGAAGAATAGAAGATACCTGTAATCCTGGGTGAGTTCGATAGATAAAGGATGGGACTTCATTTGGGAATTGTGCAGGATAAGGCTGTTAGAATACAATTAGGGTTAGGGTTAGTGTTAAGGTTAGAGTTAGGGTTAGGGTTAGGGCAAGGGTTAGGGTTAGACTTAGGGTGAAGTCAGGGCTGTCAATGGTCATCTAATTGAAGTGGAATTTAAAGTACCGACCAGCATTGGAAGAACTCAGGCTGTGGGGGGAGGTGGGACCCATTGCAGAGGAAGGAAACTTCAGGTTGCTGGTGGCTTTTGTAAATAAAGATAACAAGTCTAAAGTTAAGGCTTGGATTGGTGAGGGTCTAAAAAAGTTGAATGAGCATACACGGACGAAGAGGACTTGGTGTGAGTCAGGATACAGAGAACAGAGAGTTTTGTATTTAAACAGAAAGTGCTGGAGAAACTCAGTAGGTTTGGCAGCATCTGGAGAGAGATAGAGCTAATGTTTCAAGTTCTGTCTGAATTGATTCCTTAAAATCTGAATGGAAGAGAAAACCGTTTCTTGTTAGAGTGTCAAATGGAATGAGGAATAAAATGTGACTGGGGACTGGGACAGCTTTGAGATACTGTGTGGCAGTTCCGATGGTGAGGGAAATTGGGAGTGTGCAAGTGGTGGTGCATGGCACTGAGTGTGGATCACAGGGTGCAGTGGGAGCAGTTGTCTGAGGATTGTTGGAAGAATAGAAGATACCTGTAATCCTGGGTGAGTTCGATAGATAAAGGATGGGACTTCATTTGGGAATTGTGCAGGATAAGGCTGAGCCAGGGACAGTCAATGAGGAATCAGACAAGGCTGTGAATGTTTGAGCAAACATTTTATCCAAGATTAGGAAGATGATAGAGAGCAATGAAGGTGAACAAATGAAATAATTAAAATGAAAAAAATCCCATCAAAGAACAAAACTTCAAAAAGGTGCACATTTGGAAGAGACGTGGCTGCAAACCCTGAAGGAAAAGCCAAATACTGCAGGTGCCAGGGTTCAGAGATAAAAGCAGAGAGTGCTGGAGAAACTCAGCAGCTTTGGGGGTATTCATGGAGACAGTGACAGAGCTAACACTTGGTGCGCGAAACGGCTTTCCTTCAGAACTGATTTTCCGATGTCACCCAGTTTATGGAGCTGGAAAGATTGTAGTACGGCCAGGAGACGGTTGGACCCAGTAAAATCCAAAATGTCTGATGGTCACTGATTAAAAGATAGGGAAAAGAATGAAGAGTGAAAACATAAAAGATAATTCTCAATTGTTTTATTTATTTACAAAAGAATCTATCTTTCAGTTAGTTTTAGCCTACTGGTGACACATTGCTAAAGGTCCCTTTCTATTTGTTTGGTACAGATCACAACTATATCGGGTTTCTCTATAGCTGTCGGGTTGTCTACAGCGTGTGACACTCATATCTCAGGGAGGGTCAGCTAACTGCAGGCAGCAATGTCCTCATCATGGAGTCAATAATACTTTGTCATTAACAGAGAAGAATACATCTCCCCATGACTGGCCTTGGGAAGGGTGCAGATTTCAGCCCATGAACTGGGGAAGTATTCAATATAATTCCTAGTCAGTCTTGATGATGTGATCTCAGCCAGGTCTGAGGCTGTAGTGATTTGCCGAAGGAGAAGGTAATGATCCTGAAACTGATTCTGCAAAACAAGAGGTTGGAAGCAAAGTTCATGTTGGGAGGTTGTGTGAAACAGCCAATTACATACCAGTGAACCATCCTACCCTCTAATGGCCCTGCAGAATATTCAGACTGGCCCCAATGAAGCTCAGTTTGCGATATGACACTTAAACATGAGCTGCACCTTTACTGAGCGTGTTCTGATCTCGGTCAAGTCCAGGAACTGTTTCTTTTAATGAAAGAATAACAGACTCTGAGTTATTTACTGAAAGAATGAAGCCATGAAGGTCAACGATTCAAACAAACAAAAGTACTTTTACCAGAGTCGAACAAAGTAAACACGAAATGCTATCTTGGCTATGGATTGGGTTCACATCCTGCCAGCTCCAGGGGGTGGAACAGGTTAATTCGAAAATCTTTATATACTTTCAGACCTTGGATCAGCAATGGTTAAGCATATATTTACAGGTAAGTTGATAAATTATCGATGAAATGGCAGATACAATTGAAGCTCATCTCACAAATTGTCTCTGTAATGTACTCAGTATATATGTCCATCAAGCTCAGGCATTTTCAAAACCCTGTCTTCCTCATGAAGAATCCCTTCTTCTGGCATTGAGTCTGATCCCGAGCAAACAGTAATGAACAGCAAACCCGAGCAGCTCAGGTATGATCTTCACCAGTAACTCAACTTGTCCACAGTATATCCCTTGGACTCTCTTAAAACAAAGATAGATCACCTACTGTGTGGAAGCAGTCCATTCAGCCAACAAAAACCCTCCAAAGAGCATCCCCCATCCCTATAATCCTATATACCCATGGCTAACCCATCCAGGCTGCACACAACGGGGAATTTAGCACAGCCAATCTACCTAACTAACCTGTGTATCTTTGGATTTGTGCGAGGGAATGTACACAGACACAGGGAGAATTTACAAACTCTGTAGCGACAGCCACCAGAGAGTAGAATTGAACCAGGCTGTCTGGGGCTAAGAGGCAGCAGTGCCAACCACTGAGCCACCTGGTGAAAGCTTGTGATAGCAGCCAGTTTGAAGGGGTACACTGTAGAACGTCATGGCTCTCAGATTCAAAGACTCCCATGAGGCCATGCTGCTCTTGATTTTTTTCTTTTTTTAACACCCAATTGGCCATGACAACAGTCCTTTTTTTTCTTATTTATTCCCCAGCACCCATGTTGTGTGTGTGCAGGTGTGAGTCATAGAAATGTACAGCACGGAAACATACCCTTCGGTCCAACCTGTCCATGCCGACCAGATACCCCAACCCAATCTAGTCCCACCTGCCGAAGGTTGGTTTAGCATTGGGTGAAGCAGCCATTCCACAAAATCATGTGACTTGAGCTAAACAATGAGACAAGTCACCTGCTGAATTCGTTGCTGAACTCATTACTAAAGTGAGCTCTTAGGATTTGCAGAAAGAGAGGCCAGAAGATACAAGCAGGTTCAGCTCAGGAGGAAAAAACCTGGACCAGCAGAAACACAGTTTGACATTTTGTAGAGCTGGGAAAGAAGACTTACAATGTTTTAGTAGTTCAAGAGATTAGGGCTGGAATTACCCCCATCTTACAAAAGAGTGAAGGAATGGGTGAGATTCTGAATGATTACTTTGCATCAGTGTTCACGGAGGAGAGGGACATGAATCTTGAGATTAGAGATAGAAGCTTGATTAGTCTGGATCACATTGGCATAAGTAGGGAAGATGTATGGGTAGGCTAGAGGTTATTAAGGTGATCAAATCCCCAAGACCAGATGGGATCTATCCCAGGTTGCTGAGGGAGGCGAGAGAGGAAATAGCTGGGGTCCTGACACATATCTTTATGGCATCCTTAAATACAGGTGAGGTGCCAGAGGACTGGAAGGTTGTTCATGTTGTCTCCCTGTATAAGAAGGGTAGTAGGGATATTCTGGGTAACTACAGACCAGTAAGCCTGATGTCGGTGGTGGGGAAGTTGCTGGAGAGGGTACTGAGGGATAGGGTCTATTTATATTTAGAAAAGAATGGGCTTATCAGTGATAGGCAACATGGTTTTGTGCAGGGAAGATCATGCCGTACCAAGGGTAACCCAGTGAAAGACACAAGGTGCATGAATCTTTATTCAGTTTCCACTACCAGGAAGAAAAGAAACACCCGAGTGGCCAGTGGCAAGCACTGCCCTTGACATCAAAGGGCAATGCTGTGTGATCAAACAGTGAAGGGGAGGGCAGGGGTTAAATCAAAATAGAGTTGAAGGGGGAAATAATGCACTCCACTCCCTGTGGTGCTCAGGCTGCTCTTGAATGTGATACAGCCATCAATAATGTGATTAAGGTCTATAATACATTATTATTTGTGAACGTTGGTAATAAAGTAAGGTCAATGGGATTTTTGGTTTTTCATTCTGTGTAAAAGGTGACTTTATTTTACGAGTCAGGAAGGTTGGTTTAGCATTGGGTGAAGCAGCCATTCCACAAAATCATATGACTTGAGCTAAACAATGAGACAAGTCACCTGCTGAATTCATTGCTGAACTCATTACTAAAGTGAGCTCTTAGGATTTGCAGAAAGAGGGGCCAGAAGACACAAGCAGGTTCAGCTCAGGAGGAACAAACCTGGACCAGCAGAAACACAGTTTGACTTTTTGTAGAGCGGGGAAAGAAGACTTACAATCTTTTAGCAGTTCAAGAGAGTAGGGCTGGAATTACCCCCATCTTACAATGTTTTAGCAATTGAAGAGAATAGGGCTGGAAAAACTCCTATCATTTCTTAGAAATCAGTGATGAAAAGCCAGTGAATTAACCCAGGAGTTGTAACCCGGGCAGAGAGCGTAATGGGGAGAATCCCATCTGATGAATGTATAGATAGATGCTGAAAGGAAATATTTCTGACTGGATGAGTTAAGAAATTAAGGAACGAATACAGAAGTGATACTTCCCTAGGGATTGAGTGTCTGTGAAGAAAATGTGTTGAATTTTCATTTTTTTTCTGGTTTATCCAATCTTTCCAAATGCATAGATATACCCTTTCTTTTATAAAATAAACTTGTGTTATTTTGTTAAGAGTACACTCACAGCCTCATGTGAACATGTGCAATGGCTGATCATCATGGTTACCAATTTGCACGAATAAAACTTAAATCCATCGAGCCTAATTTCACTCTGGGACCTGATTGTTACAGTGTTGGTCAGATGGGATCTTCACAATACCAAGTCTTTGTCCTGATTTCCAGACGTACGGCAGTAAGAATCTGAAGCGAATTGGAATGATTCTCCAAAGAGGGATTCTCATTCTCCTGATCGCCTGCTTCCCCTGCTGGGCTCTCTTCATCAACACCGAGCACATCCTGTTGGCTTTGAAACAGTCTCCTGCGGTAGCCAAGTGAGAATTATATGTTTTTTTCTATTACAAAAGCGAAAGAAAAAAATGGAATTTGAATAAAAGACAGAAGACCAGCCAATGAGTTAATGGCTGAGTGTGTGTGAGTGACTGAACACAAGACTGAGGAACTGAGACTGAACTATCCCGAGATTGAAGCTCACATCTTTGATACAAATTTGGTCTCAATGTCAGAATTGCTGCTTGTTTGATTCTTTAGAAAATAAATTGATTCAAGCATTCAATTTTTCAATGTATAATTTCAGTTACATCACACTGCAAATTTTTGCTATAAATTCTGTGTGTTAGGATTGAGCCCTCCACTACCACCTGATGAAGGAGCGACGCTCCAAAAGCTAGTGTGCTTCCAATTAAACCTGTTGGACTATAACCTGGTGTTGTGTGATCTTTAACTTTGTACACCCCAGTCCAACACCGGCATCTCCAAATCATTCCTCACTCAAGTGCCTCACATGTGTGAGACCTTCCATCTTGGGAAACTGGTTGTCACACGTTTCTCACACAACATTACTGAGGATGATAACAGTATTTCACCGTACCTCCTCCAGTCCTGCCCAATCTTCAGCCATCCTAGTTGATTCAGTGACAGTAAAACTTGTTCATTTAATTAATGAGATGTTTAGGGAACCCTTTAAAACTCACAGGAGAGAATCGTATTTATATTGCACCTTTCAATACCTCATGATTTCTAAAGCACTCCTCACTGAAGCATTTTAGAACTACAGTCATTGTTGTAAGATAGGAAGCTCTGCAGTGAATGTGCACACAGCAAGCTCCCACAAAACAGCAAAGCAATAAATCACCAGGTAATTGGCTTTTTCGATATTGGTTCACCAAGAAACATTGGCCTGGAAGGAAGAAAAGTCAATTGATCTTCAAATTAGTGCCTTTGGAGCTCTTCTGTGCATCTGACAGGGCAGAGAGTGTGCAGATTAAGGCAGAAACATAGGAACGGCAGGATGCCATTCAGCCCTTTGAGCGTGCTCTGCCAATCATTGTGATCGTGGCTGATTATCCAACTCAATCGCCTGTTCCTGCTAATCCCCCAGATTCTTTGATCCCTACGTGTGGGACCCAACCCCTTCATTCTCTGGATGAAGATATTTCTCCTCATCTGAGTTCTAAATAATTCATCCCATATCCTTAGGCTGTAAAACCATAAGACCATAAGACATAGGAGCAGAAGTTAGGCCATTCAGCCCATTGAGTCTGCCCCACCATTCAATCATGGCTGATAGGTTTCTCAACCCTAATCTCCTGTTTTCTCCCCAAAAGCCTTGATCCCCTTGATGCGCAAGAACCTATCAATCTCAGTCTTAAATGACCTGGCTTCGACAGCCTTCGGTGGCAGTGAATTCCAGAGATTCACCGCTGTATGACCCTGGTTCTGGACTTCCTGGTCATTGTGAACATCCTTCCCGCATCGTCCCTGTCCACTCCTGATTGGATTTTACAGACCTCCATGTGATTCTCCCCTCATTCTTCTAAACTCCAGCGAATATCATCCTAACCGATTCAACCTCTCCTCATATGTCAGTCCCATCATCCTTGGAATTAATCTTGTAAATCCGCATTGCACTGCCTCTGGAGCAAGAACATCCCTTCTCAGGATGGATGGCGTTGCTGCTCACAGCTTCAGGATCCTGGATTCGATCCAAGCCTTGGGTGACTGATTGTCTGGAGTTTGCATATTCTCCCTGTGTCTGCATGGTTTTCTACCCACTATCCAAAGGTGTGCAGGTTAGGTGGATTGGCCATTGTATCCTGGGATGTCTAGGTTAGGTAGAACTAGCCTATGAGTATAGACCTTGGATATTTCAAGTTCAAGGTAGCTTGGCTCATACAGAACCTGTGTGAAAAGCCAGTAGTCGTGTTGAACATAATCCACGTGCACTGCTGAGTAGGTAGTAGGTGGTTACCACTGCCCTCTCAAGCATGATTAGAATGGGATGATAAATTAAGAAAGATCCAATAGCATTGCCATCCCATTACACAATCCTTAAAAATCCGAATCACAAGTCTGATTGAAATGTAGCTTTATTTTCTGTTTCAATAATGATTGCTGTATTAACTTCCGCTGATTATTTTCCAGGCAGCAGGTCTTTATGAATTGGAGAGCAAATACCGACAGAACCAGGTTAAGTCACTGCATGTGAGATTCATTCATAATTACAGCATGATATCATTGGGAGTTATCAGTTTCACATTCCTTACACTGACAGTCAATTGGAAACAGAGAGAAGATTCATAATATTTCAGGAACTAATTTGGAAGGGTTGTCATGAATACAAAGTATTAACACCACAGAAACAGGCCATTCTGCCCAATAGATCCATACTGGTGCTTGTGCTCCTTCTCCCATTGTTTTCCATCTTACTGATCAACATATCATTTAATTCCTTTCTCCTGTGTGTGTCATCTCTAGCTTCACCTTAACTATGTCAATGCAGTTCACCTCAACTCTTTGCATCTAATTAAAAGTAATTTGTTTCTTAATTTGAAGGAACTGTTGTGGACCAGGCCAGAACACCTCTAAACATTTCAAGAAAAGTAGCCCAGACCCTAACTTTGCTAGTTGTTTTAAGCAGGGTCCATGCTGTATATCTCTATGACTCTATGACTATGAATCTAGAGTGGATATTCCAGGAGGGATGCAGCTGGTCAAGCCACTTAGTTTTAAACAAGACAGAATTTATTTGCAAGATTACCAAATGAAGCAAAAACAAAAGAGAACAGATTTTAGAATAACTTATCCTATCCAAAAACCCAACAGATTATCCTAACTTTCCAAATTCCTGCAACAATCCCCATAAATACCCCTTGGCACAAAGGGTAAAATCAAACATCGGGTCTTATAGAAGAGAGAAAGAGAGAGAGAGATGGCAGCATGGAACACCTTCTTCCATGGAGCTGTTTCTTGGATCAGCAGCCTCAAACCTCCTGCTTTCAAGGAACAGCCAGAGTGCTAAAAACCAAACTCAACCAGAGAAAAGCTGAGCTGGGAGAAGTGGTCACTCCCCTTTCACTGTACACGTGTTTTTTTCTTAAACTAAAAAGCTTTTTGCCTGAGGCAATATCTGTTAGCTATAATCAAAGTGGCACTAAAACCCGTCAAAGCCAGACCTCTCGGCAACTCGGCATTTATGACCCCACTGAAAATAAAACAAGGGTAACATAACCTTGTTAAAGGAGCAACTCCATCACAGAACCAAACCACAATAATTTCCATCTCAATAAAACAAATGACAGCTGATGCTGAAAATCTAAAACAAGGACAGGAATTGTTGTACAAATGCAGCAGATCTGGCAGCATCCATGGAGAGAAAACATAATTAAAAGAGTGACCCCTCTTCAGAACGTTCCTGTCCAAAGATGCTTTCAGCCCTGCTGAGATTCTCCAATAATTTCTGTTTCTGTTTCATTTCCCTCTTCACCATCTCTCAGGTGATTTTATTTAGTTGTTGAAGTCATGGATGTTGGTGAGGAGATGATCTGCTGAAAATATGTTGGGTGAGAAATTGGAATGCATCTTGTCAACGTTGGACACTTCAATCATTGAGTCATAGAGTCATATAGTACAGAAACAGATCCTTCAGTCCAAACAGTACATGTTGACCATTATTCCAAACGAAACTGCTTTTACCTTCCTGTGCTTGGCACATATCCCTCCAAATGTTTCCTATTCATGTTCTTACCCAAATATCTTTTAAATGTTGTAACTGGACCGGCATCCACCACTTGCTCTGCAAGTTCAATTCACACACAAAACACTCTCTGTGTAAAAAAGTTATCCCTGTTTTCTTTATTAAATCTTTATCTTAACCCTTTAAAAACATGTCACCTAATCTTGCAATCTCCTACAAGAGAGAAAAGACACCTGCCATTCACCTTATCTATGCCCTTCATATACAAGGTCACCCTCAACTTTCTACACTCCACTGAAAGAGGTCCAAAAGCCTCCATTCCAGACAAGATCCTGGTAAATCTTTTCTGGATCCTCTCCAGCTTGACAATATCCTTCCTATAACAGGGTCACCAGAACGGCACACAGTACTCCAAAACAGGTCTCACCAACGTCCTGTACAACCATAACATGATGTTCCAGCTCCTATACTCAAAGGGCTGAGCAATGAAGGCAAGTGTGTTAATCACCTCCTTAACCACCCTGTCTCCATGTGATGCAAACTACGAAGAATTATGTGCTTGAACCCCTAGATGTCGCTGTTCTGCAAGACTACCCAAGGAGGAGAAAGTGAGGACTGCAGATGCTGGAGATCAGAGCTGGAAATGTGTTGCTGGAAAAGCGCAGCAGGTCAGGCAGCATCCAGGGAACACGAGAATCGACGTTTCGGGCATAAGCCCTTCTTCAGGAATGA
>NC_057737.1:8603059-8605096 GCF_004010195.1 Chiloscyllium plagiosum | reverse complement strand
CGCTGTACATGGAGATTGGTGTGGTGGTAGGTGAGGACCAGTGGGGTTTTGTCCTGGTGGCGGTTGGAGGGGCGGGGTTCAAGGGCGGAGGAGCGGGATGTGGAAGAGATGCGGTGGAGGGCATCGTCGACCATGTCGGGGGGGAAATTGCGGTCCTTGTAGAAGGAGGCCATCTGGGTTGTGCGTTTTTGGAACTGGTCCTCCTGGGAGCAGATGCGGCGGAGTCGAAGGAATTGGGAGAATGGGATGGCGTTTTTACAGGGGCAGGATGGGAGGAGGTGTAGTCCAGGTAGCTGTGGGAGTCGGTCGGTTTGTAGTAGATGTCCGTGTTGATTCAGTCGCCTGAGATAGAAATAGAAAGCTCGAGAAAGGGGATGGAGGAATCTGAGACTGTCCAGGTGAATTTGAGGTCGGGGTGGAAGGTGTTGGTGCAGTGGATGAACTGTTCAACCTCCTCGTGGGAGCACGAGGCGGCGCCGATACAGTCATCGATGTAGCGGAGGAAAAGGTGGGGGGTGGGGCCAGTGTAGTTGCGGAAGATGGATTGTTCCACATATACTACCCAAGACCATATATAAGTCACCCTTTATTTAAACATGGAGAGTCCTTAACACTGATCCAGCTGCCTCAGAGCTGGAACCTAGAGTGAGCAGGACCTCGGACGCACCTGTTTCTACCTGTCAGCCAGGGCTCCCTGATTGGACCAGGTTCATTGCCCCAATCAGGGTCCACTCCCTGCGGCGCCCACCTCTCCCTGAACAACTCCAGGGTGTTGGTCGACGCCGCGTGCCACGCACCTGTTTCTACCTGTCAGCCAGGGCTCCCTGATTGGACCAGGTTCATTGCCCCAATCAGGGAACTCCTATTCTATGAGGTCCACCTGGCTGACCTCATTACCATCACTACAATCCTCTACAGTGGCACCATGCCACACACCCTGTTGGTTTATTGACAGACAATGCCAGGAATGACTCTATTGCTTTGTTCCCACCTCAGGGGATCATCATGCCTCAGGTGTTTGTTGGTTTCATCACCAACATCTTCAATGCTGTCATCGATTACCTCTTCCTCCACGTGCTGACGCTGGGAGTGCTGTAAGTCGCAAGCAATTATTAAACTTTTTGAAAAACTTATTATTGATATTGCCATTGAACACGTTTCCAGAATTATTTTGTCAAACATTAAGATTGACAAGTCATCAGGCCTGGACCAGATTTGTCCTCGGCTGCTTTGGGAAATGAGAAATGCGAATACTTCGCCACTTGCAAAGATCTTTGCATTCTCGCTCTCCACTGGAGTCGTACCTGAGGACTGGAGAGAGGCAAATGTAATTCCTCTCTTCAAGAAAGGAAATAGGGAAATCCCCGGCAATTACAGACCAGGAAGTCTCACGTCTGTCGTCTGCAAGGTGTTAGAAAGGATTCTGAGGGATAGGATTTAAGGCCATCTGGAAGAGCATGGCTTGATTAAATGCAGTCAACACGGCTTTGTGAGGGGCAGATCATGCCTCACAAACCTTATCGAGTTCTTTGAGGATGTGACTAGAAAAGTTGATGAGGGTCGAGCTGTGGATGTGGTGTATATGGACTTTAGCAAGGCATTTGATAATTATCCCCATGGTAGGCTCATTCAGAAGGTCAGGAGGAATGGGATACAGGGGAACATAGCTGTCTGGATACAGAATTGGCTGGCCAACAGAAGACAGCGAGTGGTAGTAGAAGGAAAATATTCTGCCTGGAAGTCTGTGGAGAGTGGTGTTCCACAGGGCTCTGTCCTTGGGCCTCTACTGTTTGTAATTTTTATTGATGACTTGGATGAGGGGATTGAAGGATGGGTCAGCAAATTTGCAGATGACACAAAGGTTGGAGATGTTGTTGACAGTATAGAGGGCTGTTGTAGGCTACAGTGGGACATTGACAGGATGCAGAGATGGACTGAGAGGTGGCAGATGGAGTTCAACCTAGATAAATGCGAGGTGATGCATTTTGGAAGGTCGAATTTGAAAGCTGAGTACAGGATTAAGGATAAGATTCTTGG
>NC_057737.1:8598224-8602966 GCF_004010195.1 Chiloscyllium plagiosum | reverse complement strand
TGGGACTTTTTTCATTGGAGAAAAGGAGGAGGAGAGGGGACCTAATTGAGGTATACAAGATAATGAGAGGCATAGATAGAGTCGATAGCCAGAGACTATTTCCCAGGGCAGAAATGGCTAACACGAGGGGTCATAGTTTAAGCTGGTTGGAGGAAAGCATTGAGGGGATGTCAGAGGTGGGTTCTTTACACAGAGAGTTGTGAGAGCATGTAATGCGTTGCCAGCAGCAGTTGTGGAAGCAAGGTCATTGGGGACATTTGAGAGACTGCTGGACATGCAGATGGTCTCAGAATTTTGAGGGTGCATACATGAGGATCAATGGTCGGCACAACATCGTGGGCTGAAGGGCCTGTTCTGTGCTGTACTGTTCTATGTTCTATTTGAAACTGCCCTTGTATTTGCAAACTTGTTGTTTTCCAGGGGCTCGGCTGCTGCCAATGTTGCTTCTCAGTACTGTCAAGCTTTTCTCCTGCTTGGATACATTCGATGGAAAAGGTTGCATGTTCAAAGCTGGACAGGTAAGGTCACTTACACTTGGGTCATAACATCCCTCTGTGTGGAAGCAGGCCCGTCAGCCCATTGTGTCCACACCAACCCTTCGAAGGGCATCCCACCCCCAACCCTATCCTTGTAACCCTGCAATCCCCATGTTCAATCCACTTAACCTGCGCATCTTTGGACTGTAGGAGAAAACTGGGGCAACTCCACACTGTCATGGAGAGAAATGCAAACTCCACACAGCTAATCACCTGAGGCTGGATTCAAACCCAGGACCCTGGTACCATGAGGCAGCAGTGCTAACCACTGAGCCACCATGCAATCATGATGTGAAATGGACAATATCTAATTAGTGGCGAGGTATACAGCACAGTGGGGGAGGGGGGATGAGAGTAGGGAAGGGAAAAGGGTGAAATGTAAGGTGGCAAAAACACAGCGGTAAATCCACAGCCAATTTCAAAACTGACCTCGATGTCATGAATGATTCTCTCTTACTTTCTTTCCAGTGTGTTAGTAATCTCCTTGTTTCTTTTGTACAGTTGGTCCACTGACTGCCTACAGGAATGGGGCAACTTTTTACGTGTGGCAATTCCTAGCTTGTTTATGGTCTGTATCAAATGGTGGACATTTGAGATTGGAACTTTTCTTGTAGGTAAATAAACTAGCTCACATCTTATACAAACCCTCCATCAGGGTTAGTGACAGTGACAGGATGCATGTGCAGAGCAAATACAAACTTTCAAAGTTTATTAATGAGGGCATTGAGTATAAAGACAAGGAAGTTACGACCACTGGCTCAGTCTCATTTGGAGTACTACATCCGATTCCAAGTGCCATTCTTAAAGAAGGATGTGATACATTAGAGAGAGTGCAGAAAAATTTCAAAAGTGTTTCCAGCAACGAGAAGCATCGGTTTTGCAGGTAGATTGGAAGCTTGGTGATAAACAAAGTCACCATAGTCTCACTGTCTCATAAGACAGAGACAACTGGTGGTGAGCTTAACATAAGAGTCCATCCCCTGGGGAGAGGGCAAGTAGGCAGGCCAATCATTATAACTTCAGCTAGTGTAGGAATTCAACCCACACCATTAATGCTGTACTATATTGGAAACCAACCACCCAACCAACTGAGCTGATAGCACAGCAGGTCAGGCAGCATCTGAGAAGCAGGATAATTGACGTTTCAGGCAAATGCCCTTCATCAGGAATGAGGTTCATTCCTGATGAAGGGCATTTGCCTGAAATGTCGATTTTCCTGCTCCTTGGATGCTGCCTGACCTGCTATGCTTTTCCAGCACCACTCTAATCTTGATTCTGGTCTCCAACATCTGCAGTACCCACCTTCGGTACTGTGTTGCACAGCCCAACTGAGCTGGTAGACCAAGGTAGAAGAAATTCAGTAGATCTGGCAGCATCGTGTAGCAAGAAACAGAATTAATATCTTGGATCCAATAGTACTTTACTTCAGAATTTGGAGCTGTTTTCCTTAAAGAATACAAAGTTTAGGAAAGATTTGATGAAATATTCAAAAATCGAAATGGATTTGGGGACGGATCATACAGGGAAAAGCTGTGGAAGGGTTGAGAACCAGAAAAAGTAATGGAGACATGAGGAGAACCATTTTCACACAGCGAGTGGTGGGTATCCTGAATGCACTGTTTGGAAGTATGGTGGAGGCAGGGTCAATCGAGACTTTCAAAAGGGGAATTAGGCAATTTTCTGAGAAGGAAGAATGTGCAGGGCTACAGGGGGAAGGTTGGGTGTGTCACTTAATAAATTGGTCCAACAGAGCCAGCACAGACATCATGGGCTGAATGGCCTTACCTGTGCATTACAATTATGTCATTCTGAGATAAGTAAGTCCACTCTTTCTCCATTATGACAGTGATGCTTACAAAGGCTCACAATCATCAAAGAAAATTGGCTAGGATTGTAAAACAGTCAATTCCTGAAAGAAACGCTATCACCTTCCTGCAAATGAAGATCTCCAGCTCATCTTTAAGCATCTGGATTGTAAGCCTTTTCAAAAATAGTAACACTTGGAGTTTTTGTCTGAGTCTGAACAAGATACCATCATTCCCCAAAATAATTCAACAATTTATCCAGTTACTTGTTAGATTCATCATTTTCCTTGCTTATTTTGACTAGCAAATTAGAAGATACAGCAAGTTCTACTCTGGCTCCTAATGACCTGAGAGTACCTATCAGACTCATACAGAAAGATTTCTATCAATACAGCGCCTTCCCTAACCTCAGACATGGCAAAGTGCTGCACAGTCATTGAAGTACTTTTCACATTTTTACATCTCCACATTTCCTCATCTCTCTCAATCACTTTAACCTCCTCCAACCCCTTTGAGATTTCTGAGCGCTTCTGTATTTGGCCCCTTGTGTATCCCTGATATTGCTGTGTGATGATGACAATGCTTTCAGCAGGCTTAACCCCAAGATCTGGAATTCCTTCCTTAAATATTTGCGCTTCTCCCCATTTCCTTAAGATGTTCCTAAAACCTCAGACTTTGACCATTTTTTTTGGTTTCCTTCCTAATATCTCCTTCAGTGACTTGGTGTGAAAATGTCTTCATTAATGCACCCCTTGTAAATGGCCTTGGGATACTTCCCTTTTAAATATGTGATATAAGTGCAAGTTGTCATTTACGTGTAGTAACTGTTGAAACAGGAGAAATGCAGGAATAATTTCTTGCACAATTGGCTCATTTTGAAAAGATTACTTATATATGTAAAGGACCTTGAGTAAAATAAAGACAAGGAAGGCTCGAGACCTCCAGCTGAAACACTGCATATCAATGTGGTGGATGGTTGAGAGACTTGTATGGGTTTATTCATCATCAGGATGGGGAAGGAATTGGGCTTTCACATTTCTTGTGAGAAATTAATTTGTGCGGTTTTACATTTCCAATTCTATTTTCTTTACTGACTTTACATTAAATAAAGTTGAACAATGTTAGTGAGGTTTGGTTGGTGAGACCACTGTGAAGTCCCGCCTTCAATTCTGGTCTCCCTGCTATAGGAAAAATGTTGTGAAACTTGAAAGAGTTCAGAAAAGTGGGATTGGAGGGTTTGAGGATGAATAGACTGGGTTTTTTTTTCTTTAGAGAGGCACAGCCATGTGGTACTCTTGCGAGAGTATTCCTGCCAATCCAGAGACTGGTAATGGTCTGGGGACCTGGGTTTGAATCCTGCCATGGCAGATGCTGGAATTTGAATTGAATATAAGATATCTGGAATTTATTGAATCTCTACAGTGTAGAAGCAGGCCTTTGTCCCAACTGACCCTTTGAATGGTGATCCTCTCCCCTGCCCTATTACTCTACATTTACCTCTGACTAATGCACTTAACCAACACATTCCTGGACCACTATGGGCAATTTAGCACAGTCAATTCACCTAACCTACACATCTTTAACTGTGGGAGGAAACCCATGCGGGCGTGGGGACAACGTGCAAACTCCACACAGACAGTTGCCCGAGGGTGGAATGGAACCCAGGTCCCTGGCACTGTGAGGAAGCAGTGCTAACCACTGAGCCACCATGCCACCAATTAAAAGTCTAACAATAACCTGGAAGGTTTGTTTTCTGATGTTTCATCACCATACTAGGTAACATCAACAGTGAGCCTCTAGTGAAGCACTGGTGTTCATGACCCACTTTCAATTGGTGTGTTTAGCTTGGGGTGGTGACGTCATTTCCTGTGGTGATGTAATTTTGTGTTCTTTTTCTCAAAGGGAGTACCCTCTGAGAAAAAGAACAGGAAATGACATCACCACAGGAAATCACATTACCACAGGAAATGATGTCACCAACCCAAGGAAACCTAAACACATATATAGAAAGTAGGTCACTAACACCAGTGCTTCACCAGAGGCTCACTGATGATGTTACCTAGTAGGGTGATGAAATGTCTGAAAATGAACCTTCCAGCTCAGTGAGCAAATTTACATCCAGAAACTCAACCTGGAACACGCTAACCAAAATCTGTTATCAATTGTTGTAAAAACCCATCTGAGTCACTAATGCCTTTTAGGGAAGGAAACTGCCATCCTTACCTGATCTGGCCTACATGTGACTCCAGACCCACAGCAATGTGGTTGACCCTTAACTGCCCTCTGGACAATTGGTGATGGGCAATAAATGCTGGCCCAGCCAGCAACACCCTCATCCTGTGAATGAATTCACAAAACATTTGGAGGCTGAATAGAGGGTTATAAAATCATGAGGGGCCTG
>NC_057737.1:8582085-8597724 GCF_004010195.1 Chiloscyllium plagiosum | reverse complement strand
CTCACAAACACATACTCTCTCTCTCTCACACACACACACTCACAATCACTCACTCACACAGACTAGACTGATATCCTTTGATTGGCTGCTGAAAGTTGAGATCTTTACGTTGAGGGAGAAAGTGAGCACTGCAGATGCTGGACATCAGAGTTGAGAGTGTGGTGCTGGAAAAGCACAGCAGTCAGACAGCATCCGAGGAGCAGGAGAATCGATGTTTCGGGCATAAGCCCTTCGTCAGGAATTTACTTTGACCTTGAGACCTCCTTTTACAGAGTCAATAGCTGTGAAGCAAGACGAGCACAGCAGGTCGGACAGTATCTGAGGAGCAGAACAGTCAACATTTCAGTACTGAAACCCTTCATCAGGTGTTGACCTGAAACATTGACTCTCCTGCACCTTTGATGTTGCCTGACCTGCTGTGCTCTTTCAGCACCTCGGCTATTGACTCTGGCTTCCAGCATCTGCAGACCTTGCTGTTTGCAAGACCCCCTTTTACACAATAAGACAAAGACAGTTTCTCTTATTAAGAAATTATACTGGACTGAGAGCATTTTTGTTTGAGTGTCCAATTTTTTTCTTCAGGTAGGTTTATAGGTCGCATGTGAATTTAAACTATATTTGCCATGCTATAAATAGTTAATTTCTTATTACTAGAATATAATAAAGGATTAATTCTTAAAAAAAGTATTCTTAAGCAGGTGTTAAATGATCATAGTCTTAGTCAAACAGCTGTACAGCATGGAAACAGACCCTTCGGTCCAACTCATCCATGCCAGCCAGATATCCTAAATTAATTGAATCCCACCTGCTAGCACCCGGCCCATATCCCTCTAAACCCTTCCTATTCATATACCCATCCCAATGCCTTTTAAATATTGAAATCGTACCAGCCTCCACCACTTGCTCTGGCAGCTCATTCCAGCCACCCGCCGCATAAAACAACATTGTCCCTTGGGTCCCTTTTAAGTCTTTCCTTTCTCAGCTTAAACCTATGCCCTCTAGTTTTGGACTCCCCTACCCTGGAGAAAAGACCTTGTCTATTTACCTTATCTGTGCCCCTCATGATTTTATAAACCTCTATAAGATTACCCCTCAGCCTCCAACACTCCAGGGAAAACAGCCCCAGTCTATTCAGCCTCTCTCTGTACCTCAAACCCTCCAACCTTGGCAACATCCTTGTAAATCCTGCCTGAACTCGTTCAAGTTTCACAACCAGAATTTAACACAGCATTCCCAAAGTGGCAAGTCCTCATGAACTCTCAATATTGTAGGATTTTTGAATGTACTGATTTTGGTTATTTACACTAATTGTTTCTTCTATAAAGTGTATTCTATCCCTCCAACCTTGGCAACATCCTTGTAAATCCTGTCTGAACTCTTTCAAGTTTCACAACCAGAATTGAACACAGTATTCCCAAAGTGGCAATTCCCAAAGTGGCAAGTCCTCATGAACTCTCAATATTGTAGGATTTTTGAATGTACTGATTTTGGTTATTTACACTAATTGTTTCTTCTATAAAGTGTATTCTATCCAGAGGTAATCCTACTAGTCTGAAAACTCCTTGGGCGAGGACATTTCACTTTGGGATTCGGATTTTCTCCTCTTGTTGTCTAATGCAGCGTTTTTGTCTTTATGTGTGTGTGTGTGCAGGATGGACAATGGACTGCCTTCAGGAGTGGGGCCCTTTCTTGCGATTGGCCATCCCCAGCATGTTCATGTTCTGTATCGAGCTCTGGGCCTATGAAATGGGATCGTTCCTCGCAGGTAGCCAACTACAGGCCAATCCATCCTTGATCTCCTCACCGTGTAGAAGGGAGATCACGGGGCCTTTTCAGTCTGTGATCGTAAGCAATAGGAACAATAGCAGGCCATTCAGCCTCTTGAGCTCTCTCTGCCATGCTGATTGATTGAAGTTCCTCATATCCACTTTCTTGCCCTTTTCCCGTAACCCTTGATGCCCCGACTGATCAAGAATCTCTCTATTTCATCCTTAAATATCCACAAGGACTCTGCCCCCACAGCTCTCTGTGGCAAGGAGTTCCAAAGATTCACAACCCTCTGAGAGAAGCGATTCCTCCTGTATTCAGCCTTCAATTGGCACCCCTTTATTCTGGCACTATCCCTCTGGTCCAAGACTCCCCCATGAGGAGAAACATCCCTCTCAGCATTGACCCTGTCAAAGCCCCTTTTAAGAATCCTAAGCAACAAAAATGAAAGAATTATAGATTTACAGCTGGAAATCCGAACCGAAAATAGAAATTGCTGGAGAAACTCAGCAAGTCTGGGAGCATCTGTGGAGAGAAATCAGTCAGTGTTCCGGGTCGAGTGACCCTGTTCAGAACATGAGAATCCTGTATGTGCCAATAAGACCACCTCATTTTTCCCAAACTCCAGTGAATAGAGTTTAATTTTTTAAACAAAAACAGAGGCTCAGTAGTCTGGCAGCATCTGTGGAGAGAAACCCGAGTTAGCATTTCAGGTCGAGTGACCTTTCCTCAGAACTCAAATTCTTTAACCTTTGCTTGTAAGACAATCCCTCCATACGAGGGATCCTTCTCTTAACCTTCTCTGAACTGTCTCCAATGAAACAATATCTTTTGTGTCTGTGTGCCCTCCGCCTGAGGCTGACCTGAGATATACATTATCAAGGCCTTTCCTCTTTGTCTCTTCAGGCCTCATTAGCCAAGTCGAACTCGGGGCTCAGTCTATCATTTTCCAGGTGTTGACAGTTTTATACATGGTAAGTACAGATTCTTTAGATCCACACATTACCCCAATGTAGTCCACAGCACTCCCACACCACACCTCTACCCAATGTACACTCACCACCCAGTGAGATGGACAAGGGCAGCAGATGCATAGGAACACTACCACCTCCTCTCAGACTCCGGCACTGTCCCGGTGTGGAAGAATATCACCCACACACGCTTTTCTTTTGCTTTTAAGTTGTTGACATTTTCCTGATTTCAGACGCATGTTGGGATCGGGATGGCAGCTGGTGTCCATGTGGGTATGGCTCTCGGAGGAGGTGATGCACAGCAAGCTAAGATCTCGGCAATGACTGCTATCATTTGTGCAGGTGAGAGAGAGTGTGGGCTGGAGTGTCAGATCTATCTCTCGTGGTGCTTTCTGAGTGTGTGTGTGTTGATTTCTGTGTGCTTTTGTGTCTGTGTGTGTGTGTATGTCTGTCTGTCACTATCCATACCTATAGCTGTCCTTATGGCTCCTTGTTTTCCTGTTGCTATATCTCCTCCTTTTTTCTTTGACACCTAGTAACATAGAAACATAGTAACACAAAATTGGAGCAGGAGTAGGCCATTCGGCCCTTCGAGTCTGCTCTGTTATTCAATATGATCATCCAACTCAGTCCTTTGTTCCTTCTCCCCATTCCCCTTTGACAGGTAAAGCAGCTACATTATCTCTGGTTTCTGCAGTTAGTTTGTCCTGCAATAGGTTATCAGCTTGTCACCACTGACGACAGGCTCGAGGGAGGTGTCACTCTATATCGAGCAAGGGACCCTCTCCTACTCTGATTCCTACTGTTGGGATTTTGGAGGATTTGCGGGTTAATGATCATCACTCTTAGCTATGTTATGAACTCCTCTTACTTGGCCTAGAGTAGGACTTGAGCCCCAGAGCTGCTGGTTCAGAGGCAGGAACATTACCCACTGCACCACAAGACCTCATACTGTGTCTCACCTTTATTGAACCAATTAATGAATGTCTCTGAGTGTTACACTGGTTTCTCCATGTGCATTTACCCAACTGTATATTTATTTATGGCTACATTTCTATCTCCCTCTTCCTCAATTGATCTTCTGGATCTCTCTGACTGTGATGTAAGCAAATGAACTAGGAGCAGGAGTAGGCTATTCAGCCCCTCAACTCTGCCCCACCTCAACTCCATATACCTGCTTACTCCTGATGACCTTTCACCCCCCTGCTCACCAAGTATTCCTCCACCTCTGCCTTAAAGATATTCGAGCTTTCTACTTCTGTTGCCTTTTGAGGGAATGAGTTCCAAAGACTCTCAACCCTTTGAGAGAAAAAAAAAATTCTCCTTATCTCATGAACAAATGAAACATCCTCTCCACATTCATTCTGTCAAGACCCCTCAGGACTCGTGATGTTTCAACCAAGTTGCCTCCTACTGTTCTAAACTCCAGCAGATACAAGTCCAGTCTGTTCACCTTTATCTTTGTCACTTTATCTGTGTGTGCGTCTCTTCCCTTCCTCCATCCTCCCCCCCCCCCCTTCCCTGCCTCCTTCCTCCCCCCCCACCGCGTCCATACCTCTCCCTGTCACTAGAGGCAGTAGAACCCATGTCCATGGCCCATTGTTTCGACTCCTTCCAATGGTGAGCCAAAGGGCCTGTCTAATTGTCAAGGTTGGAGAATGGTGTACTATAGTTCTGTTCCCAATTAATGTGTTTTTTAAAATCTGTTGGTAACTCTCTGACCCTGGCGTGGTAAAAGTGTTCTCTTTCCACAGGTTGTGTTGCCTTGTTCCTCATGACGTTACTGCTGGGGCTTAAAGATCTTGTAGCCAAAATCTTCACCAGTGACCGGTTAGTACACCTTCCCTCGGTCTGACCTTGCCGTGAGATGTTGTAGTGGCATGTTACTAGTGGTAGCAGTGAAGAGGTTGTTGTTAGGGCCGTCGTTCAGGTGAGGACTGCGATCCAGGCTAAAGGGTGTCACTTACTGAAACCTTGTAGTGCTGACCCCTCTGCCAATAAGCCACCCTCCAAGATCAATATGGCCTTATTAAGGTGTGGTGCCCAGATCTGCTCGCAGTACTCCAACTGGTGTCTACTTGGGGTTTTGCAGAGCTCCAGACTAACTTCTGTATCCTTCTGCTCCAGCCTTCAAGATGTAAGGGTTAGCATTTCATTAGCTTTCCTTATTATTTCATTAGCTTTCCTTATTGCGACATTTTAAAGATCTGTGCACCTGAACCCTCAAGGGTCTTTGGGCACCCATTATATTTAATTTCCTACCATCCAGAAAGTGCCTGAGTTTTTCTCTATCGGTCCAAATGAATAACCTCACACTTGCTTGCATTGACCTCCATCTGCCATCATTTTGCCCATTCATCTTGTCTATCAATATCACTTTGATTTTTATGCTATCATTCACACTGTCTACAATGCTACCGAACTTTGGGTCATCAGCGGCTGTGGACATATGACTTTCTATGCCATTATCCAAGTTGTTAATAAATTAGGAGAATAACTGAGGCCCTAACACACTTCCCTGAGCAATGCCATTGGTCACACCCCTACCCATCAACCCTACTTTCTGCTGCCTAACACTGAACCAGTTGGCCTTCAATTCCATGGGCTTCTACCTTAGTTAACAGTCTTGTGTGACTTTATCAAATGCATTTTGATAATATTCATATGGAAGTCCATATAAATACCATCAATAGATATTCCCCTGTCCATTATCTTAGTTACCTCTTTAAAACATTCAGTGAGGTTTTTCAGGCCTATCTCTCTCTGATTAACTGAAAATTTTCAAGGTGTTCAGTTTCCACATCCTTGATTATCGACTCCACCAATTTCCCCACCGCAGAGATGTGAGACTGACTGACTGGTCTGTAATTCCCTGGTTTTCCTCTTTCACCTTTCTTAAAATGCAGAGCGACGTGCAATGATCTAATCCAGAGGGATGACTCCTGAATCTCGGGAGCTTTGAAAGATTATAGTTTGGTCATCTACAATGTACTCACTACTTCCTTTAACATCCTTGGGAAACTGTTAGGTCCTGGGAATTTGTCAGTTTTTAATCCCAGTAATTTCCTTATGTTAGTTTTATTCAGTCCCTGTTCCCAATCCACTATTAATTTCCTTGGGATTTCAGGCAAGTTATACTATAAATACTGAGACAAGGTCACTATTTGACATGTCTGCTGTTTCCCCATAGCTACTGAACATATTCCTACTCTCTGTGGACAAACATTGTTCCTGATTAGCTGCCTTCCCTTTATCCAACCATCAACATTTCTTCACATTGATTTCGATGTCCCTTGCAAGTTTCCTTTCATGATAGTAGTTTTTAAAAGCTGCTTTGGTGGCCATTCCTATTTGTCAGTATCCGTGTTGTTATTTTTGAATTTTTATAAGCCCTTTCTTTTAGTTTTATGCTATCCCTTATCTCTTTAGTTGTCCATGGCTGTGTTTTTCTCAGGGTTATAAACTGGTTTTGTACTGTGTTAACTCTTTCTATAAACAAGTTCCACTGATCTTCAATTGTTTTACCCATTAACAGATTTTCACAGTTTACATTAGACGGTCTCTGTCTCATCTCCTTAAAAAACAGCCTTCTATAAATCTAAAATTCTAGTAGATGATTTGTGCTTTTTGCTTTCAAATGCTGCATTGAACTCAATCATATTATGATAAATGTTCACGCACGATTAGTTACTAATTAAATCGGACTCATTACTCATTATTAAATCCAATATTGCTTGTCCCTTGTTGCATCCGGGACATATTGCTGTCGGAAACTTTCCTGAACACCTCCAGACATTCACTGCATTTCTGACAGGTGCTTGTCTGTCTCTCCCAATCGATGTTCAAATTATAATCTCCCCCATTTTGTCTTTGTTACAGACTTGCCTAATGTCTGCAATTATACAATCTAGCACTTCACAGCTGCTCCCGGGATGGTGGTGGTGGGGGGGGGTGGGGGGGCGGAGGTATCTGTACCTTACACCCATTACAGTTTTGGATTCCCTACCGTTCCTGAGGTCCCCTGTATTGTCTTCACAATGCCTTCTCCTCGTTATATTCTCCTTCATGTTAGGACACAGAGGTGAACCCATCTGTTAATTAAACCAAACACCCAGAAAAGCTCATCCCACATCATAATCTGTTAAAATATGCGTGACGGAACTCCCAAATTTCACTATTTAAAGAAAATAATATCAATTTATTCTTTTACTCTAAAAGTGAACATTAAATAACAACTATTCACAACTCTAAGCCCCCTTTCTCTTAACAGCTTATTACCTGCCTCCAACTCAATAACAATATGCTATTCCAATAAGACATTTATTAAAATTATGTCAACTGAATTTCAAAGCCATACAGTGGCTGTCATCATCTTCTGGCTGAAGATCCCCCTGGGTCGTCATCTTTCTTTTTATAGTGAAGAAGGTTCATATGATAAGGCACCTTTGATAGAGTGTTTCAGTGTCTTAGGTCTCTCTCAATAGCAGTTGCTTTGTCTGATTTTCAAAATTCCTGCCCTTTTTATATCCCCAACATTGCATCGTCTCATTGGTTCGATGTTGGCAAAGCAATAAATTCAAACTCGATTGGGTTTTAGTATCGTGGTGTATAATTTAAAGTGATTGGTTAAATTTGAAAACAGCAACTAATTCAGGTATCTATTACATAGTGAAATATTACACATTTTCAATGTTCCAGTGCACTCTGAGACTATTCTCGTAAGCTCTCAGAGCAGAACAGCATTCACTCTCTCTTAAAGGTACAGTACACATCTTCAACTTCATAACACTCATCATTAAAGTGATTCTATTTATAATCAGAAAGTCCAGTCCACCTCCTCTGCCATTTCCCCTGTCTGTCCTGTCAACCTTATATCCTAATATATATTGTTCCCAGTTCCGACCATCCATGTCTCAGTAATGGCTACCAAATCACAATCTCTAGTTTGAATTTGTGATTTTAGCTCAATTAATGTGAGTGGCACGGTGGCACAGTGGTTAGCACTGCTGCCTCACAACTCCAGAGACCCGGGTTCAATTCCTGCCTCAGGCGACTGACTGTGTGGAGTTTGCACGTTCTCCCCGTGTCTGTGTGGGTTTCCTCCGGGTGCTCCAGTTTCCTCCCACAGTCCAAAGATGTGCATGTTAGGTGAATTGGCCATGGGAAATTGCCCATAGTGTTAGGTGAAAGGGGTATGGGTGCATTGTGGGTCGGTGTGGACTTGTTGGGCCTAAGGGCCTATTTCCACACTGTAAGTAATCTAATTTATTCCTTATGCTCTGTGCATTTGTTCACAAACTTTATTTGGGCCATAACCTGTCCCTCAACATGGATACTTTATTTGCCTGTTTATTATTTTTCTCTTCTGGTTTAATCAATACGATTCTTATAGTTTTGCCATTCCCTGACAAAGCTGAAGTGAGATTCCTAACTGTTTCTGTCCACTCTGTCCTGTTATTTGTTTCTGAAATTGTATTGATTATCCCCAAGCCCTCGCCCTCAGAGATGACAACAGCAGTACAGCCTCTTGGGAAACCAGGGAAGTGAATCTTGAAGGCTAAATAGACTGCCTGAATTGCAACATGTTCACTTTGAAAAGTATAATCTAAAAGCATTTTTCTCTTGGAACAGGCAAATTGTTGACCTGGTTTCCAGGACAATACCAATCGTGGCTCCTGTCCACCTGTCTGATGCCATCGGCTCGGTGAGTGACTGGAACATGACAACTGCTTCAAAGTCAAATTCTCTACAGACCCTGGCATGGGGCATCACCAGAGGGAACTGGTATCAAATCACCAATCTGCACTATCAACTGGGTTGCCTTAATATCCATGACCCCTTTGTGTCTCATGTTATGGAGTACAGGAATAGAGAAATGTTGCTGCAACTGTACAAGGTGCAGTGAGACCATGGTGAGCAGTTTTGCTCCCCTTATTTCAGGAAAAGTATCACTTCATTGGAGGCGGGTCAGAGAAGGTTCACTGGGATGATCCCTGCTTTGGGAGGGATTGTCTTATCAGCAAAGGCTAAACAAATTGGGTCTCTACTTGCTGGAGTTTAGAAGAATGAGAGGCCTACCATGAAGATGTTCTCCTCCTCCCTCTACAAGGATCTCAGTGAGTCTCCCTCCAGGTTTGGCACCACCATCATGACCTGTCCTACCTGTCCATCTTCCTTCCCACCGATCTGCTCCAGCCTCCTCTCTGACCAATCACCCTCACCTCCATCTACCTATCGCTTTCCCAGCTACCTTCCCCCAGCCTCACTCTCCCCCCCTCCGCCCCTCCTAGCCTCCCCTTCCCCCCTCCCATTTACCTTTCAGCCCCCTTGACCCACAAGCCTCACTCGTGATGAAGGGCTTTTGGTCCAAACATCTATTCTCCTGCTCCTCAGATGCTGCCTGACCGGCTGTGCTTTTCCAGCACCGCACTCTCGACTCTGGTCTAGGAAAGCAGTTGTTATGAAGACTTATGGGATCCTTGGGTTTGTAGTTAGGAGTCGGGACATCATGTTGAGGTTGTGCAGGATGTTGGTGAGGCCTCCTCTGGATTACGGTGTATAGTTCTGATTCCCCTGCTAAAGGAAGAATATTATTAAATTGGAGAGAGTTCAGAAAACATTTGCCTGGAATGGAGGGCTTGAGTTATAAAGATAGGCTGGGGCTTTTTTCACTGGAGTGTAGGAGGTTGAGGGGTGGTCGTATAGAGCCTTATAAAATCATGAGGGGTATAGATAAGCTGAATAGCAAGGGGCTTTTCTCTCTAGTGGGGAAGTTCAAACAAGGTGGCATATTTTTAAAGTGAGAGGCAAAAGTTTGAAAAAGGACATGAGGGGCAACCTTTTTACACACAGAGTGGTTTGTGTGTAGATTTCAGACTGAGATATATTCTGAATCAGTCGGGAAATCAAGGGTTATAGGGGAAGGGTCGGGAAATGGACGTGACGAATGTCCGATCAGCCACGATCCTATTGAATAGTGGAGCAGGCTCGAGGGACTGAATAGTATACACCGGTTCCGATTTCTTATGGTCCCATGGTCTCTTTCCTTCCATTGTATTGAAATCATCATAATATCCTCAGAGAGCTTCTGAAGTGCTTGTTCTGTACCAACTGTACCAGGTGATATATTTCAGAAAGCCAGGTGGTAAGGATAGAACTGGAACTAATCTTCACATTTTTCAAAACATTTATTTACAGAGGAACACATTACAAGCATGCACCTCCTAACATAACCACCACAACTTTAGCCTCTGTCTACTTATAGAATCATAGCGATGTACAGCATGGAAACAGACCCTTCAGTCCAACCCGTCCATGCCAAACTGATATCCCAATCCAATCTAGTCCCACCTGCCAGCACTTGGCCCATATCCCTCTAAACCCTTCCTATTCATATACCCATCCAGACACCTTTTAAATGTTGTAATTGTACCAGCCTCCAACACTTCCTCTGGCAGCTCATTCCATACACACACCACCCACTGCATGAAAAGGTTGCCCCTTAGGTCTCTTTTATATCTTTCCCCTCTCACCCTAAACCTATGCCCTCTAGTTCTGGACTCCCCAACCCCAGGGAAAAGACTTTGTCTATTTACCCTATCCATGCCCCGCATGATTTTATAAACCTCTATAAGGTCACCCCTCGGTCTCCGACACGCCAGGGAATACAGCCCCAAACTATTCAACCTCTCCCTATAACTCAAATCCTCCAACCCTGGCAACATCCTTGTATGTCTTTTCTGAATCTTTTTAAAGTACTTACAGGTGCTCAAATGAATCCAGAGTTAATTCCCACCTTTTGAATGCCATTAAATACAGTTAATCTGCAATTAACACCAATAGAGGTTAGTAGGACCATGGTTTTACACCAATCACATCTCAGGTTGGAATACATTGAAGGTCACAGGTCACATGCTAATTCACATTGGCGAGGGTTCTTCAGGCACTTTACATGGCATGGAGAAAAGGAGATTGGTGTGTGTGTGGAACAAAGATTGGAGCTGCAGCAGGATATAATTTAAATTTTTTAAAATGACTAATGTCAATTGTTTGACTGTCTTATTTCTAATTAATTATTTTAACACTCTAAATCATAGAATCCTAACAGCATGGAAGCGGGCCATTAAGCCCATGGAGTCCACACCATCCCTCTGAAGAGCACTCTACCCAAACCCACTCCCCTACCCTTTAACCCCACATTTCCCATGGCTATCCCACCTAGTGTACACATCACTGGACACAATCGGCAATCCATCTAACCTGCACAGTTTTGGATTGTGGGAGGAAACCGGAGCACCCGGAGGAAACCCACGCAGACACGGGGAGAATGTGCAAACTCCACACAGACAGTCTGTCTGAGGTTGGATTTGAACCCAGGTCCCTGGTGCTGTGAGGCAGCAGTGCTAACCACTGTGCCGCCTTTGTGAAGTAATACTTTTTTTATATTCCCCTTTGTATCTAAGATTTGTATCTAGGTACTTGTACCTAAGATGTCACCATAAGAGGCTAAAGTTAAAAATCACACAATGCCAGGTTATAATCCAACAGGTTTATTTGGAAGCACTAGCTTTCGGAGTGCTGCTCCTTCATCTCCAAATCATGACCATAAGAGGCGACATTATAAAACCTTTCACTGTATTCCTGTACTTGAGTACACCTAACAATAAAGGATATTCCATCCTAAACGATGACTGGAGATGCTGAAGGAAGAAATTCCAGTCTGCTGGAATGTGTATGCTTTGCAAAGTGACATGTGACATGGTTTGATCGCCCCACGTTTTGGTGAGAGTCAGACCATAGTGCCATTACCCTGGATATCTCCTCCACTAGGGGGAAATAAGGATAATTATCCCCTACAACCATTTCCACACTGCACGCAAAATGGTCATGGGCACAGACAGACTCTGCTGTTGGGGAGTGTGTGTGATTACTAGAGATGACAGCAGAGGGAGAACAAGTTACTGTAGTGGTTAATAGGGTTAAATTACAAGGATACCTTATATAGCCAGGCCTTGTATTGACTTGAGTTTAGTATATGAAGAGATGGCCTGATTGAGATGTTTGTGATCATTGAAGCATTTCACAGGATGGTGGGAAAGTCTCAGAGAGCAGTCCCATATTTTCCTGGCACTTCCATTACCTTCTTACCCATCAACCCCAGAAATAAGGAAATTTTGTCTTGTTATCCAAAATTACCCATTGATCTCTATTGAATATACTCAATGACTCAGAATTCAAAACTCAAAGTGAGGGGGAAAAAAGAAAAAAACTTATACTCGCTGATGCGTTTCTGCTCTTGGGATGTCCCTGAGTATTTTCTTCACCAAACCTCCTGAGCCAGCACCTTCCAAACCCATGACCACTTCTATCTAACGGGAGAAGGGCAGCAGATACATGACAACATATCCTCTGTAAGTTCCCCTCCTAGATACCCACCATCCTGCCTTGTATCATTGCTCCTTCAGTGCCGCTGGGTCAAAATCCTGGAATTCCCTTCCTTATGGCATTGTGGGTCAGCTTACAGTACAGCGGTTCAGGAAGGCAGCTCACCACCACCTTCTCAAGGGCAAGTAAGGATGGGAAATATACACTGGCTCAGCGTATAAGTGAATCAAAAAAATGCATAATTTCTAAATACAATCAGCATTGTTCAGGAGCTGTATGTCACAGCCAGTTTGTGCAGAGACCAGATGGAACATAGAGCAGTTTGAGAACTGATTAATTTACATTTTACTTTATTGATTCCTCAGCTAGATTCAATGTTATTTCAGACTCCACGGGAACTTCCTGCTGTATTTTAAATAGTGCAATGGGATCTCCGGTACCTATTGAAGACTGCAGACAGAGCAGTCAAATGCTGCGTACATTTTCAAAACAATGGTACACCTTAGCATGACACTGGATATTAGATATTAGATGCTCCTTTCTAGGATGGAGCTTGAATTGTCTGACTTCAATCGGTGAAGCCTGATCCCAAGCTAACATGCGATGATAGACCTTTCAATTGTGATGAGCAACTCAGCAAGCCTGAAATTGCCTTAGGCTGACTTTGGCACACGTAGCTCTGAGCAGAAGATATAGTGATTCACGCACTCTATAGTGATGAGGTTTAGACACACTATTCCTCACATCACCATGTTTGGTCATTGGGGCAGATACAACAGCAGGTGAGCTTTTGACTTATGAGACCGTAAGATATAGATCAGATCTGGATCAGATGGGCCAATGGGCTGAGGAGTGGTAGATGGAGTTTAATTTAGATAAATGCGAGGTACTACATTTTGAAAAAGCAAATCACAGCAGCACTTATACACTTAATGGTAAGGTCCTAGGGAGTGTTGCTGAACAAAGAGATCTTGGAGTGCAGGTTCATAGCTCCTTGAAAGTAGAGTCGCTGGTGGATATGATAGTGAAGAAGACATGTGTTATGCTTTTCTTTATTGGTTGGAGCATTGAGTATTAGAGTTGGGAGGTCATGTTGCGCCTGTACAAGACATTGGTTAGGCCACTTTTGGAATATTATGTCCTATTGGAAGGATGTTGTGAAACTTGAAAGGGTTCATAAAAGATTTACAAGGATGTTGCCAAGGTTGGAGGAGTTGAGCTATAGGGAGAGGCTGAATGGGATGGGTCTCTTTTCCCTGGAGCATGGAAGGCTGAGGGGTGACCTTATAGAGGTTTATAATATCATGAGGGGCATGGATAGGATAAATAGACAAGGTCTTTTCCCTGGGGTGGGGGAGTCCAGAACTAGAGGGCATAGGTTTAGGGTGAGAGGGGAAAGATATAAAAGGGACCTATGGGCAACGTTTTCACACAGAGGGTGGTACATGTATGGAATGAGCTGCCAGAGGATGTGGTGGAGGCTGGTACAATTGCAATATTTAAAAGGTATCTGGATGGGTATATGAATAGGAAGGGTTTAGAGAGATATGGGCTGGGTGCTGGCAGGTGGAACTAGATTGGGTTGGGATATCTGGTCAGCATGGATGAGTTGGACCAAAGGGTATGTTTCTGTGCTGTACACCTCTATGACTCTATACAGGAGCAGAATTAGGCCATTTGACCCATCGAGTCTGCTGCACCATTTGGTCATGGCTGATATGTTTCTCAACCCCAATCTCCTGCCTTCTCCATGTAACCCTTGATCCCTTTCCTAATCCAGAACCCATCCATCTCTGTCTTAAATACACTCAATGACTTTGCCTCCACAGCCTTCTGTGGAAATGAGTTCCAAAGATTCACCACTCTCTCTCTACTGTGAGTCGAATGTGCCTGTGGAGTTTAGAATACTTAGTGGTAATCCTGTTAAACAAATAAAATACACAATCAAATTGATGAGGAAGTTCAGCCACAATCGCATTGTGTGGTGGAGTGGGTCAAATGGACTATATAGAGGATTTACCAATGTCTGGGCGTGTCCTTTTTAAGTCACAACTAATGAACATTTCCTGTACTTACACATGGCTTCTTTACATTGTCCTGCATTACATCCCGACTTTCATAGAAACTGATTTGAGTATAGACTACAGAACAAAGCCTGTTCACAAACTGGTTACAACAAGAGGTGAGCTTTTGACTTATAAGGCCATAAGATATAGGAGCAGAATGAGGCCATTTGGCCCATTGAGTCTGCTCCACCATTTGATCACGGGCTGATACGTTTCTCAACCCCATACTCCTGTCTCCTCCTGCACACTCCTGCTCCTACATCTGATGTCCTTACGGATAATTTTTATTCCATTAAACTCTGGACAGATGGCGCTTCCCCTTTCTTTGCTGGAGTTGTGACGTACACTAATCTTGTACTCCACAGGGAGTAGCCAGTGGGATTGTCCGAGGAGCTGGGAAGCAGAAGATTGGAGCAGTTGCTAACCTCGTTGTATTCTATATTGTTGGGATCCCTGTTGGAATCTCGTTGATGTTTACCGCAAAGCTTGGAATTCTGGGTAAATCTTGGTCACCAGGTTCAATTTTCTGTCAATAGTCACCCTGATACATTGGGGCCTAGTAGGATTACCATGGTTACAACACATAGTGAGGAAGACTGAGTCACTCGCCCATAATATACCAGAGAGTCATGTGCTCTCACCTTCCTTTAATTCTTAAACATGGCCTTCTATAAAAAATATTAAACAATATGCTCTTATACTGTGCCACGTTCTGATAACTCCTGATTGCTGAGCGAACAAGAATTTCTCCTGTTCCTGTGCTGTCCCTCTGCCATTTTGAACCTTTCTCAGGGATTTCCCAGTCAACTTGTTCAGAGATGTTATGACATATCCCTGAAGCAGGTCTGACCCGAACCCAGGCCTCCTGGTCCAGAGACAGAGCACTACCACTGCCTTCTATCCTGGTGGAAATTCCAGCAAAAAAAATCCCTTTGCACTCCATGGTTCATGAACACCCGAATATTTGACTTTAATGTCGCTGTTTGGTACAACAGAGAGGCCTTCTGGGTCATGGGGAGTGAGGTTAAGAGTTATCCAGGGTCTGGAGTTAGAGGTATGGCAGACCTGGTAAAGATGGCAGATTTTCTCCTTCGAAAGGCATCAATGAATGTGATGTGTCCTGACAAGAATCTATTAGTTTTATAAATATTATGCAAGAGACTAGCACTTTGTTCCAAATCTATTTGTTGAATTTAAATTGATGTAGTGCTGTAATGGGGTTTGAATGAAAATTGTTGGAGCATTAGTCCAGACTTCAAGTTTACTGGATAGAAATGAGGACTGCAGATGCTGGAAACCCGAGTCTGGATCAGAGTGGTGCTGGAAAAGCACAGCAAGTCAGGCAGCATCCGAGGAGCAGGAAAATCGATGTTTCGGGCAAAAGCCCTTCATCAGGAATAGAGGCAGGGAGCCTGCAGGGTGGAGAGATAAATGAGAGGGGGGTGGGGTTG